>NC_138759.1:2530639-2875214 GCF_965113315.1 Podarcis vaucheri
CACCTGGAGTACTGTGTCCAGTTCTGGGCACCACAGTTCAAGAAGGACACTGACAAACTGGAACGTGTCCAGAGGAGGGCAACCAAAATGGTCAAAGGCCTGGAAACGATGCCTTATGAGGAACGGCTAAGGGAGCTGGGCATGTTTAGCCTGGAGAAGAGGAGGTTAAGGGGTGATATGATAGCCATGTTCAAATATATAAAAGGATGTCACATAGAGGAGGGAGAAAGGTTGTTTTCTGCTGCTCCGGAGAAGCGGACACAGAGCAATGGATCCAAACTACAAGAAAGAAGATTCCACCTAAACATTAGGAAGAACTTCCTGACAGTAAGAGCTGTTCGACAGTGGAATTTGCTGCCAAGGAGTGTGGTGGAGTCTCCTACTTTGGAGGTCTTTAAGCAGAGGCTTGACAACCATATGTCAGGAGTGCTCTGATGGTGTTTCCTGCTTGGCAGGGGGTTGGACTCGATGGCCCTTGTGGTCTCTTCCAACTCTATGATTCTATGAAATAAAATAAAACCTACATATAGAAACAGTGTTTTGTGTTGTGTAGGCTCCTACGATGTAAGTCATGGGCCCCGCCTGCTCGCCTGCTCCCTAAAACATCACTGGTTTGCTCATTTCTATATATAGGGTGCCTACATTCTGCATGGACTGGTTGTAACAATTACTTTGATAAAATACATATTTTATGTGCAAATGGCTTGAGATACCCATTAGGTCCATAAATAAACATATAGCATATATTGAATAATAATAATAATAATAATAATAATAATAATAATAAAATTTTATTTATACCCCACCCTCCCCAGCCAAAACCAGGCTCAGGGCGGCTAACCCCCCTCTATAAAAACAATTGATTGGAATACAACTTAATAAACAATATTAAAATACAACATTATAACATTACAACATTAAAATGCAGCCTCATTTCAGTGGAAACTAAAATCAAAAACTTTTTTGGGGATGAAAACGTCAAATCTTCACCAAGGCCAACTATCCAGACTGGTCCTACGTGGGCCAGAAAAAAGCCAGGGAAGTCCCCAAATAGGAGTTCCAACACAGAAGGAGAAAGGAAAGAGGGGAAGGGGATCAAGTTGATTCTAAGCCAAAGGCCAGGTGGAACAACCCTGTCTTACAGGCCCTGCAGAAAAATCAGATCCTGCAGGGCCCTGGTCTCATGAGACAGAGTGTTCCACCAGGCCGGGGCCAGTGTTGAAAAGGCCCTGCCTCTGGTTGAGGCTAATCTGACTTCCTTAAGGCCCAGGACCTCTAGGGTGTTGCTGTTTAAGGTCCTCCATGGGGCATACCGGGATAGGCGGTCCCGTAGGTACAAGGGTCCTAGTCTGTGCATATATTCAACACAAAAAACAGTGACCATTTGTTGTTGACAAAGGCAGCTGGACATAGAAAGGGCCCCATTACCTTCAGTAGCTTAGGGCCACATCCAACCTAAATCCAGCCCTGCCCACATGGGCTCCCTTCCCAGGTGGACGAGCCCCATCTGCCCCTCACTTCCCTCTATAGCACATGCAGAATCCGTCTTCTTCACCATTGCACCCCCTCTTGGTCTCATCCACCCCACTCCCTGTTTTCACACACACAGGGGAAGTCCTTAACCCAGGCATCCCCAAACTCATCCCTCCAGATGTTTTTGGAATACAACTCCCATCATCCTTCGCTAACAGGACCAGTGATCAGGGATGATGGGAGTTGTAGTCCCAAAACATCTGGAGGGCTGCATTTGGGATGCCTGCCCTAACGTATCAAGGGTTAGAGACCCATCGGCTACCTTTCCTGGTTTAGCCAGCCCGTTGAAGCCGTTCCCTAGGTGTGGCCGCTGTCACCTGCTGACAGCTTCTAGGAGCCACAGGGTGGGAACCAAGCTACCCCAGAAGAAGCACAACATATCCCCTAACACTCCACACACCCCAGAAGCAGGTGACCTGGCACAAAAGGCCAAACTGACTGCTGAGCTACAAAAGAACAAATGAGTGCAGTGTTCCTTTACATGTAACCACAAGCTGCCTGGAACAAGGAAGCAACTGCTGTGCAAACTCACATCAACAGCTTTCATTCAAAAAATGTTGGAAATCTGCTTGTACCTTCCATTTTATTTTAAGGAGTGAACCTTGCACCTTGGGGGACAAGCTGTGCATAAATATTTCTTTCATTCTGCATGTTCCCAGAGGATTCACTGACTCTCCTGGGGTTACAGACCCCGCTCTCAGGTGCCTAAACAAAAGGTACTGACCTAGCTGCTGTGATCCACATGACGATCACCTCCAGGCTGGATTATTGTAACTCGCTCTACGTGGAGCTGCCCTTGAGACTGACCCCGAAACTCCAGTGGGTGCAGAATGCTGCGGCGAAACTCCTTACGGGGTCCTCGCCGCGGGATCACATTCACCCGGTGCTATACCAGCTGCACTGGCTCCTGGTGGAGTACAGGGTCAGGTTTAAGGTGCTGGTTTTAACCTTTAAAGTTCTATACGGCCTAGGACCCTCGTACCTACGGGACCGCCTCTCCTGGTATGTCCCACGGAGGAACCTATGGTCTGCAAACAAAAACATCCTGAAGGTCCCAGGCCACAGGGAGGTTAGGCTGGCCTCAACCAGGGGTCATGCTTGTTTTATGTTTTCCAATTTATCTGAAGGAAAGGACCTCTGCATGGATCTTGTTTGGTTGTCGAACGCTGCAGTCCTGCGCTCAGAAATAACTCTCTGCGTGGTCGGTTCCCAGGCAAGTGGTATAACACGACGGCTGTTTTAGACATACTTCAGAGTAGACATGCTTACGATTGTCTGTACACAACCCTCCTCTACAAAACAAGGCACTCCCTGAATGCTTTTTAGCCATTATCTGTGCTGCAATATCAAACACTTTGGCAAATTACTTAATTTTCTACTTTGCATCATTCTGATGCAGGAAGCCAGGAAGAATGTGAATAATTTCATCCATTAAGTGGGACATTAGTTGCCATGGAAGCAATGCCCCCATATAAATATATATTGTAGTCTCTCTGTCCACTGCGGGGGCTGCAGAAGGGCCTTAACAACCTAGGAGAGTTGCAGGATCAGGCCAGGTGCCTACCCAGTCCAGCAACCTGCTCTTGCAGCGGCCAGTCATATATTCTCAGTGCTCACAACAGCTCTGTAAGGTAGGACAGTGTAGTTGCAGTTGGTAGAGTATGGGACTCTTAATCTCAGGGTTGTCGATTCAAGACCCACTTTGGGCAAAATATTCCTGCATTTCAGGGGTTTGGACTAGATGACCCTCATGGTCCCTTCCAACTCTACGATTCTCTGATTCTATAGAGGGAGGCATGTCTGAGGCCACCCTGGGAGTTCATGGGAGAGGCAAGATTCAAGCCAACCAAAATGATGGGGGAATGGAGAAACACTCCCATCAAGAAAGGCTGCAGAGAATGCAGGGCAAGGAGAAAGCAGATAGAGAAAGTCTCCCCTTCTCATCATGCAATATCCAATGGGCCCCTGGCCTGATCCTTCTTATATTCTTAAGCCATGGACTTCCTGATTCCAAGTTCACCCCCCTTGGCAGGACACTACCATGGCTTGCTTTCTTCATCAGGGACTTCAAGCAATTCATTGTCGGAAGAGACGGCTTTTCCCACCCCTTTTCTTTGCTGAGAGTTGCAATGAGAGAGAGAGAGAGAACAGGAGAGAGAGAGAGAGAGAGAACACAGGAGAGAGGATGGGAGACAGGCGGACATGATCAGCGTGTGAGCAGGAGGGAGAGACAAATCCATAAACTGGTAAAATGAAGTGAAATCAATTTTCCTTCCAGGGCCTGAGATGAGAAAATAGAGATTTGAGGGGAGAAAACACACTGATCTGTGCAACATGCTGGAACCACGATAGGCTGGTTTTGCCAGAGTAGCATCAGAGTTTATGCCTGCTGAAGGAAGCCATTTTCCAGACACTACAAAAAGCTGGCAGCCACACCAAGCCATTCAGAGCACCTGAAGCTCTCAGGTAGCAATGGTTAGGAGTCCTCCAGGAGTCTGATACAGTTCCGTGCCATCCCCAAGTGGTGAGAAATTATAACCAGAGCATGTACCACTCTGGTGAAACAGTGCGCAGGCAGGTAGGGTCTCAGCCTACCTGTAGACAGCTGCCCTGAACCCACAAATAACCTGCACTTCCATGGACAGCCGTGAGTCCAAAATGACTGCACACCTGCAAGTTCACTGCATGTACGGTGTTAAAGGAAAACATTATGAAAATGATGTATAGATGGTACTTAACCCCTGTAAAACTAGCAAAGATAATGGTGATCATCTATGCTGGAAATGTAAAGAAAAAGAGGGTACCTTTTATCATATGTGGTGGACCTGCCCTAAGTTGAAAGACTTCTGGGAGAAGATTTACAATGAATTGGGGGGGGGAATGTTGAAATATACATTTATTAAGAAACCAGAGGACTTTCTTCTTGGAATAACAGGTTTGGAATTGCCCCAAAAATGTGTTAGATTGTTTTTGTATGCCACAACTGCAGCTAGAATTTTATTAGCCAAGAACTGGAAAACACAAGAAGTACCAACAGTAGAGGAATGACAGATGAAGATTTTGGACTTTTCGGAGCTGGCTGTCCTGACTGGAAGAGTCCGCAGCCAGAAGGAGGAGGAGTACCAGGAGGAATGGATGAAATTTAAAGACTATTAATTTAAAGACTAATAATAGATAGGTTTAGGATTTGAATATGTGACGTTATAGAATGATATGTTGAAAGTAAAGATGAAAAGAAATAAAGATGTTAACTGATTAAGTAAATTTTATGAGAAATTTGTTTTGGAAAACTGTTACAATGATATATATTGAAATTCAGTCAGGGGAATTTGAGGAGGTCACTTAATAATGTCACCAAGATTGGATTAAGTACAGTTAAGATGTATGTGTTGGGATACTGCCAGGGAGATAAAGTCCATTATGGCCCCCAAGCTGTGCTGCCAGACGATCCATCGACCTCTGGTAGGCACGCAGTATCAGCAATTAGTGACACGAGTTTCCAGAAATTAGTAGCCACATTCCGGAGCTCATGCACACTCTATCAGCAGATAATTCACAGCAGAAGTTGCACGCAGGAGAGCATTATTTACAAGTTTTATTCAGCGTTGATCAGAACAAAGAAAGACATGACTGCCTGCGTCAGTGTCTCCGACACAGAGAGAAAACGAAAGCAACAGAAAACATAAACATCCTGTGAACAGGAAATACGCAGGCTCTGTGACTCTCAAAGCCTGCTCCCTTTTAAGGTGGAACGGAAATATCCTAACAGTATGTTTGTTTGTTAGTTTAAAAATTTTGGAAAAATCAATTAAAAAATTTGAAAAAACACACACAAAATGACTGCAGACCTGGTCCTTTAGGGGCACAGTTACCTGATTCAGGACCAGGGAGTCCCGTCTCCCCACCTGCCCCCTGTCAATATCCATTAGTTGCCATGGAAGCAATGCCCCCATATAAATATATATTGCAGTCTCTCTGTCCACTGCGGGGGCTGCAGAAGGGCCTTAACAACCTAGGAGAGTTGCAGGATCAGGCCAGGTGCCTACCCAGTCCAGCAACCTGCCTTTGCAGTGGCCAGTCATATATTCTCAGTGCTCACAACATCCCTGTAAGGTCATTTAATTACCTAGGTTTGGTGCATTCCACATCCTGATACAAAGATGTCTCTAAGCAGCCTATGACGTCATACAAAAATATCACAGGTAAAAGCAAGAAAAACCTCCCTCCCCCAATTTAAGAGATGCAAATCCAGCTGTGGACCTCGCGCCTCACAAGAAGAGCTCACCTGCGGCCGAGGGTGCCCGGTGACCAAGCAGGTCAGCTCCAGCGTCTCCCCTTCCCGGATCGTGTACACTCTCTCCGAGTACCGCTCCTCCTCAATGTTGCAGGCCAGGCCTGAGTGGATGATCCTCACTGTGGGTGGGGCTGCAAGACAACCGGAAGGAGATCGCTGTTATCATTTTGAAAATAGGATACATGACAAAACCAAACCGTGAACTTTCTGCTTGTCGATGCACAGAAAAAAATAACGGAAGCATTAATGATAGATGAGACGCAGAAATAGCAATTGAGGGTGCCAAAGGAAGCAATTTGCACATCCCCCTTGTATGCGTGACCCCTTAGTACGCCACAACCCTAACTGAATGCCAAACATCCTTTGTGGCAATGCTCCCACCATAGCTGTCAACCTTCCCTTTTTATGCAGGAAATTCCCTTATTCCAGCGCCGTTTCCCGCTGCTTCCTGCTGCTATCCCAGATTGTTAGATATCCCGTAGACTGTCCCTGGGACAGGTGAGGCTGCTGATCCCTTATTTTCAAGGCTGCTGATCCCTTATTTTCAAATCTGAAAGTTGACAGCTATGGCTCCCACTGTTTCATTTGAGATTGTACTCTCCTTGGAGGCAGGGACTGTTCTCTTTTTTAACCAATGAATTCATGTACAGTCATTCATTCGTTCATTTGTCAGACACCTGCTATAACCCCACTGAAGAGGACGCGAGTGGCGCTGTGGTCTAAACCACTAAGCCTCTTGGGCTTGCCAATCAGAAGGTTGGCAGTTCGAATCCCCACAATGGGGTGAGCTCCCATTGCTCTGTCCCTGCTCCTGCCAACCTAGCAGTTCAAAAGCACACCAGTGCAAGAAGATAAATAGGTACCGCTCCGGCGGGAAGGCAAACGGTATTTCCATGCGCTCTGGTTTCTGTCATGGTGTCCCGTTGCACCAGAAGCGGTTTAGTCTGCTGGCCACATGACCCGGAAAGCTTTCTGTGAACAAACGCCAGCTCCGTCAGCCTGAAAGCGAGATGAACGCTGCAATCCCATAGTCGCCTTTGACTGGACTTAACTGTCCAGGGATCCTTTACCTTTACCTTTTACCTATAACCCCACTGAACTGTAGGGCATTGGACCAGGTAACCATTAGGGTCCCTTCCAACTTTCCATCTTATGATTCTGTGACTACTACATTAATTCTGTATAGTAATACAGTGGTACCTCGGGTTACAGACGCTTCAGGTTACAGACACTTCAGGTTACAGACTCCGCTAACCCAGAAATAGTACCTCGGGTTAAGAACTTTGCTTCAGGATGAGAACAGAAATCGTGCAGCAGTGGCGAGGCAGCAGTGGGAGGCCCCATTAGCTAAAGTGGTGCTTCAGGTTAAGAATGGACCTCTGGAACGAATTAAGTACTTAACCCGACTTATCACTGTAGTGAACTATTTCTCCATGTGCTAGCTCTAGCCAAAAGAGCATTACCCTCACAAAAGAGGGGGGGGTATCAGCAGAACTTTAAAAGTGCCAAAATATCTGTGGGGAGGACCCCTAAGTGGAGGAAGAAAACCAGCCTGGAAAACTGGCGGAAAGAAAACCCATTGGAGACATGATCCCAGAAAAGGTTCCTTGTCATCCTGAACAAGGCATTGCAACATCTTGTTACAGGTTCCCCTTGTAATAGCTCATAGAATGGTAGAGTTGTTAGGGACCATGAAGGCCATCTAGTCCAGCCCCCTGCAATGCAGGAATATTTTGTCTGAGGCGGGTCTCGAACCCACAACCCTGAGATTAAAAAATATCATGTTCTGCCAACTGAGCTATGCCAGCTGAAATGTCACCACAGTAATCGCTTGGTACTATGAGATGGAAAATGGACAGAGTGGACATGAATTGACATCAGGATTCGATCTCAGGTCCACCAGCACTAGGAACCAGATAATTACCAGCTTAGCTTAAGCTAATGGAACCATCAGCGGTTCCCCAACAGTTGAAGGCATGCTTAACAACACTCTTCCGACCCAGAACTTCATAAAGATTCACATGGCTACATCGAAGTCCTATTGAAAGGAGATCCCTGTCCCCCATTTTTCATTTCACTGGCATGTACAGAATTTTCCCCTCCGCTGAATCTGCAGGTGGGGAAAACTCCATCTCTGCATCCCACGGCAATGGTGGGAAATTAGCAGACAAGGCTCCATCCATCATCCTTTTATTAATCTCCAAGAACCCTCCAAAGGAAACTTTGCATTTTTAATTTTTTTTAAAAAAAAACTCTGGTTATTTTGGGTTTAATTTTCAAAAAATAGCTTTTCATTATTGTTCCTTCATTATTGTATGTACTGCTTGAAGTGCATTATCTCGCTCGTTACGCAAGCGAAGCACTTTAATGAGGACAATAAAACTAAGCAGTTGGCACAATGGGACACCCTCCCCACCCTCCCTCTCTTTTGCACAACTCATCTCCAACAGCCCCTTCTTCTCCACGGGAGGCGCCGCCTGCTGGCTTACTGGAGACACTCAGGCCTCCGACTCAATCATCGTAAAATAAAATAAAGAGGCCTCCCTATGCCTCTCCTTTTCTAGGTAGCTCAATTTCCAATCCTTGAGTGGGAATTGACAGTCAAACATTAACTAACACTCTGCAGAATTTAAACTTAATTGCAAGCGGCGGTTCAGCCCAGATGAGTGTCCTGTGTCCTGTAGAAGTGATGTCTATGGAGGTGGGAATTCCATTGGCCCATTAAAATAACAGAACAGAATCAAACACACTGAAAGAGAGAGAGTGAGAGAGAGAGCGCCATCCCCTGATTTTTTAAAAACGAGCTCCTTTATTTCGTGGCATGGAGAAAGCAGACAGAGGAAAGTTTTCCCTCCCCCTCTCCTAATATTTGAATTTGTGGATATCCGATGAAGCTGAATGTTGGAAGATTCAGCGCAGATAAAAGAAAGTCCTTCTTCGCATGGTGCAGAGTTAAACTACGGAACTCACTTCGACAGGAGACAGGGATGGTCACCAACTTAATGTCTTTGAAAGAGGATTGGAAAGAGGATAACAGCAGCAAGAATATTATTGGACCAAAAATGGAAGCAAGAAGAATTTCCAACAGTGGAAGAATGGAGGATGAAATTAATGGACAGAACTATTCGTGATGACCAGACAATGTTTGTAGGTTTGCAAGAAGTTCTGTGAGGAGTATTAATGGAAATATTGTTAAAATGGAAAAGGAGAGAAGATAGGATAAGAGATATAAAGGCAATATTAAATTAGGAAAGTGTTGCAATATGGAGGATTATCAGAGGTGCTGATAGAAGTCCAGTAAGATTGTATTTGTGATAATTTTGTGTGGTACGTTTTATAATTTTGTATGTTAAAAATTAATAAAAAAAATATTTAAAAAGAAAGAAAGAAAGAGGATTGGACAAATTCACGGAGGAGGAGAGGCTACTCAATGGCTACTAGCCAGGATTAATGCTATGCTTTGCCTTCACAGCTTCACAGAAGCCGCAGGAGGCGAGAGAGCTCTGGAGCTTTTGGGGTTTCCCACAGACATCTGTTTTGTTGGGAAAACACCCGGGAAGGCCACCACCTTCCCAAGACACTGGGGGCGTCTCTTCGGTGGTCACCCTCTGGCTGGAAATCTTCCTCATTCCAGAGAGACCAGTGATAAGCGACCCCTCCCTCCTGAGAGGAGCACGCTCGTCTTATGGCATCTCATTACAGAAGAAAAAGACAATCATAGTTCTAAAACTACTTTATTTATAGTCTTATATACAAAGAATCCATCAGCATGTCTGTGCTCTCTGCGCACCAGTACAGAACAGCATCTCACACAGAAGTGAAAGTAGCTTCTCCAGCAGTACTGAGACTTCCTGTCTCACGCTCTCAGGCACTCACATGATATAAAGAACCACAGTGCTACTTGCTGAGCAGCACGATGAATAAAAATCCTAACATGTTTGGCCACTGTGAGAACGGGGTGCCGGACTAGAGTGGCTGGGAAACCCAGCCAGATGGGCGGGGTAGAAATAATAATAAATTATTATCAGTATTATTATGACTAGAAGGGCCATTGGCCTGATCCAGCAAGCTCTTCTTATGTTCTTCAAGGTAGACAGTTACTGCTCAGAGATGCACATTGCAAATAGGCCAGCGGTGCTGATTATGCCACCTGTTGCTAGACGGAGCCTGAGCTCCATCGCAGAGAAACAAGACCCTGGCAACAACATTTAGAATCTGTTGGTGTAGGCAGTGGCAAAGCTGCATGCTCCGCTATTGGGGGCCGAGAGCAGGCGGGGACGCGGCTGGCGCCCACGGGGGTGTGGTGCGCGCCCAGGGTGTGTGGTGCGCATCCCAGGGGGACGATACACCGCCCGCAAGGGCGTGGCGTGCCACCCACAGGGGCGTGGTGCGCGTTTTGGGGGTGTGGCGCACCACCTATTGGGTCTGGGGGGGCCGCTGCAATGGCACCCTGCCAGAATAGTGGTGCCAGGGGCTGTCCACTTCCTCTGCCAATGGGTGTAGGTGAGGAGATTTCACCCCTCCCATACCCAAGAATCTCCTGACCATCTCCTGATGATCTCTGCTGACTCTCCACAGAGGAGGAGGCGTGTCCTGCCTATCTACTTATTCTGCCCAGCAACATCTCTGTGTGTGTGAGAGAGAGTCAGTCAGTCAGTGTATCGGAGAGAGTGAGAGTGTTAGAGATCCTAGAGATAATATTGCTGCTAAGAGCAGCTGCAGACTCTCAGTGTAGCATTGATTTATGCTCAGAATATTCAGCTCTGTATATAGTTTTGTATCATAGTTGTAGTTATAGAATAAAAGGAAGATATTCTACAGAGCTGCTCTCCGAGTGGTTTATACTCTGCAAGACTCTGCAAAACTCTGCTGCGCAACGACTGTATTACTGAGACAGTGAATCCGGTGCTCTCAGCTCTAAGCTGTGAGTCCACAGCACTGTGACCTGTTCCTGCGAGAAGGAGGTCTCTGGCGGTGCTACCCAGCTCGCCCAGCCCAGTCGGGGTTGAGGTACATGAGTCCAGTTGGTGCACTGGCTCTAGGGCGATGCTGACATCAGGGTCTGCACAGAAGTTCAGTTCAATGCATGGAACTCAAGAGTAGAGTTTGTGGCTACATCCTGGCTCCGCAGTCAGTGTCCACTTGCTATTGTTCCCAGATTTATACCAAGAAAAAAGCACACCAAGAACTCAGGCCAGTGTAAGTTTCAATAGTGGGAGTGGTCCCTGCTCACAAATCAATAGTCAATAGTAACAAAAACTAATCCATTTGAGTTTGTAATCTCTATTTGAGTTTGTAATCCTTGTCAGAATACATACTTTTGAATGGATTAGTTTTTGTTACTATTGACTATTGATTTGTGAGCAGGGACGACTCCCACTATTGAAACTTACATTGACCTGAGTTCTTGGTGTGCTTTTTTCTTGGTATATTATTCCCAGATTGGCATAATGAACAGGTGAAGGGCTTAAGCACAGGATCAAATAGATTTTGAGGAGGGATTTGAAGGCAGAGAGAGAGAGAGAAAGAAAACGAACGAACAAATGAACGAACGAACACACGCACCATTTCTACCAACTGGCTAAGAATGCATGAGCAAGATGCCCAACTTTTAAATTAGCAAGACTGCTTCAAAAACAGGCTTCTTCTGGGCTTTCTTTTGCCATAGGGTTGTCACCAGAAATTGTTCCCTGCTCCTCCCATGGACGCATGCAGGGTGCAATCCCACCCTCACTGCGTTCCTGGCCCTTGGGGATGGGCAGCTACAACAACCCCAGACCTGTCCTGTCTACCCTCTGCAAAGGGTTGTACCCCAGCAGACCTCTGGGCAACATCCTTCTAAATGACATTGCCCAGGCCATCCTCATGTCAGCAGGCATTCTTGGGAACAACTTTTATGAAGGCTTCGGACTGCAAAGCCCATCCATGCATTTGTGACCGAAAGGGAACTGTCCAGTCACTCAAGCATCCTTGGCCTTCGTTTAACACAAGCTTTTTCTCCAACTAAAGCAGGGGTGGGCAACCTAAGGCCCGTGGGCTGGATGCGGCCCAATCGCTTTCTCAATCCGGCCCACAGAGGGTCCAGGAATCAGCATGTTTTTACTGAGTAGAATGTGTCCTTTTATTTAAAATGCACCTCTGGGTTATTTGTGGGGCATAGGAATTCATTCATCCCCCCCAAAAAAATATAGTCCGGCCCCCCACAAGGTCTGAGTGACGGTGGACTGGTCCACGGCTGAAAAAGGTTGCTGACCCCTGAACTAAAGAAACCAACTTGCGATCAGAAAGTCCTGAAAGTCCATTTACAGATAGGTAGCCGTGTTGGTCTGCCATAGTCAAAATAAAAAAAATTCCTTCCAGTAGCACCTTAAAGACCAACTAAGTTAGTTCTTGGTATGAGCTTTCGTGTGCATGCACACTTCTTCAGATACACTGAAACAGAAGTTGCCAGATCCTTCTATATAGTGAGAAGGTGGGGAGGGTGGTGTAGTAGTTAAGAGCGGTAGTCACGTAATCTGGGAAACCGGGTTCGCGTCTCCGCTCCTCCACCTGCAGCTGCTGGGTGACCTTGGGCCAGTCACACTTCTCTGAAGTCTCTCAGCCCCACTCACCTCACAGAGTGTTTGTTGTGGGGGAGGAAGGGAAAGGAGAATGTTAGCCGCTTTGAGACTCCTGAAGGGGAGTGAAAGGTGGGATATCAAATCCAAACTCTTCTTCTTCTACTACTCAGAAGGGTGGTGGGAATGGGAGATTGGCAGATAGCTGAGATGAGCCTGTTGTATCTGAAGAAGTGTGCATGCACACGAAAGCTCATACCAAGAACTAACTTAGTTGGTCTTTAAGGTGCTACTGGAAGGAATTTTTTTATTCTGAAAGTCCATGTCATAGATTGATCTTCCCTTGAAATTTGCTGCTCCACCCCGAAAGATGAACTTCAACATGGAATTCCTCCAGATGGTTGGGCTTCCCATAGGTAAAGGTAAAGGTACCCCTGCCCGAACGGGCCAGTCTTGACAGACTGTGGGGTTTGTGCGCCCATCTCACATTTATTGGCCGGGGGCCAGCGCTGTCCGGGGACACTTCCGGGTCACGTGGCCAGCGTGACATCGCTGCTCTGGCGAGCCAGAGCCGCACACGGAACGCCGTTTACCTTCCCGCTGGTAAGCGGTACCTATTTATCTACTTGCCCCCGGGGGTGCTTTCGAACTGCTAGGTGGGCAGGCGCTGGGACCGAACAGCGGGAGCGCACCCCGCCGCGGGGATTCGAACCGCCGACCTTTCGATCGGCAAGCCCTAGGCGTTGAGGCTTTAGCCCACAGCGCCACCCGCGTCCCGGGCTTCCCATACCCAGTTACAAATACCATTCCTCCATTAATATACCCAGTGCCAGATTTACATATAAGCTAAACAAGCTATAGCTTAGGGCCCTACTCACTTGCTCCCCCCCCCCCAATCACTATTAATATACTTCTTCTTAATTTCAGTTCAACAATTCCTTTGATAAAATACATATTTTGTTATGTGCAAATGGCTTGAGATACCTATTAGGCCCATCAATTGCCATATAGCATATATTCAACACACACAAAAAACAACAATTTGTTGTTGACAAAGGACTGCTGGACATAGAAAGGGCCCCATGACCTTCAGTAGCTTAGGGCCTCATCAAACCTAAATCCAGCCCTGAATATATCTAACAGAAATTGCAAGGACCATTTGTGAGGTATTCTGTAGCTATGAACCCTTTTGGACCCCTTCTAATTCTATGATTCTACCATGAAGATGTCACAGAAGCAATGATTCTGGTTTCCATCCCCTTTTACTCCTTGCAATTTCAGTGGAGATAAATTCTTCCTGACATTTCACCTAAATCCCACTTCCTGCCATTTAAGATGATGCAGAACAATCGCGAGAGACAAATGGTTGAGTCAGAAGACAGTAAAGATCAAACTCATACGCCGTGATCAAGAGTATCGCGTTTTGTTGCTGCTGCCGCTTGCTACTACTATTTCGACTCCTTGCTTTTTTATGGTTCAGGAGCTCTCGCATATTTACCAAATGTCACTTCCTTCCCACCCCTGGAAATAATCGCCACCGAGGCTCCTCCCGAGAGAAGGTCAGCCAGGATTAAATGCCAGGCGAGACACGGCGGTAATATACTATGTGGCATTTATGTTGGGGAGAGACTTTCTTTCTTCCCCCGTAGAAGAATTCATCTTTTTATTATACCCAATAAAAACTGTACAAAAGAAACCATTAGGATCCTATCCTCAGGAGTAAATAAACCGAATGCAAGAAGGCAGAGGCAACGGGGAACTGACATGGTACAGCCAAAGTTCTGACTGATTAGTCTAAATTAATTAGTCTAAAGACTCTCTTTCCAGATCTTGAAAGCAGCAAATACATCTGAATGCTGGGAATCAGCTGAACTCATATCCTGCTTCCAGGTTTCCTTTCAGGGCATCTGGTTGGCCACTGTGAGAACAGGATGCAAGGCTGTTCTTTATTTCATTTTTAAAAACTGCATTTTTACCCCACCCTTTTCTCCAGGAAGCTCAAGGGGGCTTCCGTGTTTCTCCCCCTCCTCATTTCAACCCCAAAACAACACCGTGGGGTGGATTGGGCAGAGAGGAAGCGACTGGCCCCAAATCACCTGCTGAGATTCATGGCTGAGTGGGGATTTGAACCCTGGTCCAATACTCTAGGACTTGCTGATCAGAAGGTCGGCGGTTCGAATCCCTGCGACAGGGTGAGCTCCCATTGCTCGGTCCCTGCACCTGCCAACCTAGCAGTTTGAAAGCACGTCAAAGTGCAAGTAGATAAACAGGTACCATTCCGGCAGGAAGGTAAACGGCATTTCCGTGTGCTGCTCTGGTTCACCAGAAGCGGCTTAGTCATGCTGGCCACATGACCCGGAAGCTGTATGCCGGCTCCCTTGGCCAATAAAGCGAGATGAGCGCCACAACCCCAGAGTCGGTCACGACTGGACCTAATGGTCAGGGGTCCCTTTACCTTTACCTTTACCAGTACTCTAACCACTACACCACACTGTCTAGATGGGTCCTTGGGCCTGATTAAAGAGGCTATTCTTACAAGCATGTTCTGTTATTATATATATCAAGTCCTGAGAATGGAAAGCTGGACTAGATGGGCCTGATTCAGCCCTGCAGGAGTCTTCTGTTCTTCTTGGGTTGAGCTCCTTCCACAACTCCCCTAGTCTCCAGGGTCTGGAAGCCAAGGTCAGTGATTTAAGGGAGTTGGGTAGATGTAGCCTGGAGATGAGGAGACCAAGAGGTGATACAACAGCCACCTTCAAACGTTAATCAACTAACAAGATAACAAAATATTCTCATAAGCCTAGAACGTATCTGCTGCTATCTACAGGAATGTCACATGGAAGATGGATCAAGTCTGCTTTTTGCTTCTCCAGAGCAGAGGACACAAACCGGTGGACTCCCATGAAAGAAGAGGCCAACTCAACATTGGGGAGAACTTTCTGATGGTGAGAGCTGTTTGACATGGAAATGGATTCTGTCAGAAGTTGGTGGATTCACATATAGGACATAATATAGATCTTAATCTTTGGGAAGAACTTTGGAAGAGTGATCTGAAGTTCACAGCATGTTATTCCTTGAAGGAGAACTACCTGAAAATGATTTACAGGTGATATTTAACTCTGAGTAGACTTGCTAAGATATAAAAGATTGAATCAGAAAAGTGCTGGAGATGCAATGAAGCTGAGGGTATGTTCAGTCATATGTGGTGGATTTGTAAAAGGGTAAAAGAGGATTGGGAAATAATTTATAATGAATTGAAAAAAATGTTTAAAAATATTTTCCAGCAAAAACAAAACAAAACCCAGAGTCCTTTTTGTTGGGGAAAATTCAGACGGAAATTCTTAGGTGTCAAGAAAGGTTATTTGTGTATGTTGCCACTGCAGCCAGTGCTTTGTTAGCCCAAAAATGGAAAACGAGTGAAGTCCCAAATAAAGAAGAATAGCAACTTAAACTGATGGAATATGCGCAGCTTGTGGACTTAACATACAGAATAAGAGAACAAAAAGAACACACGTTTAAAGAACATTGGAAAATATTTATTGAATATATGGGGGGGGTTGCCTACACTTGAAAATGTTGGCAGCATTAAAATAAATTCAACAGTATAAATAAGTTTTGATGGAATACTGAATGGTTTAGCTTATATAAAATATGCAGGGATTTCTGTTATGCAAAATGAACCACGGAAAGAGAAGGAGGGAAGTCACTGATATTTTAAGGTTGTATAAATGAATATTCTAAATTGTGAAACAGAAAATTTAATAAAAATTATGGGGGGGGGAGAGAAGTTGGTGGATTTGAAGCTTTTAAGCAGATTTGGAGAGCTTATTTAGCTGTGATTCCTGGGTTTGATGACCTTTGGGTTCACTTCCAGCTCTAAAATTCTATGATTCTAGGATGGCCGCTTAGAAGGTGCGCAGCTATTCCCCGGAGCCACTGCAAATGAGCCTGGCAGCAAAATGTCCCCTCCCTGGGGAGGCAGACTGCAGAGGTCCCCTTCGCCTTGCACCCTCTGATTTCCACCCTGCACTTTTCACAAAAGCACCTTCAATTGGCTTAGAGAAATAAAACTCAGCCGAAGCCATTTGTTGAGGCGGCACAAGTGCAAATCAAGCCCGTGCATCTTCGGCAGCCTGTCTGGGGAGCCCTAGGAATGCCGTTGAACTAAGAGATGGAGACAGGCGACCAGATGCATTTCGTGGGAAGAGGACAAATGCGGAATGCGATCACCACGGCAGCAGCGTGCGAAGGAGCCAGAGCACAGCCTCAACATCTTATTTCACAGTGAGGAGAAGAGGCTGGCTGTTAATACAATGCATATCACGGCAAGGCTGGCTGCACAGACGCATGTTTCCCTTGTCCCAAAGTGCTTCCATACAGAAGAACATCAGAAAAACCTGGTTCACCTGCAATGCCCTAAAAGAAAATGTGATGAAAATGATGTATAGATGGCATATAACACCTGTAAAGTTAGTGAAAATGTATAAAGTCAGTAATAAATGTTGGAAATGTAAAGAAAAAGAGGGAACATTTTTTTAAAAAAGATATTTATTAAAGTTTCAACATATTACAAAAATAAGAGAAAAGAGAAAGAAAAAAAGAGAAAAAAGGGGGGGAAATGGACATACAAAATAAAAACGATTAAAAACAGATCAGTCTTTCCATATCTTATCTTTCATTTGCTTGTTTCCCTGACCTCCTCGCACCTCCCTTTTTTGTATTCCATTTCAATTAGTTAATTCAGCAAATCCTTTCCCTCTTTGATTTTATCTTAATCTTTTATCTTAATATATTATAATTTTAGATTATCACCTGTTAACCATCCATTTTTACATATTCCTTTATATCATTGCTGCTAAAAACCATTTAACTTCAATCCAACATCATTCTAACATTCATTAATTTTACAGTATTTCTGTAGATAGTCTTTAAATTTCTTCCAATCTTCTTCCACCGACTCTTCTCCCTGGTCTCAGATTCTGCCGGTCATTTCCGCCAACTCCATGCAGCCCATCACCTTCATCTGCCATTCTTCCAGAGTGGGTAAATCTTGTGTCGTCCAATACTTTGCAATAAGTATTCTTGCTGCTGTTGTAGCATACATAAAGAAAGTTCTATCCTTCTTTGACACCAGTTGGCCAACCATGCCCAGGAGAAAGGCCTCTGGTTTCTTCAGAAAGGTATATTTAAATACCTTTTTCATTTCATTATAAATCATCTCCCAGAAAGCCTTAATCCTTGGGCACGTCCACCAAAGGTGAAAGAATGTACCTTCAGTTTCTTTACATTTCCAACATTTATTATCGGGCAAATGATAGATTTTTGCGAGCTTGACTGGTGTCATGTACCACCTGTATATCATTTTCATAATATTCTCTCTTAAGGCATTACATGCCGTGAACTTCATACCTGTGGTCCATAACTGTTCCCAGTCAGCCATCATTATGTTATGTCCTGCATCTTGTGCCCATTTAATCGTAGCAGATTTCACCGTTTCATCCTGAGTATTCCATTTCAACAGCAAGTTATACATCTTTGACAAAATCTTAGTTTTGGTATCTAACAGTTCTGTTTCCAATTTTGATTTTTCCACCTGGAAGCCTATTTTCTTGTCCAAATTATATGCCTCCATTATCTGATAATAATGAAGCCAATCTCGCACTTTATTTTTTAGCTTTTCAAAACTCTGCAATTTCAATTTGTCTCCCTCTTGTTCCAAAATTTCCCAATATTTCGGCCATTTGGCCTCCATATTGAGCTTTTTCTGAGCCTTCGCTTCCATCGGTGACAACCACCTTGGGGTTTTATTTTCAAGTAGATCCTTATATCTTATCCAGACATTAAATAATGCTTTCCTGACAATATGATTTTTAAATGCTTTATGTGCTTTGACCTTATCACACCACAAATATGCATGCCATCCAAATACATTATTAAAACCTTCTAAATCCAAAATGTCTGTGTTTTCAAGAAGCAGCCATTCTTTCAGCCAGCAAAAAGCTGCTGATTCATAATAAAGTTTAAGGTCTGGCAGGGCAAATTCACCTCTTTCCTTTGCGTCCATTAGTATTATCAGGGGATGATTAGCTGCTTGTGCTTAAAATGGTGCCCCTTCAGAGTTTGTGCGGCCCCACAAACCTCTGTGTGTGACAGAGCTCCTCAGACATGTCTGCTCTAGTCACTATTAGAGTCCGACAGTGGCTGTTTGCGGAAACGCCTCCAACAAAGAAGTTCCTTAACGGAAACACGTCTCCTGGACTCACGACGTGACAGCTTCCGACGAAGCATGGGTCTCCCTGCAGTTGCTTCTGACACCTCCCCACTATTTTCGCTGGACGTGTCTCTCACCCCTTTCTCTCCCCTGCTTCCTGCCTGCGTTGCTGCGTCTCTCTCAGTATTACTGAGATCCTCCTCCAGAGACCCCGCGCTCCCCCTGCTGGTCCCTGCTTTGGCTGTTGAGTCTCTCCCCGTCTCTGGGAGCCCTATCACCTCCTTTCCCTCTGATGTCAGTTCCCTGACATCCACCTCCCCTCCAGGGCCCCCTTCCCCCCCGCCCCCTCCCTCTCCTCTGGGCGGTGAGGAGCTGAAACCCCGAAACGAATCCTCTTCATCTTCAGACGTCTCGAACATTTCCCTCCATCGGTCTTCGTTCCGACTCGCTGAATCCTCCTCCACCTCGGAATCAGAGAACCCCTCCAACTCCTCTTCTTCGTCGGTGGTGGCGAAGTATTCCCTCCGGAACCTCGCCACTGGCTGGGGTTTACGAGGGAATCTCTGATGAAAAGTTTCAATTAGAACCTCGTCATCTACATCCTCTGCCCTGACCCAGGTGTTTTCCGACTCCGGTTCCCCTTCCCACATTACCAAATACTCTACTTGCTCTCCCTTCCACCTGGAATCTAGAATCTCCGCTACATGGTAGCTGTGTTCTTTTTCCTCCATCGCTGGTCCCCTATTGACCCTCCCCTCTCTGTCCCCTATATACGGTGACAGCAACGATCTGTGGAACACTGGGTGCAACTTCATGTGGTTCGGTAACCGGAGTCTGAAAGCCACTGGGTTGACCTGTTGCGTGACTTCAAATGGGCCCAGTCTTTTGGGTCTTAACTTCTTACAACCTCCTTTAAATGGTAACCCTTGGGTGGACAGCCACACCTGGTCTCCCACCCTAATGCTTTCCCCTTCCCTTCTGGTTTTGTCTGCCTGCCTCTTATATTCCTCCTTCGCCCGGTTTAAATTAAGTTGGAGTTGGCGATGGATCGCTTCCATTTCTTCAACGAACTGTTCTGCTGCTGGAACGCTCCAGTTCTCCCCCTCCCCCCCTGGGAAGGCTCGGGGATGACACCCGTGATTGGCCAAAAAAGGGCTCATCCCCGTGGACACGTTCTCTGCATTGTTGTAAGCAAATTCTGCCAACGCCAGCTTCTCCACCCAATCATTCTCTCTGTCATTAACATAACACCTCAAATATTGCTGGAGGACACCATTAGCTCTTTCCGCCTGCCCGTTGGTTTCTGGATGACGGGCAGTAGAGAAATTAACCTCTACATGCAGTAAGCTCATGAGCTTCCTCCAGAACCTGGAAGTAAATTGTTTCCCTCGGTCCGAAACCACCCTCAAGGGGGCGCCATGCAACCTAAACACATTTTCCACAAACAATTTGGCGGTTTCTTCTGCTGTGACCGCATGTGAGCAGGCTATAAAGTGGGCCATCTTGGTTAACAGATCTACCACCACCATAATGGCTGTTTTCCCTTTGGACCTGGGCAGATCAGTCATGAAATCTATTGCCACTGCCTCCCACGGTCTTTCCGGCGTGGGTAGTGGTTCTAATAAACCTGCCGGCGCCCGCCTCTCCCCCTTGGCTCGTTGGCATCGGTCACACCCTCTCACATACTCCCGTACATCTTCCCTAACCTTGGGCCACCAGAATTCCCTGGTAACCAGCCACATGGTTTTGTGTTGCCCAAAATGCCCTGCTGTGGGGTTATCGTGCAGTTGCTTGAGTACCTTTTCCCTCAATTCCCCTTCAGGTATGTATAACGCTCCCTTGTAGTACAACGCCCCATTTCTCTCCTCAAAACCCCCGGGTTTGTCTCCCTCCCTCCTAAGACTCCTGAGTTTGTCCTGGGCGTATTCATCCTGCCCCGTTCCCTCTACCAGTTCCCTTTGCCCCACCAATGCCGCCCCACACACCCAGCGGTCCTCGGGAATGACATGGGTCTCTTCGGGTGCACCCTCTCCCTCCAAATATTCAGGTTTGCGTGAGAGAGCGTCCGCCCTAACGTTCTCCGGGCCTGGTACGTAACAAATCTCAAAGTTAAATTTGGAGAACTCCTGGGCCCATCTCAACTGCCGTTGGTTGAGCACTCGCGCAGTTCTCCAATACTCTAGATTCTTATGGTCCGTGCACACTTGCACCTTCTGTTGTGCACCAATTAGTAGGTGCCTCCATCTCCGGAAGGCCTCATAAATTGCAAGAAGTTCCCGGTCGTACACCGTGTAGTTCCTCTCAGACTTGTTCAGCTTTCGCGAAAAGAAGGCACACGGTCGCCACTCTGACCCCTCCTTCCCCGGCTGCAGAAGAAGCACCGCCCCTATGGCTCTGTCCGACGCGTCTGTTTCGACCCTCAGCTTTTTTTGTAAATCCACATGTAGAAGTTGTTCGTCAGAGGCGAAGGCCCTTTTCAGTTCCTCAAACGCTCGCTCCGCCTCCCCCGTCCAAACAAACTTCTTTTTGCTGCTGAGACAGTCCGTGATGGGCGCCGTCAGGTGGGCGAAGTTTCGGATGAACTTACGATAAAAGTTTCCAAACCCTAGGAACCTCTGCACATCCTTCTTGGTCTTGGGTGTTTTCCATTCCAGCACCGCTTGAACCTTGCCGGGGTCCATGGCCAACCCCTTATCTGACAAGCGGTACCCCAGGAATTCCACCTCCTTGGTATGAAACTGACACTTCTCCAGTTTCACCCACAGTCTGTTGGCTTGCAGCCTGCTCAACACTTCTCTGACGTCTCTCACATGTTGCTCCTCATTCTCCGAATACACCAACACGTCATCTAAGAAGGCCACGCAATTCTTGTAGAGCAAAGGCCCCAGTACGTGGTTCATGAAAGCTTGAAAACACGCGGAGCCTGTTTGTAATCCAAAAGGCATAACTAAGTATTCAAATGCCCCCAAAGGGGTGAACATGGTGGTCTTCCATTCATCCCCTTTCCTTATACGTATCAGGTTGTACGCCCCCCTTAGGTCCAGCTTTGTAAAAATCTTTCCCTTCCGCACCCTGGTCAAAATATCATCAATCCTGGGCATAGGAAAAGCCGCCGGCTCGGTCACTGCATTTAAGGCCCGAAAGTCACATACCAGCCTCGGCTTGTCCGTGTGTTTTTTGTCCACAAAAAACACTGGGCTACCCCCCGCTGCCTTGGACTCTCTGATGAAGCCTCTCTTCAGGTTCTTGTCAATGAACGCTCGCAACTCCTGCATTTCCCTGTCTGACATGGCGTACAACTTGCCTACAGGAAGCTGTGCTCCGGGGAGTAAATTGATCTGGCAATCAAAGGGTCTATGCGGAGGTAGTTGGTCAGCTTCCTTCTCGCTGAACACGTCGCTGAGATCAGCATACTGTGGTGGCACCTTCCCCTTCTCCATTACTTCAGTCCCTGCCAGGGTGGCTTGGGCCCCTGCTGACCCCTTTTCCCCCCTGCAGTGTTCTAAGCAATGTGCGGAACCGAAGGAAACCACTCTTTGATGCCAGCCCACCAGCGGATCATGTAGGGCTAGCCAGCTCATTCCCAAAATAATGGGAGCACCTCCCAAGGTGGCCACATTAAACGCTATCAGTTCTGTGTGCCTTGCCACCCTCATTATCATTGGGATGGTCTGCAAGCTGACTCCTCCTCCCAACAGTTCCCTGCCATCGATCGTGGTCACCTGCAGGGGGTTGCTTAAAGGGATAGTCTGTATCTGGTGTTCAGCAGCAAACTCCTTGCTCATAAAATTGCAGGAGCTGCCTGAGTCCAACAGTGCCTTTATTTTTAGGGGGTGTCCATTTTGCAGCTCTAGCGACACTTCAATCACTAGAGCAGGTCGAGGAGCTTCTGGCACTGGCACTTGGGGAAGGGGCACTTTCACTGCTCTTTGGCCTGGCTGCAGTGCCCTGATGGCAACCAGGCGTTGGCTTTTACCTGCTCCGTTTCTCCCTGCTCTTCCCCCTCAACAGCTCCCACCATTCCTTGCCATTCCTTCCTCTGGGGGCAGACTCTGGCAAAGTGGCCTGGCTGTTGGCAGAGATAGCATTTCCGGGCTCCCTTTCCCTCCTTCTTCGCCCCCTCACTGGGCTTTGAAACTGCGCGCGCGCGGGCTGTTCCGATTTCCATCGGCTCTGCCGGCGGGAAAGCTGGCTCAGGAATGTCTGGAATGCGTAACTCCTTCCAACGTTCCCCTCTCCCTTCCCGCCTCTCCAAGGCTCTTGCCTCCTGGCGCGCTCCAATGGTCAGCGCAGATTTGGTCAGCTGATCCATAGACACCGCCCTGGGGCTCCTGGCCAGCTCGTCTTTCACAGCTGAAGAAAGACCTTCTTCAAATAGCATCTGAATGGGTGCTGCCGATAAATCCCACCCCAATCTGTGAATCAGCATGGTAAATTCAGTCCAGTACTCACGGACAGATCTGCTTCCCTGCTTGCAAGCCATTAACTGTCTGCGCACCACCCCTTCCTCAATGTCGCTGGAAAACATGATATCCATTGCACGAAAGAATTTCATAGTGTCCTTTAGGATATCGTTGTGCGTTGCCATCAGGGGTCGAACCCAGTCTCGCGCGCCCTTCTCAAGATGCCCAATTACAAAAGCAACTCGAGATTCCTCATCAGGGAACTCATCAAACTGGACATTCAGGGCATATTGCATTTCAGTCCTAAAGGCATGGTAATCCTTGGGGTCCCCCCCAAACTTCTGCACCAATCCTGGTACCTTTCTGGGGAACTGAGTGGTTCTCCCCTTCTTGTCTGCATCTTGAGCCCTCCTCTCCTCGAGCCTCGCCGTCTGCAGCGCCAGTTGGACCTCCAATGCTCGGTATCTTTCTTCCAAGCTTGGATCAGCTCCTCCCCCTGCTACTCCGGCTCCGGCTGGGTCGCTCATGATGCTTTCTCCTGCACAGGCAGCGTACAGAGACTGTCGGACTGCTATCAGGGGATGATTAGCTGCTTGTGCTTAAAATGGTGCCCCTTCAGAGTTTGTGCGGCCCCACAAACCTCTGTGTGTGACAGAGCTCCTCAGACATGTCTGCTCTAGTCACTATTAGAGTCCGACAGTGGCTGTTTGCGGAAACGCCTCCAACAAAGAAGTTCCTTAACGGAAACACGTCTCCTGGACTCACGACGTGACAGCTTCCGACGAAGCATGGGTCTCCCTGCAGTTGCTTCTGACACCTCCCCACTATTTTCGCTGGACGTGTCTCTCACCCCTTTCTCTCCCCTGCTTCCTGCCTGCGTTGCTGCGTCTCTCTCAGTATTACTGAGATCCTCCTCCAGAGACCCCGCGCTCCCCCTGCTGGTCCCTGCTTTGGCTGTTGAGTCTCTCCCCGTCTCTGGGAGCCCTATCACCTCCTTTCCCTCTGATGTCAGTTCCCTGACAAGTATTTTAAATTTTATTCTAGGCTTCTTGCCCTGCCAGACAAATCTAGAAATATCTCTCTGCCACTTCTTGAAACAATCCATTTTATCCAAAATTTGCAATGTTTGAAACAAAAACAACATTCTGGGCAATACATTCATTTTTATCGCAGCAATGCGGCCTAGCAGTGAAAGCTTCAAATTTGACCAAATTTCTAAATCTTTTTTCACTTCCGTCCAGCATTTTTCATAATTGTCTTTAAATAAATTCCCATTTTTAGCTGTCATGTTAATCCCCAGGTATTTCACTTTCTTAACCACTATTAAGCCTGTCTCGTTCTGAAACCTCAAGAGGGAACATTTTATCACATGTGGTGGGAATGTAAAAAGGTGAAATGCTTATGGGAGATGATATATTATGAGATGAGAAAAAAATGTTGAAATATACATTCATAAAGAAACCAGAAGCATTTTTACTGGGCATTGTGGGGAGTGATATAAATAGAAAGGAATGTAAGCTCTTTTTATATGCAATAACAGCAGCAAGAATATTACCGGCCCAAAAATGGAAGCAAGAAGAATTACTGAAGATTGAATAATGGAGGATGAAGTTAATGGACTATGCAGAACTAGATAAACTAACAGGAAGGATTCGAAACCGGCGGGACCAGAAATTTACAGAAGACTGGAGTAAATTTACGGGCTACTTGAAAAGTATTTGTGAAGATCAGACGACGTTTGTAGGTCTGCAAGAAGTTTTGTGAGGAGTATTATTGGAAGTATTGCAAAAATGGAGAAGGGGGAGGATGATTTGTTAAGAGATGGAAAGGCAATATAAAGTTAAGAAATGCAGAAGAAGGGGTGAAAACGGTGGATCATCAGAGGTGTTGATGGAAGTCCAAAAAAATTGTATAAGTGATACGTTTTGTGGTACATTTTATAATTTATATGTTAAAATTAATTTAAAAAATTATATATTGTCAGGCAACTGCCATCAGAGGCAAGAGGAGAGGTAAGACTCTCCAATGATGCAGGGGAGGGAACTAGCAAGGAGAGAGAGAGAGCTTCCGCTGGGGAAGGAAATCCAGGGGACACCAGGGAGAAAGGGGAGGCAGAAAGCTTCCGTGCAGAGAATCTAGGAGGAGACTTGGAGTCAAGGAATTTTTATGTTGGAGGAAGTTTAGGAAACGCCCACTGACGGATTCTGCCAGTGACTGAGACAGTTGCGTTGTAAGGGCTGTCAAACCAGGGAAAGGTTTAGCTATACAACCAGCTTGGAGCAGTTTGCAGTTTACGCACAAGCAACCCCAATTCCCATTACATATATAAGAAAGAAGAACCTAGTGGATGAGGCTAGTGGGCCATTCTCACAGCAGGCAGGCAGATGCCCCAGTGGGAAAACCCTCCAGCACAATCTGAGTGACTCTCACCTCCTGTGGTTTCCAGTATTCATAAGCATGTCTGCCTCTGACCCTGGAATCACAGCACGGCCATCCTGGCTAGAAGCCATCAATAGCCCTCTTCATGTATTCGTCTAATCTTCTTTCAAAGCCATCCAAGTTTGCTATCCAAAGGACAAAGGAGCCTGACTAGATTGATCCAGCCTCCTCCAGCCAACGTTTCACCACAAACTGCCTTTGCAGGCCAGTAATATAGCGGTACCTTGGTTCTCAAACTTAATCTGTTCCGAAACCAAAGCGTTCCAAAACCAAGGTGCGCTTTCCCATAGAAAGAAATGCAAAATGGATTAATCCGTTCCAGACTTTTATAAACAACTAAAACAGCAGTTTAACATGAATTTTACTATTTAACAAGACCACTAATCCATAAAATGAAAGCAATAAACAATGTACTGCAGTCACACAATCAGTAGCTGAACTGGGTTCCACACAGTCACAAGAATAAAACAAAAAGAGCTGAATAAACAAAGAGGCAAAATAAAAAGCAAAAACAGACAGACCTCAGCATAACACTCAAATCGGAAGCATAACACTCAAAACCTTCATTTGGCTTCCAAAAAAGTTCGCAAACCAGAACACTTACTTCTGGGTTTGTAGTGTTTGGGTTCCAAGTTGATTGAATACTATGGCGTTTGAGAACCAAGGGACCTTTGTACTTGTATGTTCTTAAAGGTAAAGGTAAAGGTACCCCTGACCATCAGGTCCAGTTGCAGATGACTCTGGGGTTGCACACTCATCTCGCTCTATAGGCCGAAGGAGCCGGCATTTGTCTGCAGACAGCTTCCGGGTCATGCGGCCAGCATGACTAAGCCGCTTCTGGTGAACCAGAGCAGCGCATGGAAACGCTGTTTACCTTCCCGCCAGAGTGGTACCTATTTATCTACTTGCACTGACATGCTTTCCAACTGGTAGGTTGGCAGGAGCAGGGGCCGAGCAACGTGAGCTCACCCCGTCGTGGGGATTCGAACCGCCAACCTTCTGATCAGCAAGCCCTAGGCTCTGTGGTTTAGACCACAGCACCACCTGCATCGGAAACACGAGATAAAACCGCAGATAAACAGACCAAACAGAGGCAACCGAACAGTAACACCCCTCCACGCCTATAAACACATGGCTATAGAATATTAATCAGAAGTCACCAGAAGACCCTCCCTGCCAACAGCATTCCACAAACAGTTTCCAGGTAAGCTACAGAACCGAGGATTCTTTTTGGGGGGATGGGGGAATGTGATATTCTTTAAATTTGTTTTAAATGTATGGTATGGACACAACCACAGACCCGCAGAGACAGATTTGCCTTTCTGGCCAGCAGCTTCCATTTGCTGAACATTTGTCTGTTTCTATCCGACCCCCAAACCACATTGCCCGGTTTGTGCCAGTGTCTCTAATTAATAGCAAAAGCATAAGAAAACACGCCGCTAATTATATCCCAGCCCTGCCCCTCTGGCCCTCCTGTAGCCGGCTGATCTCATTTTGACACTGCAAGGCTGATCAGCAAGCTATCTATTAAGTTAGAGTGGGGGGAAAGACTCTGGTTCTTGGAAGCGCCCTGATCTCCCCCTTATAGCACATTTGCAAGGCTGTTTTGTGCTCCTCCAGCTGGGCGAGCATTAAAAACTTATGGCCTGTGACATACGGCGCATGTTCATATTTACTTGCAGAGAAGGAGGCTGTAGCAGTTCGAGGGGAGAGGTGGGAAGCAGGGCCTTTTATCATGCATTTTAAAAGGCCATTGTGTTTTCAGTTCTCTGCTGATGGATCCAAGCTTGTCAGTTCCTTTGTATTGATCAGCATCCTGAATGGCAGGGCAGCATCTTCTGGCCAATTTGCAGGACTGCCGGGTGTGCGAGGACTGGGTGAGAAACCACTTGCAAATCCTGCGCATGCTGTTTTACAAAATGAGCGCAAGCCATGCAGAAGGATTGAGGATTTAGCTCACCAAGGCAAGAATGAATCCTGCAAGTGGCAAGGGCTATACACAGTAATTATTATTATTATTATTATTATTATTATTATTATTATTATTATTATTAATTTACTTATACCCCACCCATCTTGCTGGGTTTCCCCAGCCACTCTGGGTGGCTCCCAACAAAATATTAAAAACAGGTTAAAACATCAAACATTAAAAACTTCCCTCAACAGGGCTGCCTTCAGATGTCTTCTAAAAGTCAAATAGTTGTTTATTTCCTTGACATCTGATGGGA
Organism: Podarcis vaucheri; assembly: GCF_965113315.1. NCBI lineage: Eukaryota > Metazoa > Chordata > Lepidosauria > Squamata > Lacertidae > Podarcis > Podarcis vaucheri. Next base: position 2,558,305 of record NC_138759.1, read on the forward strand.
AGGCGTTCCACAGGGCAGGCGCCACCACCGAGAAGGCCCTCTGCCTGGTTCCCTGTAACCTCACCTCACAGGGAGGGAACCGCCAGAAGGCCCTTGGCGCTGGACCTCAGTGTCCGGGCTGAATGATGGGGGTGGAGACGCTTCTTCAGGTATACTGGGCCATTTAGGGTTTTCAGGGTCAGCACCAACATTCTGAATTGCACTCAGAAATGTACTGGGAAACAATGTAGGTCTTTCAAGACCTGTGTTATATGGTCTCGGTGGCCGCTCCCAGTCGCCAGTCTAGCTGTCGCATTCTGGATTAGTTGTAGTTTTCAAGTCACCTTCAAAGGTAGCCCCAAGGAGAGCACATTGCAGTAGTCCACGCAGGAGATAACTAGAGCATGGACCACTCTGGCCAGACAGTCCGTGGACAGGGAGGATCTCATCCTGTGTACCAGATGGAGCTGGTGGACAGCCGCCCGGGACACAGAATTGACCTGCGCCTCCATGGACAGCTGTGAGTCCAAAATGACTCCCAGGCTGATCATAAGAACAAAAGGAGAGGTTTGCTGGATCAAGACGAAGGCCTGTCTGGCCCATCATCCTGTTCTCACAGTGGTCAAGCTGTGAGAAGCCCACAAATAGGGCTTGGGCACCGCAGGAGCTCTCCTCACGGCTGAATCCCAGTGACTGGTTTTCAGAGGGAAGCTCTCTCCAGCCAATGGCTCATCTGCTTCAGCCTCCTGTTCCCACAGAGGGCCACCAGGTGCTTGTGGGGACCCCACAAGAAGGACCTGGGCACAAGAGGAACCTCCCCTCCTGTCGATTCCAGCAACTGGGATTCAAAAGCACTGAACGCAGTACATAGACTGAGAGCAATACATAGCCAGCACACGCTATTGGGGTGACAATAGTCACTGATAGCCTTATCCTTCACAAATAAAGAACATATCAAGACATTTTCCTCGAGTCCTTTGCAAAGCAAGATCCACTCCACATTCTTTATTGAATCCATGTTGTGGTGAACCACAGAAGGGAAGAGTTTGGTGTGTTTCCCATCGGGACATCATATTATGGTGGTGAGCTCTCCTTCCTTGGAGGTTTTTAAGCAGAGGTTGGATAGCCACCGGTCATGGAAGCTTTAGCTGAGATTCCTGCATTGCAGGGGGTTGGACTAGATGACCCCTGGGGTCCCTTCCAACTCTACGATTCTAGGATTCTATAAGATGCAACCAGGCAAATCCTGTATTGTATATCATGTTTCCAGTCAAAAGCATCGTACAGAAATATTACACGGCTATTTGCGAGCCCTGCAAAGCAATGCTGAGATTATGTAGGGGGGGGGGAGTGCAGATATAGCAGCTGATAGTGAGAGCTGGACCATAAAGAAGGCTGATCGCCGAAGAATGGATGCTTTTGAATTCTGGTGCTGGAGGAGACTCTTGAGAGTCCCATGGACTGCAAGAAGATCCAACCTCTCCATTATGAAGGAAATCAGCCCTGAGTGCTCACTGGAAGGACAGATCCTGAAGCTGAGGCTCCAATATTTTGGCCACCTCCTGAGAAGAGAAGACTCCTTGGAAAAGACCCTGATGTTGGGAAAGATGGAGGGCACAAGGAGAAGGGGAAAACAGAGGATGAGATGGCTGGAAGCTGCCAACACGAGTTTGACCAAACTGCGGGAGGCAGTGGAAGACAGGAGTGCCTGGCATGCTCTGGTCCAGGGGGTCACGAACAGCTGGACACGACTAAATGACTAAACAACAACAAGCAGCTGATGGAGCATGGCTGATGCTTGTGTGCATTGAATGCCATGAGACTCATTTCCATGTGCTTTCAGGAATGCCTGATCTTTCGGCATAAACATTATGCCTTTCTTGACAACTCTGATGAACTGGAAGCTTACCGGTGAAAACGATGCTGAGGAGCCAGGAGAAGGCACCTATCATTACTTATCCTTTGCTTGGGCTGAACTTTGGAAGATTCCGGACAGAGAAAAGAAAACCCTTCTTCACTCTGCGCACAATTAAACTGTGGAACTCCCTCCCACAGGAGGCGGAGGTGGCCGCCAATTGGGATAGCTTTGAAAGAGGGTTGGAGAAGTTCATGGAGAAGGAGGAGACGACTATCGATGGGACTGTGGTCACAGGCAGCAAGGCTTTGACGACCAGTTTCTGGAAATGTCAGGAGGGGAGAGTTGCTCTTGTGCTCAGCGCCTGCTTGTGGGTTTCCTATCGGGGCATCTGGCTGGCCGCTGTGAGAACAGGAGGCTGGACTAGGTGGGCCACTGGCCTGATCCCACAGGCTCTACATATGTTCATATTATGGTGGTTGTCAGGGGCTCAGGGACAAAGGCACAGGGGAGACAGGAGATGGAGAGCGAATGGGAAGAATCTGAGGGCAGCGTAGGGGAGTATGACAGTAACCCGAGAGAATCCATGAGCCTCTCCAGCGAATCGGAAGATTCCCAGAAGGGGGCGCCGGTGGTCAGGACAAGGGGGGTCCCAGGGGGGACGCACCAGAAGCAAGGGGCCAGCAGGGAACCCCAAAGCAGCAGCTGGAGATCAGGACCAGCTTCCCCACCAGAGCGTAGCGGGGGGGGAGTTTCCCGTGGGTCAGAGCCAGCGTCTCCTCCAGCAGGAAGAGGAGATGAGTCAGGGTTGATCACGCCCTCATCGGAGAGAGGGGGAATGGAGGGGAGGTCGGAGCCCGCTAACCTCCCCGAAGAGGAGGAAAGCAGTGACCGGAGCAGTGCAACGGTCAGAAGGAAGGTCGGGGGCTGGGCGCGCGCGGCAAGTTCAAATGTACAGGCGCGCGGGACAGCAGGAAGCCCGGATTGGGAACCAGGTCCTAAAGCCCGCCGGAGGGAGGGGGAATCAGCGTCAGAAGAATCTAGGAAGGGTGAAACCCCAGCGGGCAGGAGGACCCAGAGGAAGAGAGAGCAAAGGAAGAGGTGGAGTAAGGCAAGGGTCCTAAACTGGTGTCTGGGAGGGGGGGACTCAGACGGAGCTTCAATGGTCTAGAGTTTCAGACGTAGGGCTGCACGCTGCGGCTGTGGAAATGAAAATGAACTTCAATAAAGACTTTTGTACATAACAATGGAGTGGCGTTGGTCCTTTGTGAGCTGGGACCTAGGGCAGCCCTGACAGTGGTGAACTCTCCTTCCTTGGAGGGTTTTAAGCTGAGGTTGGATAGCCATTGGTCATGGATGCTTGAGCTGAGATTCCTGCTGCTTGAGCGGAGATTCCTCATGCTTGAGCTGAGATTAAAATATTAAAATGTAGCCTCATCACAGGAGGAGAAAGGAAAAGAAAAAAGAAAAGGGGTGGGGGAATCAAATTGGCTCCAAGCCAAAGGCCAGGCGGAACAACTCTGTCTTACAGGCCCTGCGGAAAGGAATCAGATCCTGCAGGGCCCTGGTCTCATGAGGCAGGGCGTTCCACCAGGCCGGGGCCAGTGTTGAAAAGGTCCTGGCTCTGGTTGAAGCTAATCTAACTTCCTTAGGGCCTTGAACCTCTGTTGTTGTTGTTTAGTCGTTTAGTCGTGTCCGACTCTTCGTGACCCCATGGACCAGAGCACGCCAGGCACTTCTGTCCTCCACTGCCTCCCGCAGTTTGATCAAACTCATGCTAGTAGCTTCAAGAACACCATCCAACCATCTCATTCTCTGTCGTCCCCTTCTCCTTGTGCCCTCCATCTTTCCCAACATCAGGGTCTTTTCCAGGGAGTCCTCTCTTCTCATGAGGTGGCCAAAGTATTGGAGCCTCAGCTTCACGATCTGTCCTTCCAGTGAGCACTCAGGGTTGATTTCCTTCAGAATGGAGAGGTTTGATCTTCTTGCAGTCCATGGGACTCTCAAGAGTCTCCTCCAGCACCATAATTCAAAAGCATCAATTCTTCGGCGATCAGCCTTCTTTATGGTCCAGCTCTCACTTCCATACATCACTACTGGGAAAACCATGGCTTTTACTATACGGACCTTTGTTGGCAAGGTGATGTCTCTGCTTTTTAAGATGTTGTCTAGGTTTGCCATCGCCTTTCTCCCAAGGAGCAGGCGTCTTTTAATTTCGTGACTGCTGTCACCATCTGCATTGATCATGGAGCCCAAGAAAGTAAAATCTCTCACTGCCTCCATTTCTTCCCCATCTATTTGCCAGGAGGTGATGGGCCCAGTGGCCATGATCTTCGTTTTTTTGATGTTGAGCTTCTAGGGTGTTGCTATTTATGGATCTTGAGGCTCTCCGTAGGAATCAAAATTCCCCATTTTGTTTCAGGCTCTTCTTATGTTCTTATCGCTGGCATAAATTTTGGGACTGTCTTTTGGAAAAGACAGATCCTGCTACAAACAGGGGAGGAAAACAAGGGATGCTTCCTGCAATGCCAGGTTCCTGAGAGCAGGGAGCTGTCCACAGAGGACCATTAGTGGGCAGTGCTGAAAGCTGCAATTGAGATGTTAAGGAAGGGTTGCTTGTGGAGAGGACAAGAGTGGGTGGTTGACATAAGTCTGAAAGACCCTGGCAACTGGCCCTGCGTGAGGCTCAACAAGGTGGCCAGGATCTGTCCTTCTTTATTATTCCCGCGGAGGCCTTTACAAGATATGATATATGAGAGGTGATATGAGAGCCATCTTCAAATGTCACAGCTGTCTCCTGAAACACATGCTTTCCTGAATGCTGAGATGTCATTTTCCAAATGAAAATGAATGAAACGTCTATATTGGGCTATAAGGCATATAAAAATGTGTCTACTAAGGCAAAGTGCATCCTAAAATGTTAACAATGTTGGTGAGAATCTTTTTTATAAAAATAAATAAATAAATGCAAGCCGATGCGGAATGGAATGGAACGTAAGACTGAGGAAATGTGAAACTAGGGGAAAGCAAAGGTGATAATGTGACTTCCATCACACACACACACACACGCAAAACACAGGGGTGTGTGTGACTCAGAGACCCTAGGCAGCTTCAGCAGGAAGAAATGGATTCTTGGTATTCAAGAGATGCCCGCCTTCCCCTCTTTGCCTTGGGAGAATTTGCATTTCTGTCAACACCAGCTCATGCTGCTGAGTGATCACATTCACAGCCACTGAGAGGCAGCATCAAATTCCTTCTCCTGCTCAGCCACAAGTACTGAAAGGTATCTGCTTTGATACGCAGGAACAAGAGGCTTTTGCAAATGAAAGGAAGCTGCTCCTCAAAGGGTCTTAGGAGGCCTTGAGAGCTGCCTCTCCAGAAAACAAATTGAGAGGGGCCATTGCTGATAGACAGAGCTAATGGAGGAAGGAGAGATAAAGAAACTCTACCCAGCTTGCTCTTGGCAGGTCACAGTGACCCTTTCAGATGCTTCCTGGAGGCCTTTATAAACACCCATCTCAACGGCCCTGTGGATTTCATGATTCATGGCAAGCACTTAAGAACATAAGAAGCGTCTGCAGGAAACAAGTTTGCTCTATCTTCCATGCAACAACAGCCCTTCAGATATTTGAAGACAGCTCTCAGACCACCTCTCAGCCATCTTCTCCTGATTAAACACCCCCAACTCCCTCAACCATTCCTCTTAAGGCTTGGTTTCCATCATCAGCACCATCAGACACCTGAAAGTGAGATGGTTGAACCACCTCGTGGCCTTCTCCTTAAGAGCCGGGAGTCATTGATTTCCACTCTGAGGGGGCCGGGACCCCTGAAACTGTTTTTAAATGGCAAAGGAAAATGCAACACCATGGTCTCTTTTTTCAGAGGAACCATACCAATTACCCCCCCCATAAAGGTAAAGGTAAAGGGACCCCTGACCATTAGGTCCAGTCGTGGCCGACTCTGGGGTTGCGACACTCATCTCGCTTTATTGGCCGAGGGAGCCGGCATACAGCTTCCGGGTCATGTGGCCAGCAGGACTAAGCCGCTTCTGGGGAACCAGAGCAGCGCACGGAAACGCTGTTTACCTTCCCACTGGAGTGGTACCTATTGATCTACTTGTACTTGATGTGCTTTCGAACTGCTAGGTTGACAGGAGCTGGGACCGAGCAACGGGAGCTCACACTATTGTGGGGATTTGAACCGCCGACCTTCTGATTGGCAAGTCCTAGGCTCTGTGGTTTAACCCACAGTGCCACCCGCGTCCCTATCCCCCCCCCCATGTCTTGAAGCAATAATAAATGATCAACTGAGAATGTGGATTCTGCTCCCTAATCCCCCTCTACAGCTCTGGGATGGTGGGCATGACTTCCACGTAAGAAGATAAAAAAATTCCTTCCAGTAGCACCTTAAAGACCAACTAAGTTAGTTCTTGGTATGAGCTTTCGTGTGCATGCACTCTTCTTCATATTCGTGTGTATCTGAAGAAGTGTGCATGCACACGAAAGCTCATACCAAGAACTGTGTATCTGAAGAAGTGTGCATGCACACGAAAGCTCATACCAAGAACTAACTTAGTTGGTCTTTAAGGTGCTACTGGAAGGAATTTTTTTATTTTGACTATGGCAGACCAACACGGCTACCTATCTGTAACTGGAACGTAAGAAGATGTTATTGCTATTTTATCTGGGGGCTGTCATGAGCCCAAACGGCCTTGGTCCAGTATACCTGAAGGAGCGTCTCCACCCCCATCGTTCTGCCCAGACACTGAGGTCCAGCTCCGAGGGCCTTCGGGCGGTTCCCTTGCTGCGAGAAGCCAAGTTGCAGGGAACCAGGCAGAGGGCCTTCTTGGTGGTGGCGCCCGCCCTGTGGAAAGCTCTCCCACCAGATGTCAAAGAGAAAAATAACTACCAAACTTTTAGAAGACGTCTGAAGGCAGCCCTGTTTAGGGAAGGTTTTAATGTTTAATAGGTTATTGTATTTTAGTGTTCTGTTGGAAGCCACCCAGAGTGGCTGGGGAAACCCAGCCAGATGGGCGGGGTATAAATAAAAAAATTATTATTATATTATTAGATCTCATTACTCCGATCTTGTTGGAGGCCATCATTTTATCACCTTGTGTTGTTTTAAAATGTTTGTTACTTATTCATTTCATTTATATCCCCCCTTTTTGCTTCCATTAACTTGAGGTGGTATAATAATAATAATAATAATAATAATAATAATAATAATAATAATAATTTATTATTTGTACCCCGCCCATCTGGCTGGGTTTCCCCAGCCACTCTGGGCGGCTTCCACAGAAACCAAAAAACACTAAAATGTCACACATTAAAAACTTCCCTAAGGGCTGCCTTAAGATGTCTTCTGAATGTCAGGTAGTTGTTTATCTCCTTGACATCTGATGGGAGGGCATTCCACAGGGCGGGCGCCACCACCGAAAAGGCCCTCTGCCTGGTTCCCTGTAGCTTCGCTTCTCGCAATGAGGGAACCGCCAGAAGGCCCTCGGCGCTGGACCTCAGTGTCCGGGCAGAACAATGGGGGTGGAGACGCTCCTTCAGGTACACACAGTTCCCCTTGCTCGTTTAATCTACACAACAACTCTGTGAAGTAGGTTAGGCTGAGAGGCACAGACTAGCTCAAGGTCACCCAATGAGCTTCATGGACTCAAATCCTGGTCTCCCAAGTCTGTGACCAACCCCTACTTTCTTCTTCTTTTTTATAATAATTTTTATTGCATTTTTTTTCCAAATTGCAGATAAAACAGAAAAGAGAAAGAACATAGAGAATAGAAAGAAAGAAAAGACAAAAAATCACAACCATTTCAACAACTTATTTCAAATTTCTATCGGACTTCCCCACATCTCCCACATAATGCATTCTTGACAATAAAGTTATCAGCAAATTATAACCTTGTTTCATGTGTTTCTTTGTACTTTCAATTGCAGTTTAAGTTTAAATCTCTTATTTTCCACTTACTCTAAAAATATAACACATTATCATTTTTACCCATTTAAACTTTGATTTTTTCATAAATATTATCCAATTTCATATATACTCCACTTTCGTTGCTGGGGCTAACATTCCAAGTCATGCGGCATCTTAAGATTCATATAACTTATAATACTTTTGCAGATAGTCCTTAAATTTTTTCCAATCCTCCTCCATTACTTCTTCTCCCAAATCTCGGATCCTTGCAGTCATCTCGGCTAGTTCCATGTAGTTCATCAATTGCGTCTGCCAGTCCTCCAGTGTGGGCAAATCTTGAGTCTTCCAATGCTTAGCAATAAGAATTCTTGCTGCTGTAGTAGCATACATGAAAAAAGTTCTATCCTTCTTTAACACCTTCTGGCCGACAATGCCCAGAAGGAAGGCCTCCGGTTTCTTGGGGAAGGTGTACTTAAACACCTTTTTTAACTCGTTATAGATCATTTCCCAGAAGGCCTTCAATCTTGGACAAGTCCACCAAAGGTGAAAGAATGTCCCCTCAGCTTCCTTACATTTCCAACATTTATTATCGGACAAATGGTATATCTTAGCCAGCTTGACCGGGGTCATGTACCACCTGTATACCATTTTCATAATATTTTCTTTCAGAGCATTGCATGCAGTAAACTTCATACCGGTGGTCCATAACCTCTCCCAGTCTTCAGACATGATATTATAACCAATGTCCTGAGCCCATTTTATCATAGCTGATTTAACTGTCTCATCCTGAGTGTTCCATTTAAGCAGCAAGTTATACATTCTCGACAATAACTTGGTCTTTGGTTCTAACAACTCTGTCTCAAGTTTCGATTTTTCCACCTGGAATCCTGTTTTTTTTTTGTCTAGCTTAAAGACCTCATTAATTTGGGCATAGTGTAACCAATTTTGCACCTTATTTTGCCCTCGGCGCTGGACCTCAGTGTCCGGGTAGAACGATGGGGGTGGAGACGCTCCTTCAGGTACACACAGTTCCCCTTGCTCGTTTAATCTACACAACAACTCTGTGAAGTAGGTTAGGCTGAGAGGCAGAGACTAGCTCAAGGTCACCCAATGAGCTTCATGGACTCAAATCCTGGTCTCCCAAGTCTGTGACCAACCCCTACTTTCTAACCACCCTGTCTCTCCATAGTCTGAGCCACTTCAAATGTAAGAGGAGAAACCACAACATCCCAAGGTATTGGGTGGGATCCAGAACACAGCTATGGAATCCAGTTAGCCAGCCCACTTTCTGGATATTTGGCCAAACTTCTGCTGCGGAGGTCAGGAAATCAGTTTGCCAATGAAGCTGGACAAAAGGTGGAACCTCCTTGCTACATTATATTTTGTCAGGATGCTGAGGAAACCACAGACATCCCTGCTTACTTCCTTATTAAATGAAAGGAAAGCCTTTTGGTACCTCTCCTGATCTCAGCATCAGACCATTAACAGAAACTCTTCGCATTAGCCGCTAATTTGGAGAACTTTGCAGAAGAAATCCAAGCACAATTGCAAATGTCAGCAGGCTCTGGAACAAAGACCATTCTTTCTCCTCTTTTGAAGAAATCAATGTTCCCTTGTAGAATTTGGCACTTGAATAATGCAGAGCTAAGGGGAAGGGAATTGATTTGATATATTCCCCTTTTCTAAACAAAGCGGGGAAGTAAGCAAAAGCGGTGGTCGAAGCCAGATATTTCAGAACAAGCCTTTTCTATAATTATAATAATAATCATGTCAACGGGTTTGAATTGTATGTCTAACACATGTTTACCTTAAACGGGCATTTGATTAATTTTTAAATTTAATTTAATGGAGCTTTGGTGTAAAATAAATCCTTGTTCAGGGGTCTTCAACACACTCACAATGCATATTGTTTGGAGTGGGACGCATCCACAGCTCTCATATACATCCTTTCTGCTACCTGAAAGAACGCAACACCAACATTAGCTTCATTCATGGACAGCTAATGAAGTTGAACATTGGACTATACAGGACAGGTGAAATAAAGTCCTTCTTCACACAGTGCATAGTTAAGCTTTGGAACTCACTCCCATAGCTGACCACCAGGCTGGATGGCTTTGAAAGAGGATTAGGAAAATTCATGGAGGAGGAGAAGACTATTGATGGCTACTAGCCAGGAAGGTTATGTTCTGCCTCAACAGTCGGGGTAATTGCCGGCAGGCAGACCGGGTGACCAGGCAAACGATATTATATGGGCCAGCCCATTCCTCTCATCTGTGTGCCGCTCCTGGGATCCATCTAACTTCTTCCCCGTAGAGATTCTGTGACTCATGTCCAGAGAAACAACATCAACAGGCTCATCTCAGCTATCTGCCAATCTCCCATTCCCACCACCCTTCTGAGTAATACCCCTCCCCGCCTTCACACTATATACAAGGATCTGGCAACTTCTGTTTCAGTGTATCTGAAGAAGTGTGCATGCACACGAAAGCTCATACCAAGAACTAACTTAGTTGGTCTTTAAGGCGCTACTGGAAGGAATGTTTTTATTTTAACATCAGCAGAAACCAGACTCTGGGGTGTGAGGACTAAGCTACTTTACTCATATACAAAATCAGGACAAAGGAAAACATGGCTCCTCTCCTTCTTACTCTCAGAGAAAAGGGAAAACACAAAAGCAATACGGAATGGAACTTCCGTTCACAAGACTCCAACAATCAGTGCTGGAATGCAAAACACAGACATGCCATTAAAACACTTCCACACGTCTGCACAATGAAGGAATGGAATACCAACAAGAGGCAGCAATGCTTCTGAATGCCAGTTTCTGGAAACCACAGGAGGAGAAAGTGCTGGTGTGCTCAGATCCTGCTTGCATTCTTCCCATTGAGGCATCTGGTTGGCCTCTGTGAGAACAGGACGCTGGACTAGACGGGCCATTGGCCTCATCCATCTCTTCTATTCTTAGTTGTTCTATCTCTGAACTATTCTTAAGAATATAAGAAGTGCCTTGATGGATCGGGGCAAAGCCCACCAAGTTCAGCATTGATGGTGCACCAGGAACTGAGTCACACCTGAAACACAACATTCCCCTTTCCCCATTGCTGCAGAACACTACCCAGCGCAGACTTTGCCAAGCTGTGGCCCTCATAGAATCATAGAATCATAGAGTTGGAAGAGACCACAAGGGCCATCGAGTCCAACCCCCTGCCAAGCAGGAAACACCATCAGAGCACTCCTGACATATGGTTGCCAAGCCTCCGCTTAAAGACCTCCAAAGTAGGAGACTCCACCACACTCCTTGGCAGCAAATTCCACTGTCGAACAGCTCTTACTGTCAGGAAGTTCTTCCTAATGTTTAGGTGGAATCTTCTTTCTTGTAGTTTGGATCCATTGCTCCGTGTCCGCTTCTCTGGAGCAGCAGAAAACAACCTTTCTCCCTCCTCTAGGTGACATCCTTTTATATATTTGAACATGGCTATCATATCACCCCTTAACCTCCTCTTCTCCAGGCTAAACATGCCCAGCTCCCTTAGCCGTTCCTCATAAGGCATCGTTTCCAGGCCTTGGACCCTCCAGCTCTCTTGGGCTGAAGGTCCCTCCCTCCCTCACCACTGGGCATGCTGGCTGGAGCTGATGCGAGTTGCAGTCTGAAATATCTGGAGGGCATCAGGATGGCCATGGCAACCTCCGGGGCGCAAAATTAAATGCAAAGCCTTCCCTGCAGCAATTAAGCTCAGAGCCTTTTCTTTCCGTGCCAACAGCACCATGGCTGAAATAAAAATCCATATCAAATAGGGATCATGCAAATTTTACTGCCCCGATATCCCCAGAGTTTGTTTAATTATTAGCACTTCCTTGGGCTTTTTTATTCTTCCATAAGATCAACAAATCAATAAAAAAATTAATGACGAAGATTCTCGTTTCCCTGTTCCAGTTTCCAGAGCACATAAAGATGATGGATTAAGGCTTATACAATATCTGGTCCCCCTTCAAGCTGTTGTATGACATTTTCAGTTTAATTAACACAATACAATTAGCCATTAACTTTCATTATGGAAGCGCTCGTTCTGTTGAGAACTGGAGAGAGCCAGTTAAGTGTGCAAAGGGAGAGGAAATGGGAAATTGGTTTGGAGCAGAGATGGACAGCATTTCCCAGGCTTGACTTCATAGAATCAGAGAAGTGTAGAGTTAGAAGGGACCCCAAGGGTCATCTAGTCCAACCCCCTGCAATGCAGGAATCACAGCTAAGGAACCTCCGACAGACGGCCACCCAACCTCTGCTTAAAAACCTCCAAGGAAGGAAAGTCCACCACCTCCCGAGGGAGCCTATTTCACTGCTGAATGGCTCTTGCCATCAGAAAGTTCTTCCTAATATTCAGTTGGAATTGCTGTCCTTGTCATTGGAATCCATTGCTTTGGAGCAGCGGAAAACAAGCTCGCTCCATCTTCCATCAGATATTTGCCCATCAGATATTTGAAGAGGGCTCTCCTATCTCCTCTCTGTCTCCTATTCTCCAGGCTCTAGCACCCCCGTTTCATGATCTAAGTTTGTCTAGAGACAATGGATAAAACAAACACCATTAGCTGTACAGTGGATGATCAGGTTGCGAACGTGAGCCGTGCGGGAGGCACGTTTGCAACCCGCAGCGTTCGCAACCTGCAGCGGCGCATCTGCACACCCGTGGGTTGCGATTTGGCACTTCTGCAAATGTGTGACCACCGAAACCCGGAGGTAACCCGTTCCGGTACTTCCAGGTTTCTGCGTGTGCGTAACCCAAAAAAAAACGCAACCTGAAGCAGCTGTAACCAAAGGTATGACTGCGCTGCTGGATAAGTGTTTAATGGTTATTGCATTTGTTCAAAAACCAATTAAAATTGTTTTTAAAAAGAGATTTGGAATGGCCTTGCTTCTAAGGAGCAGATTTGGGATCATTTCAGATATGAGGCTCCTTTTCACCTCAAGTTCCATGTTTTGTAATGATCCTGGTTATGTCACTGGAAATGTACCAAGGACCTAGTCCCCTCAGAAGTTTAGAGAATGGAAAAGAACACTTGGAATACTATGTACAGTTCCAGTTGCCCCACCTCAAGAGGCACATATTAGAAATGGAAAATGTGAATTTTTTAGTGTTGCTACTTTCTTGGGCTCCATGATCACTGCAGATGGTGACAGCAGTCACGAAAGTAAAAGACGCCTGCTTCTTGGGAGAAAAGCAATGACAAACCTAGACAGCATCTTAAAAAGCAGAGACATCACCTTGCCAACAAAGGTCCGTATAGTTAAAGCCATGGTTTTCCCAGTAGTGATGTATGGAAGTGAGAGCTGGACCATAAAGAAGGCTGGTCGCCAAAGAATTGATGCTTTTGAATTCTGGTGCTGGAGGAGACTCTTGAGAGTCCCATGGACTGCAAGAAGATCAAACCTATCCATTCTGAAGGAAATCAGCCCTGAGTGCTCACTGGAAGGACAGATCCTGAAGCTGAGGCTCCAAGACTTTGGCCACCTCATGAGAAGAGAAGACTCCCTGGAAAAGACCCTGATGTTGGGAAAGATGGAGGGCACAAGGAGAAGGGGACGACAGAGGACAAGATGGTGGGACAGTGTTCTCGAAGCTACCAGCATGAGTTTGACCAAACTGTGGGAGGCGGTGGAAGATAGGAGTGCCTGGCGTGCTCTGGTCCAGGGGGTCACGAAGAGGCGGACACGACTAAATGACTAAACAACAGCAACAAGCTTTCGTGTTAGCAAATTCCATCATTTTCACATAGAACAGCTTCCTTTTGTCTATCCTCAACTTTCCTTTTGCCCTTTTCTGAGTCTTTTCTGGCTCCACAATATCCTTTTTGATGGGCTATTGGCCTGACCCAGCAGCTTATTCTTATGTTCTTAAGAGTATTCCAAATATGCATGCAACTGGGAGCTCTGGGATCAGGACGAATAATCTTGAGATGCAACAAAACAAGGCAGAGATCTGGATGCAGCCTTAGGCTGCAACCCAACACCCTCTTACCTGCGAATAAGCCTCACCGAACTCATTGAAGCTTCCACAGAGCTGTCACCTAACGTTTAACATGGGTTCCTAAAATTTGGATCACGGCACCTACATATTTGAAACTAATTTTAAAGCCCATTTCTGCAGACCTGCATGAAAAAGAAATCCGGAAGGTGTGACTGGGCCCAAAGAAATCTATCCCTAAAACCCCACAGGCAAGTTTCTCAGTTTCTTGCTCTCCCGGCAAACTAATATAGATAGCATCCCCTCCTCTAGACTTTGTTTCTCAAATGAAAATAGTCCCCTTCCATCGCTTCCATACGCTGCTTTGGTGTGGAACCATCTAACCACAGGGAATTCCACTGAAGCATGTTCAGAAGGTTATTCAGCAGGCTTTTAATCCTGTTTTTACTTGCTGTGAGGTGAGGCAAGTTTAAACCATTCAAATGCAAAGTTTTATTGAAGCCACAGACTAAAACAGAAGGCAGTCTTTGTGCAGCAGGTGGTCTTCCCCAACAGGGAAGCATGTTAGCTCAGTGGTAGAGGATTTGCTTTTCAGGCAGAAGGTCCCATGGGTCAATACTCATGCCGTTCGGCGGAGGAACAGATTCCCTGGGAGGAGGAACAGATTCCCTGAGAGACTCTCCTTCCTTGGAGGCCATTAAGCAGCGGTTGGATAACCATCTCTCATGGATACTCCTGCATTGCAAGGGATTGGACTAGATGACCACGGTGGTCCCTTCCAACTCTACAATTCTTTGAGACACTCCCTCCATTAAACCCTGGAGAGCTGCTGCCAGTCTGTGTGGTGTTTTTTTTAAAAAAAGTCCCATATGCCCAGAGACTTTGCTCCTTCCCATTGGGGGATATAGGAAGTTCCAAACACATTTATTTTTTTTAGACGTCCCTTTTGTGATGAGATGGGACGCAGGTGGTGCTGTGGGTTAAACCACAGAGCCTAGGACTTGCTGATCAGAAGGTCGGCGGTTCAAATCCCCGCGACGGGGTGAGCTCCCGTTGCTCGGTCCCTGCTCCTGCCAACCTAGCAGTTCGAAAGCACGTCAAAGTGCAAGTAGATAAATAGGTACCGCTCCGGTGGGAAGGTAAACGGTGTTTCCGTGCGCTGCTCTGGTTCGCCAGAAGTGGCTTAGTCCTGCTGGCCACATGACCCAGAAGCTGTGCACCAGCTCCCTTGATCAGTAAAGCGAGATGAGCGCCGCAACCCCAGAGTCGGCCACGACTGGACCTAATGGTCAGGGGTCCCTTTACCTTTACTTTTGCGATGAGGCATGTAGAGATACCATTGACCCCCTGCTGGTGAGGCTTGCTGACCTCCCAGAAAAGCAAAATTTTGATCGTCTCCTGTTAGGCAAAGATCACAAGACAACCAGGACGGTCGCCAGATTCTGTGCACAGATATGTAGGCGCAGACCACCCCCCGATTCAAACTAGTTTGTTAAGAAAATTCCCAAACATGGATCCACGGGCGACTCTGGGTCATTTCTCTATGGTAGTTTATCTTAAAGTTTTTATGGGTTTATACTCCTATCACATTTTTAAACTTTAAATCCATTGTTATATATAGTTTTAAATGTTGGTTTTGCTTTTGGGATGGTAGTTCCATTTGTGTTTCACAAGCTGGTCTCTCTGACTGTAATAATAAATTATTATTATTATTATAATTCAGATGGAAGTTCCCAGCTGTCAAAAAAAGTTATTTATGTATGCCATTACTGCAGCCTGTGTTTTCTTAGCCCCCAAATGGAAAATGAGCAAGGTCCCAACTAAAGAAGAATGGCAATTTAAGCTACTGGAATATGCTCAGCTGGAGGACTTAGCATATAAATAGATAACAAGAAGAACATATGTTTAGAGAAGAATGGAAAATGTTTATTGAATATATGGGGGGGAATGTGTACACTTGAAAACGTTGGCAGCATAAATTCAGATAAATTCAGCAATGTAAATAAGTTTTGATGGGTATAATAATGGAATACTGAATTTTTTAGTTTACCTAAAATATGCAGGGATTTATGATCAGTAAAATTTAACCATGGAAAGAGAGGAAGGGAAGACACTGATATTTCAAGGATGCTTAAGTGAGCATTCTAAATTGTAAAACAGAAAATTTATTAAAATTATATTTAAAAAATAAATAAAGGAGGACCCAACAAATTCATGGAGGAGGAGAGGGCCAGGATTGGCTCCTGACCACGATGGCTATGCTCGGTGTCCACAGTTGGGGGCAGAGATGCACCCGAATTCCAGTTGATGGAAACCACAGGGCAGGAGAGGACTTGAATCCCGCTTGCTTGAATCCTGCTTGCAGGTTTCCCATGGGTATCTGGTTGGTCGCTGTGAGAACAGGATACTGGACCACTGGCCTGATCCAGCAGGCCCTTCTTATGTTCTGGATGCAAAGTCAGTCCACGCATGCACATGGCTCACTCAAGAGCAGCAGCTAAGATTCCCCTCCTGTTTCTACTAAGAGGTCTCTAGATGTAGGCCATTTTCCTTCCCTGTTTATTTTCTTAATTGAGGTTGCTTCTGCTGGGGATAACCACCATGGAATCTTCTGTTCTAGTAAACCTTTATATCTTTCTCATGCTTTTAACAGTGATCTCCTAATTATATGATTGTGGAATCCTTTATGTACTTTCCCTTCTTCATACCACAAGTATGCATGCCATCCAAATCTACTGTCATTTCCTTCCAGATCTAAGATATCCATGTTTTCTCATTTTATCCAATCTCGGATCCAAGTAACACGAGCAGCTTCATAATATAATTTAAAATCGGGAGAATCCCCCTCTGTCTTTAATATCTGTAAGTAGTTTGTATTTTATCCTTGGCTTCTTCCCTTTCCATGTAAATTTTGAAGTATCCTTTTTGCCATGTTTTCAAACATGCTGTGTTACTTATTACCAATATTGACTGAAACAAAAACACAGGAATCTTCAAGGTGTTGTGGCTCCAAAATCAGCAGAGTCAATGGGTAGACATTGCCCCCCGTATCCCACTTCGAAATTGTAAGTGAACATTTTATTTAAAAGACACACAGCAGCTCATCTGGAGGAAAACTATAGAATACAGACCCTGGTTTGAGACCCAGAAGCCTTATAGGTGTGGGGGAGACCCCTATCATTCCATGCAGAAGCAGGTATGAGTAAAGGTAAAGGTAAAGGGACCCTTGACCCTTAGGTCCAGTCGTGGCCGACTCTGGGGTTGTGGCGCTCATCTCGCTTTATTGGCCAAGGGAGCCGGCATACAGCTTCCGGGTCATGTGGCCAACATGACTAAGCCGCTGGAAACGGTACCTGCGTCCCTAGGCATGAGTAGTCGACCTCTTTTCTGTGCTTGGTGCTGTTATTTCCCACCACTGCCACCAGGAGGCAGGCTGCTGTACTTTGTTTGTCTCTGGTTGCCACCTCCAATTCCCGTGGAATCAGTCAGAGAATCCCCCAGTTTCTTTCCGTGACAGCTGTCAAGCCTGAATAACCATGCACAATATTTGAAGGCCTCTAATCTTGTGTTTCAGCCCAAATATTTACTAGACTCAAGTCTGTGCTGAGCAGCTGCTCTATTCATAAAACTTCATTTATTTATTAATTTATCTCTCAAAAGGGAGAGAGTTGTGGAATGTGTCTCATTTGCAAATCGGGACATGTGTGATGGACGAAAGCATATCAGTGGGCTTTTTCGGCATCTTAGCATCAGATAATCAAACTCCCAAACTGGGCACGATTGTCTGTTATGCGCACACATCAAATGCAGTTAGCACAGCTTGCCAGGCGATTCAGTATGCAACACAGCCATTGAATGCCGGCATTATTACTGCCGATCAAAGGTATCCTTTATAATTAAAGTGTTCCCCGCAGCTGTTTGCGAAGAAATGTTCAAGAAACACAACACATTAAAGGAATAGTCAGGCACGTTTGCAGGGAACAAATTTCCTCTGTTTGGGACCATATCAAAACCCCAGGTTCCATGCCATGTGTGGAGATCCAATTAAGGAAAATGTGATCTGGCAAAACGTGCCGCGGTTATGCACATCAGAACGTAAGAAGAGCCCTGAAGCATCAGGCCCAAAGGTGGTCCATCTATTCCAGCAACTGGTTCTCACGGTGGCCAACGAGATGACCACAAGAAGCCCACATAAGAATGTAAGCGGATAAGAAGTTCTAGTTGCTCATCTCGCCCAATATCCTGTTCTTGTAGTGGCCAACCAGTGGCAAATTGGTAAGTAGGACAAGAGTGTCAGAGGCCTCTGCTCCTCCATGAATTTGTCTAATCCTCTTTTAAAAGGATTAAAAGGACCCCTCCTCACAGGGTCTCTGCCATGGGAGCATATTCACTCAGTGCTTTTCCAGCTGCACTGGCTCCCGGTGGAGTCCAGGGTCAGGTTCAAGGTGCTGGTTTTGACCTTTAAAGCCCTTCACGGCCTAGGACCCTCGTACCTACAGGACCGCCTCTCCTGGTATGCCCCACGGAGAGCCTCAAGGTCCATAAATAGCAACACCCTAGTGGTCCCGGGCCCAAAGGAAGTCAGATTAGCCTCAACCAGAGCAGGGCCTTTTCAACTCTGGCTCCGGTCTGGTGGAACGCTCTGCCTCATGAGACCAGGGCCCTGCAGGATCTGATTTCTTTCCGCAGGGCCTGCAAGACAGAGTTGTTCCACCTGGCCTTTGGCTTAGAATCAGTCTGATTCCCTCCCCCTCTTTCTTTTTCCTTTCTCCTCCTATGATGAGATTGCTCCCTAATTGTTTTAATGTTGTATCTTAATCTTTTAAATCGTACTTTAATCAACTTGTTTTTATTATTGGTTGTTAGCCGCCCTGAGCCGGGTCTTGGCTGGGGAGGGCGGGGTATAAATAAATTATTATTATTATTATTATTATTATTATTATTATTATTATTATTATTCCCATCCAGGTTAATGGGTATCACAGCCTAATGTGGGAGAGAGTTCCATAGGTTAAGTACGTGCTGCATGAAGACGGATTTTCTTTTATCTCTCCTGCATCTTCCAGCAAGCACAGCTGGAATAGTATGCTTCCCCCAGTAGCGAACATTCAGAGGTTTACTGCCTCCAACTGTAGGAGGAGGACACATGAATCTATGATCTTGACATCTACTGAGTCAGACAGACCTTACAGAGTCCCAGTAATGGGGTAATGAACATTTCCCTTCTCGTTTCTCTAACTTACAGGTGCCATCCAGGTGTTTGGGACTGTAATTCCCATGAGCCCTGGCAAACAAGGAGGCCACCTGCTTTGGGAAGGCTGATTTAAAAGTCTGTGTTGGCATTTTGCCAGTACAGTGGTACCTCGGGTTACATACGCTTCAGGTTACAGACTCCACTAACCCAGACATAGTACCTCGGATTAATAACTTTGCTTCAGGATTAGAACAGAAATCTTGCGGTGGCAGCGTAGTGGTGCTTCAGGTTAAGAACAGTTTCAGGTTAAGTACATAACCAGAGGTACCACTGTAATGTTATTAAATGTCCAAAGCAAGCCTCATGACAGAACCATTTCTGACAGGAGATCTTAACATCCAATGGCCAAATCCCATCCTACTTTCCTGGTGAAAATTTCAGGCAAGTATCAAAGTCTGGTGGCTTGTCAGTAAAGGGAAAGGGAAAGGGACCCTTGACCGCTAGGTCCAGTCGTGACCAACTCTGGGGTTGCGGCGCTCATCTCGCTTTATTGGCCGAGGGAGCCGCCATACAGCTTCCGGGTCATGTGGCCAGCAGGACTAAGCTGCTTCTGGCGAACCAGAGCAGCGCACGGAAACGCCGTTTACCTTCCCGCCGGAGCGGTACCTATTTATCTACTTGCAGTTTGTGCTTTTGAACTGCAAGGTTGGCAGGAGCAGGGACCGAGCAATGGGAGCTCACCCCGTTGCGGGGATTCGAACCTTCTGATCGGCAAGTCCTAGGCTCTGTGGTTTAACCCACAGCGCGTTGTCAGACGTAGGCATGAAACAGAGCTCTGCGTCTCCCTGGGTTCTGTCCATAGTCCTGAAAACTGGTCATCACCTACCCTTGAAATAGAGACGGACAGTTCGGTCACAGAACACAGAGAGGTGCCTTATACTAATTCTGACCATTGTTCCATCTAGTTCAGTATTTATTGCCTTCACACTCAGTGTCAGTGGCCTTCCAGCATTTCAGACAGGAGGAGTCCTTTCCAGAAATGCCATTCGGGACTGAAGCTGCAAACTTTTTGCCTGTAACATCTTCCCCTGGTATATGATTCATCCAAGTTATTTTACAGCTCACTGATTTTTTCCCCAAACCATAATAGTTTTACACAGTGCATGTCCCCCCCCCAGCTAGAATTCACCAGAGCTCAGCTCCAGCACCTCTCAGGTGGGCGCCATTGCTATTCTAAGATAACAAGGGAGAAGTTCATGCTGAGTTCTGGCGCCTTTCTCCCCGGGGAAAAATATCACTGGTTTTACCTGTGTTTGTTCCTAAGCCTGCTCCATCCAGTTTCCACATTTATCAGCACACACATATATCTGTACAAAAATGTGCATTTAATGTTCTCTCAATATGCACATCTCTGAAAAAACTATTTTAGCCCAATAGATGAGTCTTTGATCTAGCTGGGCCATTTTTGAGCTGAGAGTTGTATCACAAAATTCAGATGGCTGCAATTCAGATTGGATTTACACCGGACTTAGAAAGATGAAGACCCAAGTTCAAAATCTAAGTTGTCTGCTTGCTGGCCACTCCCAAGTGCTTTGGTCTGCCCATTTATAGCTGCCTTTTCTCATTAGGGACATGTTTGTTTCTAAATAAAAACATGCCAATTCTGTCTCCCTTTAATTGGGCCTGACCCATTTTCTTTCTTTCTTTCTTTTGCAAGGCAGTGAACCAAGTGGCAATTAATGAAATGCCCCATCAGGATAATGTTCTACTGGGTCCCTGCAGGTGCCTGTTCAGGGAGAGGGGGGGGGGAAGGAAAGGGCAAGAACCTGAAAGGAAGGGGCATTGGTCACAAAACATTTGAGGGCTTGCCGATCAGAAGGTCAGTGGTTCGAATCCCCGCGATGGGGATTATTATTATTATTAGTTCAGGTCCTACCTTCCAGACTTGAACAACAACTTCTTCTGAAACTGGTTGCAATAGTTTTAGAGGGGGTAGCAAATATTGCTTTTAAAAAGGTAAACTTGGGGCAGGTTTTTTGTGAGCATTTGGGTCCTTCCCAAATGAAAATGTTCACCCCGTCCCAACGTTTCTGTAACACTGATGATGCACCAGCTCATTCCTGGCCATGTCTCTTGCTGGATGGCCTGTGGGCAGATGGCACGTACCATGACAGAGGAGGAAGCCAAAGGATGGCGGAGGCTTTTGTCCCCCACCCCCCCTCTGGCAATGAATGGATTCTATCTGGGAGCTTCTGAAGACCAGCATTGATGTCCCCGTCAGAGACAGCTGCTCGTCCATCTTTGCAGGGTGGAAAATGGGTCACAACCAAAGCCAGGAAAACATGCATCTGTCAGAGGAACTGGCTGTAACTTTGAGCTGCTGGTAGAAATAATGAGGAAAGCGAGGAAGAAATAAGCAAAGGAGAAAAAGTCCTCTGGGGGAAATGGAGTTTGGCAGCAATGCTCCTGGATCCCAGTTGCTGAGGCCACAGAAGTGGAGACAGCTCTTCTGCTCAGTTCCTGCTTCTGGGTTTCTCGTGTGCATCTTGTTGGCCAACACAAACCAACAGGGCTCCTCTTCGCAGTCCATTTCCCCCCGTTTTGCTGCGTCAACTTCTTTTCAGAATGAAACTCGCAAGAGGGTCTCTTGGCATTTTACAAGCTGTTTTCACAACCGCAGTGTGAGCTGACCCCCTCACTTAACCCCCTCGGTCTGCTGGGATCTCCAGTCCTTGTATTTATGATGGGGAAGACAGCAAAGCCTTTGCATTCTTCATCAGATGACAACCACCAGCAAAAACACCAACGCTAATATCTGTCCCTGAGGCATCTCCCCCCCCCCAAACCCTTCAACATGGCTTTTCACACTCCTAATAGTAATTAACTGGGTGGACATTTGCCTTGTCACCCGGCAAATCCTGTATTTCCAGATAGTTGTCTCCTTACATGACTTCGCCACCCTTCATTCACACGGCACCATCTCTCTTTGAGATCTGCTGTGACTGTGTTTGTTCGTTTCAGTAAATCAAAGCCCAGCTCTCTGAAACTGAACATAAGATCAGGCCAAAGGGGGCCCGTTGGGTCCCACATCTGTAGGAATGATCGCTGGGTTGGGGGGGCACATTCCTTGCCCGCGGGCAGCCTTAGCTGTCTGCATGCGTGACCTTGGGGTGCTTTGGTCAAACCCCACCTGGAGCACACTCTCCCTCACAGATAAAGCCACAGCTGTCTGAACATCTTGCCCTTTTGCAGTCTTAGTAGTCTGCCGTGTCCTGTCTGCGACCTTTGTCTCTGCGACCTTTGTCTCCTTCGTCATACACTGTGCAAGGGGAAAATGACGCGGTGGAAATAGGTGCCAAAATAACTTTGTACCACCCCAAGATCTCGGGACTGGAAGATGCGTAAAGGTCACAGCCCAAAATGTATCTGCCAGAGATTGCATATTGTGTCAATAAAAGGAGCCTCCACAAAGCTGGCTGGCAGCTTGCCTGCAGCTCACCTGTGCACAGCTCACCTGCATTACCAACTCCTGCCTCATGTCCTTCACTTCAACACCCTGTTCTCACAGTGGCCAACCAGATGCCTCAATGGGGAACCAGCAAGCAGGATTCGAACACAAGAGCGGCCCTCTCTCCTCCTGTGGTTTCCAGCAAGTGGAATTAAATTGGCCTGGAGCTTTCTTTGCATCTCATCTAATAGATGGTTTGCATTTCTGTCTTGACACTTTCTTCTAATGAACACAACAACAACTGTCCAAAATTTGCTAAGTGTAAAATAGTTGAACCTCTGGGAAGGAAGCGTGGCATATAAATTCTAATAATAAGGGCAGGGCTAACAGATAGGGAGAAATATACTATTTGTGGTTTTCCACTAACTCTTCAAGCTCCACCTCTACTCCCCTCTCTCCTGCCTGAAGAAACTGTGAGAAACTAGCTCCCACCATAGAATAAATTTGAAGAAACTGTAAGTAAAGAATCTTTACTCTTTTATGCACTGCTAATGAGACAGATGGGTGGCGAAAGGACTCCCATTCTTTTAACTCTGCAATATATAAGCCACGTTTTATATTTCAAAACCCAATTTTTAATGGCATCAGACTCGGTTGTCTCCCCAACGTGCTTCTCCTTTGGAAAATGTTCCTGTAAAGCATCTCTCCCAGTGGTTTTTTGGGGGGCCACCACCCCCTTGGTTCAATAAACTCATCCCTGGTGTTTTCACCCTATAAAAAGCATTATTCAGAATAGTGGTTTGCACGACCCACTAAGGAGGATAATAACACAATAAAATTCAAAACGGTAGCAATTAATTGCACATTCAAATGTAAAATTCCGTTTGATCAGTTCAATGAAATGGATGAACTTGATCCAGTGATAACTGATTTTTAAAGTCTGAGAATTATTTACACATCCAGCACCCCCTCGTTCTCCCTGCCTTTTAGCACCCCCCAACTAACCCCCCCACCCCAGAGGTGGTCCTGTCCACTTTGGGAGCCCAAAATGTACCCCCTCTCTCCTTTTTTTTGGCTTTGCCTTGTTTTCCTTCCCTGGATATTTCAGCCACTCCATTCTTCTGGATCTCTCAAGGATTTGGGGGGGGGCATAAGCCCCAGCAGACAAGAGAGATTTGGAATCTAAATACCTGCAGCAACGCAGAATAAGTAACGCTGGGTGAAGTGGGCCAGGTATAATCCAGGGATTAAATTATCAGCAAAGGGAAACGTTTCTTTGTTCCCTTCCCTGCTTTCAAGTAAAGGAAGTGTGTTTGTGAGTAGGTGGTAATCAGCTGTAGCGAAGAAACCTGCTGAACAATATGAGCATTTCAACCATTAAAACCTCTCACAGGTGATTAGTCACTGTACTAATGAACTATTTACGGATGCTCTGCTAAGTGTAGGAGGAAGCAACACACAAATTTACACCCCGATAGATCCTGAGGCCCAAAATACTCACAGTGTAGAACTAAACAAAGCCTCTTCAAAGTGATTTGCCTTGTGAGCTTTGTAAAACTGCTCACCTATTCATCTACACTACCCTTAATAATAATAATAATACTATTTAATAATAATAATAATTTTTATTTATATCCCGCCCTCCCCAGCCAAAGCCGGGCTCAGGGCGGCTAACAACAATAAAATAGTACAGCATTCTAAAATCATTCATTCTAAAATTAATTCAAATTGATGGCAACCATTGGGCTAGAGTTCTGTGAAGATTGCCAAAGGAGGGAGTCAGGCTGTGCCCTGACTAAATGCCTGGTGGAACAGCTCTGTTTTGCAGGCCCTGCGGAAAGATGTCAAGTCCCGCAGGGCCCTGGTCTCTTGTGACAGAGCGTTCCACCAGATCGGGGCCACGGCCGAAAAAGCCCTGGCTCTGGTTGAGTTTATGATAGTTTTTCGATCCCACTTTTTCTCAAAGGTGCTCAAAGGGCATGCATGGCTCTCCGCCACCCCCATTTAATTTCTACAACAACCCTGAGAGGTAGTTTAGGCAGAGAGGCAGGGAGGTCATGCAAAAGGAGCTTCCTGACTTAGTGAGGATTTGAACCCAGGTCTTAGTCCAACATGCTAAACACTGCACTGTTGTCCTTGCCTCTAATTCCTGCCCCCCCCCATTTTGACAGAACTCTAGATCAATAGGGGAAATGGTATTTTATTGCGTAGATGTGGGAGGGGCTGGGGGAAGAACACAAGGAGATCCCGTTGGGTCAGATTCATGTCCCATCAGCCTGTTCTCACAGTGGCCAGCCAGATGCCTGACAGAAACCAGAAAGCAGGATTCAAGTGCAAGAACTACTCTCCAGCAACTGGGGTTCGGAAGTACCGTATTTTTCCGTGTATAATACTAGGTTTCCCCCCTAAAAAATAATGTCAAAAATTAGGGGGTGTCTTATACATGGGGCCATCTCTCCCCATTTTCTTAAATCTGAGTCCCCCAGATAGGGGGTGTCTTATACATGGGGGCTGGTGCTGGAGGAGACTCTTGAGAGTCCCATGGACTGCAAGAAGATCCAACCTCTCCATTCTGAAGGAAATCAGCCCTGAGTGCTCCCTGGAAGGACAGATCCTGAAGCTGAGGCTCCAAGACTTTGGCCACCTCATGAGAAGAGAAGACTCCCTGGAAAAGACCCTGATTTTGCGAAAGATGGAGGGCACAAGGAGAAGGGGACGACAGAGGACAAGATGGTGGGACAGTGTTCTCGAAGCTACCAGCATGAGTTTGACCAAACTGTGGGAGGCAGTGGAAGACAGGAGTGCCTGGCGTGCTCTGGTCCAGGGGGTCACAAAGAGTCGGACACGACTAAACGACTAAACAACATACATGGGGGCGTCTTATAGACAGAAAAATACAGTATTTACTGCCTCCATCTGTGATGGCAGAGCATGACTGCCATGGCTAGTAGTCGGAGAGGAGGGAGGGAGAACTGTCTCTGCTGCTACGAGAAGTCATAGCCTATTTCCGACATTCTTCCCCCATTAAAGTAATGAAAGGCAACACGCAGCCTCGCCCCCCCTTCCTATTTTTAGCTCCGCTCCGTAGGTACAATAAGAGCCTCCCAGAAGACTTATGCGTTGTGACACAGCCGAGGGCCCGCCGGGCTCTTATCTCGCAACTTGTTTCATTTCATGTGTCTTGAACTATAAGGAATACATATTAAAAATAGCCCATGTTTCCTCTGTGGCAACAAGTTCAGCAGACAAGACAGAGCAGGCAAATTTAAGGTCATCGCCCCCTTCTGAAAGGATGCACTGCTGTGGACTGGGTCTTCTTCCCCTATTATTATTATTATTATTATTATTATTATTATTATTATTGCCCTGCCTTTTCCCCTGACGGGGCTCAAGGGAGCTTACAGATAAAATAAGAACGGCTAAAAACATAGGGGGGGGGCAATCTAAGAACAAACATATATATAAAACATACAGAGGATTACAAGAGAAACAGCACGGCACCAGCCCTTTCCTCAAAAACAGTCCGAAGGCCACTGGAAGAAGATGGTCTTCAACTGCCAGCAGAAGGACAGCAAGGAGGGAGCCAGTCTGGCTTCTCTAGGGAGGGAGTCCCAAAGTCTTGCAGCAGCCCCACCGAGAAGGCCAATATTGAAATAAACAGGAGTTTGGAGTCCCTAATGGATTTCCCAGTAGTGATGTATGGAAGTGAGAGCTGGACCATAAAGAAGGCTGATCGCTGAAGAATGGATGCTTTTGAATTCTGGTGCTGGAGGAGACTCTTGAGAGTCCCATGGACTGCAAGAAGATCAAACCTCTCCATTCTGAAGGAAATCAGCCCTGAGTGCTCACTGGAAGGACAGATCCTGAAGCTGAGGCTCCAAGACTTTGGCCACCTTATGAGAAGAGAAGACTCTCTGGAAAAGACCCTGATGTTGGGAAAGATGGAGGGCACAAGGAGAAGGGGACATGGAGGATGAGATGGTTGGACAGTGTTCTCAAAGCTACCAGCATGAGTTTGACCGAACTGTGGGAGGCGGTGGAAGACAGGAGTGCCTGACGTGCTCTGGTCCGTGGGGTCACGAAGAGTCGGACACGACTAAACGACTAAACAAGAACAACAACAACAACAATTTGAGTGAGTCACATAAACACCACTGTCCCTGCCTTCTGGGTCTTGGTATTCAGAATGATTTTGTGACAACTCAAGCAGCTGCCCATCGAGGCACCATCACAACCATCAGATATTGGGCAAAAAGTTGTTAAGCTTTTTTGGGCCACAGTTGTTGAGCAAAATCTCAAAAAATAAAGGAAATTAAGTTCTGGAGACACTACCACAACCATAAAATAGGGTTGCCATATTTCAAAACATGACCAAACGTGGACAAAAATGTTGATGAGCTTTTGGAGCGATTTCCCAGGAAATTCTTCGAAACATCAACACTTCCGATATGCCACACACCCGAGTTTTCTGAGATGTTTTAACTGCTTTCATAAAATTCCATCTGGACGCCATTTCCAACCGTCGAAACCTGGCTATGTCCAGGAAATTCCAGGCTTATGGCAGCCCTGTGATAAGAACATCAGGACCTGAGCACAGGAGCTTTTTGACCTGATGCTGGCTTATATTGACCTTGGATGCTGGCTTATATTGAGCCAGACGATTGGTCCACCTAGCTCAGCAGTATATGCACTGATTGGCAGGGACTCTCAGGGTTTCAGGAAAGGGACATTCCCAGCCCTGCCTGCAGATCCTGAGGACTGAACCTGAGACCGCAATGCCGGTGTCACCAGATAAAAGGAGAGATATGCAAAGTATACATATAATAATAATAATTTTTTTTTATTTATACCCCACCCTTCCCGGTTCAGAAAACCAGGCTCAGGGTGGCTAACAATAAATTTAAAACACTTAATTGCTGCAACAAAAACCAGCATAAAATACAATATAAAACGTGAATAACAATAAATTCAGAATTCAAAAATCAATTTAGGGGGGAAATCCATCCAATAAACATTAGATGATCACCAGGGCTAGCTGGCTAAATGAGTCCTATTTGGGCCAGCGAGGAGACCAGGGGAGAATTAGCTGTGGGATCCCAGAGCAGGTAATCTTCATAAAAGTGGAGGGGGAGGGAAGGAAGGGGAATAAAAGATCAGGTGAAGTTCAAATTGAAAGTGAGGCGGAATAGCTCTGTCTTATCGGCCGTGCAGAAGGAGGTTAAATCCTGTAGGGCCCTGGTCTCATGGGACAGAGCATTCCACCAGGTGGGAGCCATCACTTAGAAGGCCCTGGCCCTGGTGGAGGATAGTCTGACTTCCTTAGGACCCAGGACCTCTAAACTATGATTATTCATGGACCTTAAGGTAGGAGCTCTACTTCCATCATTCCAACTAAAAGGCAGCCCACAGTTTACTGTGCCAGCTGCAGCTTCCGAGGGCAGCCCCTGGTGGGCTGCGTTGCAGTTGCCCGGCTCTTAGCACAATATGGAGAGATTCAGAAAGAGTGTTGGGAGAGGAGGTGCAGAAGAGGGAAGATATCGGCAAGCAGAGAAATATTTGAAGTGCTTCAACATTTTAATGCTTGCTCTTGGGAGTTTGAGTACAGTGGGCATGATCCTTGCGGGATGCACATTCACAACCTGCAGTGTTCGCAACCCGCAGCGGTGCATCTGCGCACATGCAGGTTGCAATTCGGCGCTTCTGCACATACGCAACCGCCTTATGAGGAATGGCTAAAGGAGCTGGGCATGTTTAGCCTGGAGAAGAGGAGGTTAAGGGGTGATATGATAGCCATGTTCAAATATATAAAAGGATGTCACCTCCTAGAGGAGGGAGAAAGCTTGTTTTCTGCTGCTCCAGAGAAGCGGACACGGAGCAATGGATCCAAACTACAAGGAAGAAGATTCCACCTAAACATTAGGAAGAACTTCCTGACAGTAAGAGCTGTTCGACAGTGGAATTTGCTGCCAAGGAGTGTGGTGGAGTCTCCTCCTTTGGAGGTCTTTAAGCAGAGGCTTGACAACCATATGTCAGGAGTGCTCTGGTGGTGTTTCCTGCTTAGCAGGGGGTTGGACTCGATGGCCCTTGTGGTCTATTCCAACTCTAGGATTCTATGATTCTATGAAACCCGGAAGTAACCCGTTCTGGTATTCCCAGGTTTTGGCAGTCCGTAACCCGAAAAAACGCAACCTGAAGCATCCAAGGTATGACTGTCTTGTTTCCCTGCTCCCCAGTCTCAAAGGAGAGGAGGACGCAATGTTGTGGGGCTAAGGAGGAGAACGGCAACAAAAGCAGAAGGCAAATGAGCCTATGGCACACAACAGTGACTGCTCCCGCAACTTTCCTGGGCTACAAACTCTATTACAGTTATTTAGCCATGCTTTGTGCATCCTAATTGCACTACAGTGAAATTCAGGTTGATGGAGGGGGGGCGGGACACACATACATATGTAAGTATGCAAATCTCTGTGCAAATGTGATACAACCCTTGGGGCTTTGGTAAAATGCCAAAAAAATTGGTTTTGGACATGGTAATGAATTTATATTCCTGAATGAAGGATGTTTCTTGGGTCCAGAGTGAAATAGCTTGACATGAAAATGGCCTAGAAAAGGTCTTCACTTCATTTGCATCTGAAATCCAGAAGGGATGCTAAATCTTCCAGGGCCTCTTACCCACAATCCCAAGGGTTTAAAGGGATTCCATCCCCAGTACCTGACCTGGCCTGGATTTTGGTAAAGGTAAAGGAACCCTGGATGCTTAAGTCCAGTCAAAGGCGACTATGGGGTTGTGGCGCTCATCTCGCTTTCAGGCCAAGGGAGCTGGCAGATGTCCACAGACAGCTTTCCGTGTCATGCGGCCAGCAGGACTAAACCACTTCTGGCACAATGGGACACTGTGATGGAAACCAGAGCGCACAGAAACACTGTTTACCTTCCCACCGCAGTGGTACCTAATTATCTACTTGCACTAGTGTGCTTTCGAACTGCTAGGTTGGCAGGAGCTGGGACAGAGCAACAGGAGCTCATCCCGTCGTGGGGATTCCAACCGCCAACCTTCTGATCGGCAAGCCCAAGAGGCTCAGTGGTTTAGACCGCAGCGCCACCCGCTGTTTCTGAAGGATACACTGCACTGAATAGAACTCTTTGACCACATCCTTGTCACCCTACATAAGACTATAAATCCAACGTTCAGATATAAACTGACAGGGTCTAAAGTGACAGGGACTTAACCAGGGAACAGATCTCGGGCTCCTGATGGAGAGGTCAATGACAAGGTCAATCCAGTGTGTGTTGCAGCTGTGAAAAATTCCACACTGGTGATTATTTGGAAAGGGATTGAATATTGAACAGCTGATATCATCATGTCATGGCCAGAGTTGTGCTGCAGCCATATGTGAAATGCTTTGGGGTAATTCCATGGTGACCAACGTAACATTTGCATGCTTCCTTCCATATTTTGTGTGTGTGTTTTAGCTAATATTATTTAACTGCAATTAACATCAAACTACTTGTTTACTGCTTTTTCTTCCCTACAATAATAAAAGCTGTGGCCCACGTTTTAGAAGCTGCGACCCATGTAACGGTTTTGCAACCTGAATAATTTATCTGTAACCTGGACAAGCGTTTTCCCTAAAAGTATGAATCATACCCCTTGCCCAAATATGACAATATATATAAAGATCTAATGTTTCATGGGCAAGTGCCAAACTTATGGTCATGTTTACTGTAAACGGTGGAGGAAAGCTTTTCTGGCAGATGACATGACATGTGACCAACGTAATGTGACCAAGGTAACGTGAAAATTCATTGATAGAGGCTTCCAATGCAAGACTCTGTGCATGTGCTGGGTTCCCTCCGTACGAGAAGTGAGGTTACAGGGAACCAGGCAGAGGGCCTTCTCGGTGGTGGTGCCCGCCCTGTGGAATGCCCTCCCATCAGATGTCAAGGAAATAAACAACTACCTGACTTTTAGGAGAATCTGAAGGCAGCCCTGTTTAGGGAAGTTTTAATCTGTTGGGAGCCTCCCAGAGTGGCTAGGAAAACCCAGCTAGATGGGCAGGGTATAAATAAACTAATTTATTATTATTATTATTATTATTATTATTATTATTATTATTATTATTATTATTTTACCTATACCCCACCCAAATCACTAGTCATGACTTGTGGTTTTTTAACCCCTATATTTATCATGTCACAGAAGTCCTTATTATTATTTTTTTTTAAAAGGGGGGGGGAGAATATATTTCATACTAATGAATACATCACATTAAATCACCAAGCTAATAAATCTTCTTTTCAAATTCCCACTCTCAAACCCAACAATAACAAATCTGCATTTCCCGTGGGCACATTATTCCTTGTGTTTGTGGTGCTTATTTCAAATTCTTTTTACATTTTCTGTTCAAGACAGCCTTCAACCTTTTAAAGGGTTATCCCGTTACCAGAAGCAAGGGAGAATGTTTGTATCCCTGGATCAGGGGTGGGGGCCCTTTGTCTGGTGGGCCAACCTTGACCTGCCATGATCCCTGTTTTGGCCCATGAGACCCCTTTGGGCAAGCCACGCCCATCCAAACTACACCTGATGTCATCTATAGGTAAGGGCGGGGCTTGACCGAATTACCCAGCGCACCTGACAAACAGCTGGTTGTAGGACCCTTGGTGAGTGTTGCGCAAATGCACACACAATCTCTTAAGGAAGTCCCAGGAATTGCAGAGTATTTGGGTTGGTTTTTTTTTTCAGCTGCGCATCCTTCCCCTTTGAAGAGGCCATGCGTTTCCACTCCACAGAACCTGCGCATGCTTGGGGAGTGAATGGATGGGGACAATGGGAATACTATGGAGCTTTTCCGTACCTCAAAGAAACAAACAAAGATCCTCTCAATTATGAGCAAAACCCTCTTGGCTACAAGCCCTCTTGCACATGGAATAATGCGCAGGGGTGGCCTCGGCTTCCGATATTCATTCCTAAGTAGGGAGAAGAAATGTGGATTGATCCTAATTGGATTCTTTCGACACAATGCAATAAGGAAAAGCATCAAATTAATGGCCCGCTGCCTGCCCTTCTTGAATCTTTCCCTTAACAGCCTCCTTGTTGCTTTCACTCTAAATTGCTTGGAAGGAAAGAAGGGTGGGGAGGGAAGAGGGTTGCTTGCAATAAAAGGAGAGAGTAGAGAGGGACCCCCAGGATCCTTAGGCACCAAATTAAATTAATCTCTGGATTGAAATGCCATGGGGTGATGGAACAGTGGGCACCAGACCCTGGGAAGAGGAGGAGGAGGAAGAGGAGGGCCACTAGGTGATGGTGTAGTGGTTAAGATTGCTGGGCTAGAATCTGCAAGAGACCAGGGTTCAAATCCACACTCAGTCACGAAACTCACTGGGTGACTTTCCACCATCCCTCCTCATAAGGAGAAGTTACGTTCAGTTCAAACCCAATTCATTCGTTTAAGGCATCAGCCTCTTCTAAGTGCATCTGTTATTCAAATTGCATATAGTGAAAGATAGCAATGTTTTGCAACTGGTGGTGGAGTACGCCTTTGGAAACAATTTCACCTAGATTGAAATCCCCAAAATTACAGTGGTGCCTCGCAAGACGAAAAGAATCCGTTCTGTGATTCTCTTCGTCTAGCGGTTTTTTTCGTCTTGCGAAGCAAGCCCATTGAAGGATTAGCGGATTAGTGCTATTAGCGCTATTAGCGGCTTTTAGCTGCTTTTAGCGGCTTATCTGCTGATCGGATCAGCTGATAAGTGGCTTAGCGGCTTAGAAAAAGGGGGGGAAAGGGGGAAAAACGAGCAGGAACTCGCAAGACATTGTCGTCTCGCGAAGCAAGCCCATAGGAGATTCGTTTTGCGAAGCACCTCCAAAACGGAAAACTCTTTCGTCTAGCGAGTTTTCTGTCTTGCAAGGCATTCGTCTTGCGGGGCACCACTGTATCTGTGTGAGATCCAGTGGGGTCTAAGACCTGGGAGACGGGGTTTCAAATCTCTATCCTTCCCTGAAGCTGATTTGGGCCAATCCCTGCCCCTCAGCCTAACTTACCCCACAGGCTTGTTGTGGGCACTAACTGAGGAGGGGTGAACCATATACACCACCCTTGAGCTCCTTGGGGAGAAAGGCGGGATAGAAACACAGCAAACAAAACAAAATAATTAAAAACCACGCAGCCCTACCCCAGCCCATCAAGCAGCTCTCCACCACTGACACTCTTAAGGAAATAAAGGTAAAGGGACCCTTGACAGATAAGTCCTGTCGCAGACGACTCTGGGGTTGCGGAGCTCATCTTGCTTTACAAGCCGAGGGAGCCGCTGTTTGTCCGCTCTGCAGGCAGTTTTCCTGGGTCATGTGGCCAGCAGGACTAAGCTGCTTCTGGCGCAACAGAACACCGACACCAGAGCAGCACACGGAAACGCCGTTTACCTTCCCGCTGGAGCGGTACCTATTTATCTACTTGCACTGGCGTGCTTTCGAACTGCTAGGTTGGCAGGAGCAGGGACCGAACAACAGGAGCTCACCCCATCACGGGGATTTGAACCGCCAGCCTTTTGATCACCAAGCCCAAGGCTCAGTGGTTTAGACCACAGGGCCACCTGTGTCCCTCCCTAAGGAAATAGCAGCATAGAAATCCTGAAAATAAACAAAGGAGGAAAGATGCTGGCTTTAAGCCTTCAAGTCCCAAATGTCCCATTAGCTGAAGGAGACCATTTTGCAGCAAGCATATCACAAAGGTGGCAGTGTCTGAATATCCCCTACTTCTTGCATTTCTGCCAGCCCAAGCAGGAATCTCCCACAGGGCTGTTATGAGCATAAAGGAAATGTTTATTGTGAAGGAGGGTGTACACGGTGGGAATCATAGAATCATAGAATCATAGAGTTGGAAGAGACCACAAGGGCCATCGAGTCCAACCCCCTGCCAAGCAGGAAACACCATCAGAGCACTCCTGACATATGGTTGTCAAGCCTCTGCTTAAAGACCTCCAAAGTAAGAGACTCCACCACACTCCTTGGCAGCAAATTCCACTGTCAAACAGCTCTTACTGTCAGGAAGTTCTTCCTAATGTTTAGGTGGAATCTTCTTTCTTGTAGTTTGGATCCATTGCTCCGTGTCCGCTTCTCTGGAGCAGCAGAAAACAACCTTTCTCCCTCCTCTATGTGACATCCTTTTATATATTTGAACATGGCTATCATATCACCCCTTAACCTCCTCTTCTCCAGGCTAAACATGCCCAGCTCCCTTAGCCGTTCCTCATAAGGAATCTATGGCGTAATGGAAATAATGAACTGCTTCTCACATCTGGAATATCCATTCTGGGATCAGGACAGAGTGTGTCCCATGACCATACCCAGTGTCCTGTCTCCATTTCTGGGGACCTCAGATGAAGAAGGCTATTGACATCCTGGAAGGTGTGCAGAACAGGGTGGCCGAGGTGATCAAGGGTCTGGAAACCAAGCCTTAGGAGAAATAGTTGAGGGAGTTTGGTCTGTTTAGCTTAGAGAAGGCAGTATTGCATTATTGTCTGAAGATGCCTTTGGGGGCAAAGTCAAACCATTGGCGAGTTACAGCGCCTACTGTGGTGGCAGAGACCAATACAGGAGAGAGATGATTTGTTGCAGCTGGGGAAGGTGATATTATAGCTATCTGCACACATCAATCTATCACATGGAGAATGGAGAAGGATTATTTTCTGCTGCTCCGGAGGGAAGGATCCAAACCAATGGATTCTCATGACAAGAAAGAAGATTCTGAATAAACGTCAGGAAGGACTTTCTGGTGATGAGAGCCGTTCGACAGGGAAATGGGCTCCTTCAGAAGGTGGTGGACTCTCCTTCCTTAGAAGTTAGATGGCCAGATGCCAAGGATTATTTAGCTGTGATCCTTGCATGACCCTTGGAGTCCCTTCAACTCTGGTTGGCATCCGTCTGTCTCAGGAGACAATGGAAAGCTATGAGTTCAGGGCTGAAGCCAAAGCGTTGGAGAATTACAGTTCTGTGGTTCCATTATGTGAATTTCTGCGTTTGCAGGCATTCCAATCTGCTTCCCACGTTTCCGATGGAACGCCACGGGGGTCGATGGGTCTGGGCTTGTGAAAAGAAGAGCTTTCCAGGGGTTTAATTAAGTCTGAAACGATGCCCAATAGGATTGATTTCGGTAGAGGGTTTCCTTCAAAAGCCTGATTGCCTATTTGTAATAAAGGCAATGGCTTATCAATTGCGTAAACAAATGGATCGGCAGGCAGCTCAGCAGATCAATCCACGCTGGGCGCGGCACACCTCCCAGATATTTAGCTGCTTCTCTTCTCTAGTGCAACTTCCAGCTTTTGGATATGTCTGCAGCCAAGAAGCTGGTGCTGCAGCCGTGGCTGGAGAATGGGAGGCCCACAGAGTCAGTGCCATGTTCTGGTGAAGACTTGCAAACAAGAGGAAGGTTTAAAGTATAGGGCCATATACCGAGTCAGAATATTGGGGCCCATCTTAGTACTGTGAGATGTGAAACACAAGAGCAGTCCAAGTACAACATTCCTAGAGTGAACATGTTTACACGTGGGGAGGGATGTTTGTCCAGCCAGCAGGTAAACTTCCTGTTTCCTTCTGGGCTGGGACAGACTTCCTCTGCATGAGACTAGAGGTGGGCGTGGCCTCACCTGTGCAGGTAATGACAAAAGCACAGGGCAGGGCAGCCATCTCTCTCTCTTTCACCACATGCATCGAAGAAGCAACATCTGCTTAGCCAAAGGGACTGTCTCCTTATGAGATAGTTTCCAGGTATATGTTACTTTTCCAAGCTAAGTCTGCCTTCTGGGATCCGACTGTGAACAGAATGTGAGTAAACTCTTTTAATACTTTTATAGAAGACTGTCTCGTGTCTTCTCCTTTATGAGGGAATAAAGGGGAAAATACCAGAACAGTTATTATAGAGGCTTTAGCGAGCCTGAGCAAACGTATCCACTGTGAGTTTAAAAAGAGGAATGTTACTCTGCTAAATTGTGAACTTGTTTACGCAAGTTGGAAAGGCTATAATCAGACAATATATCTTCTCCTCCATCCCTGAACATTCCCACAAGTACCGTCTGCACTGACTGGCAGTAATGGCCCTCTGAGATTCAGGCAGGGTCTCTCTCTCACACCTGCCTGGAGTGGCTGCCAGGGGCCTTCTCCATGTAAATTGTAAATTCTGTGCTAGATCAGTCATTGCCTTGCTCGAGCAAAGCTCTTTTTATCACCTTACACATTCCAGTTATTTGAATTTGCAATGACCATGGCTATCAGGACCTTAAATACTGTGAACGCTCCGGTTGCGATCATGATCTGTGTGGGATGCAGTGTGGTGTAGTGGTTAAGAGCGGTATACTCGTATTCTGGTGAACTGGGTTTGCTTCCCGCTCCTCCACATGCAGCTGCTGGGTGACCTTGGGCCAGTCACGCTTCTGTGAAGTCTCTCAGCCCCACTCACCTCACAGAGTGTTTGTTGTGGGAGAGGAAGGGAAAGGAGAATGTTAGCCGCTTTGAGACTCCTTCGGGTAGGGATAAAGCGGGATATCAAATCCAAACTCTTCTTCTTCTTCACAACCCACAGCATTCACAACCCGCAGCAGTGTGTCTGCACATGCGTGCGTTGCGATTTGGTGCTTCTGCACATGCACAAAGTGCAATTAAACTCTTCTGCACATGCGTGACCCCTGAAACCCAGAAGTGACCTGTTCCAGTACTTCCGGGTTTTGGCAGGTCCGTAACCCGAAAAAATGCAACCTGAAGCGTCTGTAACCCAAGGTATGACTGTACCATGATCCAAGATGGATGGCCATCTGTCATGTATGATCTAGTTTTCTGCATTGCAGGGGGTTGGACTGAATGACCCTCAGGGTCCCTCCCAATTCTACAGTTCTATGATTCTCTGCTTCTATATTCCGTTTGCTAGCTATTTCAACTTATCCCTAACGCCAGGCACACCTCACACTCCAACTGGAGCAATACATCTTTTCGAAACCTTTGAAGAAGTTGTTGTTTCTTCCTACCCACAGAGAACATTCATTATTTAATTGGCATCCCAAAAGGTCATTCCTTCCATTGCTCACCAGGTGAAAATAGACATGTTAAAAGCTCCTCGGTGTGACAGTGCAGCAATCCATTTGGCAAGATCTGACAGCAGAAAGGCCCTTAAGGAATGGATTTTGCAAACCTGGATGTTGCCATTCAGATCCAGCACATGTGCCATGGATTTCGGTGAAATGCACTTTTTGTGCATTATTCTGCACTGAATTGTGGCCAATGATTCTATGAATTTGAATACTCACTAGCTATACAGTGGTGCCCTGCAAGACGAACGCCTCGCAAGACGGAAAACCCGCTAGACGAAAGGGTTTTCCGTTTTGGAGGTGCTTCACAAAATGAATTTCCCTATGGGCTTCCTTCGCAAGACGAAAGCCCATAGGGAAATCTCCGGGACAGCGGGGAAGCGCAGCGCGTCTTCCCCACTGTCCTCGGACCTCCTCCGAAGGCTGGCGGTGGAGCGGAAAGCCCTTCTCCCCGCGCCAGCCTTCGGATGGCTGTCCTGAAGACTTGCGGTGGGAGGAGGGTTTTCCTTCCCACTGCCAACATTCAGAATGCTGTTCTGAATGTTGGCGGTGGGGAGGAAAAACCCTCCTCCCACCGCAAGCCCCGGGAACAGAGGAGAAGCGCTGCGCCCCTTCCCCTCTGTTCCCGTACCTGTCCTGAAGGCTTGCAGTGCGGAGAAAAGCCCTTCTCCGCACTGCCAGCCTGGCAAGCGGTTTCCATAGGAACGCACTGATTGATTTTCAATGCATTCCTATGGGAAACCGTGCTTTGCAAGACGAAAAACTCGCAAGAAGAAAAAACTTGCGGAACGAATTAATTTTGTCTTGCGAGGCACCACTGTATATGCTGTAGGAAATGCAGAACCATAGAACTTAAGGAAAGCTAGTTAATTCTAGTTTTATGCATGGATTTGCCTTCTGAGAGCTACTGGTGTCCAGCTCTCATTTATATTGTTACAGATTGGAGGGAGGGACCTCTCTAACCCCTAGAATTTGATAAATGGTAGAGTTTTGATTATGTGGGGTGTGAAGGGAGAAAACAGGCTGCAGAGGAATTCCTGGGCTAGCCTACGCAAAACGACCTAGCCAAGCTGGGGCCGTTAAGGAACAGTAAAGGGCCATTGAAGGGCAATTCAACGCAAGAGAACTGCCCTGTCCCCCCTTGTCCTGAAGTGTCAACAGAGACGGGGGTTTGGGAAGGTTGCCAGAATAACTGGGTGCGAGGTGACAGGAAAAGAGAGTCCTGAGCAAGGCTTGCTGGGAAGAAGAAGGAGGAGGAAGGAGAGGGATCCATCTTGGGCAGGCTGGCTGTAGGCTGGCTTGGAGACATGCTGTGATGGCCTGGGAATCCGATTCAGAGGCTGAACCGGAGGAATCCCAGCCTGCACAGGAGTCCCTGCCTCCAGGGCCGGCTGAACTGGGGCAGGGCCTTGATTCTGAAGCGCCTGCACCTGTTCCGGATCCTCAGGAGCAGGCACCAGGTGAATCCACTCTGGCTCCGGAGGTGGTTGAGGACTCAGTGCCTACAGGTGAGTCTCCCCCTGGATCCAGTAACCCTCCAGCCTCTCCTGAGCTGCAGAGGCTCAGGGCAGAGAGGCGGAGGGAACTGGTTTCTCCCAGGAGGAGTGCTCGCCTTAAGGCCAGGAGAGGCGGGTCTCCTGGGGGCTGGGACTGCCCCTGGCCTCAAAGAAGATAAAGGCCAGTCAGCCCGGTCCCAGGTTGCGGGAGCAACGTCGTTGAAGAGCTGTTTCGGCCAGCACCCAGTCCGGTTCCCCCAGAGTTCCTGTCCTTGCCCGGCTCCTCGCTGTGGACCCCGCTTCGCCCATGGAGGACTGTCTGCCGACCCTCAACTCAGGTCCTGGACCTCGCCCCACAGTAACCTCCCCCCTGGACCAGCACACATGCCTCCAGGGATGCACAGCAGTGGGGGACAAGACCCTCTTGATATGACCATGCTGTGAGATCTAGACTCGCTCCATGATGATGTTTGGCTGAATGACATATTTGATGGGATTAGGGATTGGTTGCAGGTTTGAGGGCATTGGCGGCAAGCTTCTCTCGAGTGGTGGTAAGGCACTGGTAGGGGTATTGTGATTTAGATTTGTTGGGGGGAGGAGCGCCATCACCTCCCCCAAATATTGAAGGGTAGTCTGGTAAACGGATTCCGGGGTGTGTGGCCTCGTCTGAAGCCTATGGAGGCCAGGATCTAAAGCGGACCCCGGGGGAGTCCCTAGTTGATGTGCATCAGCAGGGCTCCCCCTGCTGGTGTTAACTCTTCCTGGTCTTCAAGCTGAAGCTGGATAGATGGATAGGACCAATGCCTAAGCCAATACCACTCTTACCTGTAACCAATAAAGTTGTGGCCAATTTTAGCCCATTAACCTTAATCAATGGTGTCTTGTGTCTTTATTCTTACTGGGGGAGGCAGGAACTCACCACGCAACAATCTCTGCTGTGACTCAATTCTCCAAATGACCACAGACCCTGGGTGAGTGTCAGGAACTCCCTGGGATCTTGCTACTGCTCGGGAGAGAGTGAGGGGTGGCTCTCAACTAATGATGATGATGATGATGATGATGATGATGATGATAAATTATTTATACCCCACCCATCTGGCTGGGTTTCCCCAGCCACTCTAGGTGGCTCCCAACAGATTAAAAACAGAATAAAGCACCAAGCATTAAAAGCTTCCCTAAACGCCCTCCCACCAGAGGTCAAAGAGAAAAACAACTACCAGACTTTTAAGATACCTGAAGGCGGCCCTGTTTTGGGGAAGTTTTTAATGTTTGATGCTGTATTGTGTTTTTAATATTCGGTTAGAAGCTGCCCAGAGTGGCTGGGGAAATCCGGCCAGATGGATATAAATAATAAATTATTATGATCATCATCATCATCTCAAGGTTATGAGTTCAAACCCCACACTGGGCAAAATGAATTGCAGGGAGTTGTACTAGTTGACCTTCATGGTCCCTTCCAGTTCCACAATTCTATGATTCTATGAATCTATGGATCCTGTTCTCACAGTGGTCAATGCTTCCTGCTACTGAAATGAAGTCGTCCCCCTCCCGCTGTACCCTTACCCCCAAATTGGTTTCTGGTTTAAAACACACACCCCTAAACACTGTGCAAGGGAAGGAGAGAGGGGGTAATTTCATCTAACAAGCAGAAAATGTGATTAATACTTTACTGTGCTGGTTTTACTGTATTTTTTTTCTAGGGTGAGGGTAAATTCTTTCTAGAGTCAAAGGTGATCTATCATCTATCTATCTATCTATCATCTATCTATCTATCTATCTATCTATCTATCTATCTATCATCTATCTATCTATCTATCTATCTATCTATCTATCTATCATCTATCTATCTATCTATCTATCTATCTATCTATCTATTAATTGCACATCATGTGAAGTCCACATCATGTGAAGTCCACTGCCCAACAGTTTCACTGTCCAATGTTAGGAGAGAGGAGCAGCTCATTTGGGAGCGCATGAGACTCTGAGTCTCAGGGACGTGGGTTCAAGTCTCACACTGGGCAAAAGATTCCTGCACTGCAGGGGTTGGACTAGATGACCCTTGTGGTCTCTTCCAACTCTACGATTCTATTATTCTAACCTGGCACAGTCCAGAACCTAAACTTTGGGTTCGCACCCTCAAACCCACCCCAGCTCTAAAGAAAGTGGCTGTCAGTGTTCCGGTTTGCAATCCACTGCAGAGCTTCATTATCCAGACTTCGCCCCTCCCTGGAGATCGAGCAGAGAGCTCCAGAGACAGCTCTATCTCTTGCAAAAGTGCCTTCCTGGATTCATAATCACCAAGCAAGAATCTCTCTGTGACTGGATTGCACAAGTTCATTCTGACATGCTCGCTCTGCTTCTGGGAATTACAATGAAGCTTTCTGTCAAATTTCACACCAGGAGTCCACAGTCTACATATG
Organism: Podarcis vaucheri; assembly: GCF_965113315.1. Lineage (NCBI taxonomy): Eukaryota > Metazoa > Chordata > Lepidosauria > Squamata > Lacertidae > Podarcis > Podarcis vaucheri. Next base: position 2,598,652 of record NC_138759.1, read on the forward strand.
CTGCTCAGGACTAGCAAAAGTCTGGTGCTCAAAAGCACCATTTTACTCGCAAAAGGTACTGGGTTCAGTTCCCAATGGTGAGACTGAGAGAGACTCCAGTTTCCGAAACCCTAGAGAGCAGCTGCCAGTCAGTGCAGGAAATATTGGCCTAGATGGACCAACAGTCTGACTCACTATAAGGCACCTTCCTACAATCCTATGATTCCGCCCCATCATTGATGTCAGACAGCAAATTAGGTTTAGAATTGAGGCTTAACATGTTGAACTCTCAAACCTAGGCAGCATCTTAAAAAGCAGAGACATCACCTTGCCAAGAAAGGTCCGTATAGTAAAAGCTATGGTTTTCCCAGTAGTGATGTATGGAAGTGAGAGCTGGACCATCAAGAAGGCTGATCACCGAAGAACTGATGCCTTTGAATTCTGGTGTTGGAGGAGACTCTTGAGAGTCCCATGGACTGCAAGAAGATCCAACCACGCCATTCTTAGGGAAATCAGCCCTGAGTGCTCACTGGAAGGACAGATCCTGAAGCTGTGGCTCCAGTACTTTGGCCACCTCATGAGAAGAGAAGACTCCCTGGAAAAGACCCTGATGCTGGGAAAGATGAAGGGCACAAGGAGAAGGGGACGACAGAGGATGAGATGGTGGGATAGTGTTCTCGAAGCTACCAGCATAAGTTTGACCAAACTGCGGGAGGCAGTGGAAGACAGGAGTGCCTGGCGTGCTCTGGTCCAGGGGGTCATGAAGAGTCGGACACGACTAAATGACTAAACAACAACAACAACAACAACAACATGTTGAACTCTGCCCTAGTTAAAATGGGAAGCAGAGTCTTGCAGGGTGGGAACCAAAGGTGGACAAACTACAAACCTGGGCAGTGTGTCCGGAGATCCTGGGCTGCCCAGACGACAAGACCTGCCTCCCCCTTGCTGGTCCAAAGGTTTGGCACCAGCTTCGTTTCAGGAGTTGACGGAAGGAGGTGTACAAGGTGCCATTCAATTGTCTTGGAGATTCCACTCTGGATTTGTGACTCAAGCCTCAGATACCTTTAAAGACTCTGAGCACACAAACCAGCAGAGATAAGAACCAGCAGAAGAGGCGGACAGAGACATGTGTAAGCAGTATATTACAGGCGTTTTATTCACCAGAGGGACAAAGGAAAAAACATGTCTACTCCCCTTCGTCTCCAGCAAAACAGCAGAAACACAAAAGCTATATACAAATGGAAGTTCCCCATGAGCCTGTGCTGGAAGTAAACAGGCATGTGACACACAACAGTCATGCCTGTACCCTTTTAAGGTGGAACGGAACTATATCCTAACAAAGTTTACTCCTGAGTCTTTTCTTCTGCTGAATATATCTCACAAGGGAATGGAGGTTTAGGATCAGATATTTCCTTCTCCTAGATGGGCTACCTTCCCAGATGGATGAGCCCCATCTGGTCGTCACTTCCCTCTGCAGCTTGTCCAGAAATGCTCTTCTTGACCATTGGACCCATTTCTGGTCTCTTCTACTCAATACACCAGAACCTGTCTTCACAAGCAGGGGAAGTCCCTGACTCACTGATGGTTTCAGACCCATTGGCTCCCCTCACCTGGTTTAGCCAGTCAGTCAAAGCCAAACCCTGGGGTAAATAATTACTAATAGTAATTTATTATTTGTCCCCAGCCACTCTGGGCAGCTTCCAACAAATATTAAAAATACATTAAAATGTCACACATTAATAACTTCCCCGAACAGGGCTGCCTTCAGATGTCTTCTAAATGTCAGGTAGTTGTTTATCTCTTTGACATCTGTTGGGAGGGCATTCCACAGGGCGGGTACCACCACCGAGAAGGCCCTCTGCCTGGTTCCCTGTGGCTTAGCTTCTTGCAGTGAGGGAACCGCCAGAAGGCCCTCGGAGCTGGACCTCAGTGTCCGGGCTGAACGATGGGGGTGGAGACGCTCCTTCAGGTATACAGTGGTACCTTGGGATGTGAATGGGATCCGCTCCAGAGCCCCGTTCGCATCCTGACATAATTTTGAGCGTCTGTGCGTGCACGAGCGGCAAAACCCGGAACCACTCAACCTGAAGCACATTCAACCCGAGGTATGACTGTATTGGTGTAGCCACTGTCAGAATCTAGGAGTCACAGGTGAGAGCTGAGTGCAGGGTGGGAACCAAAGGTGGACAAACTACCCCGGCAGAAGCACAGCATATCCCCTAACACTCCACACACCCCAGAAGCAGGTGACCTGGCACAAAAGGCCAAGCTGACCACTGAGCTGCAAAAGAACAAATGAGCGCAGTGTTCCTTTACATGTAACCACAAGCTGCCTGGAACAAGGAGGCAACTGCTGTGCAAACTCACGTTAACAGCTTTCATTTGAAAAATGTTGGAAATCTGCTTGTACCTTCCATTTTATTTTAAGGCAGTGAACCTTGCACTTTGCGGGACAAACTGTGCAAAAAAATTTATTTCATTCTGCATGTCCCCAGAAGATTCACTGACTCTCCTGGGGTTACAGACCACTCTCTCAGGAGCCTAAACAAAAGGTACTGACCTAGCCACTGTGATCCACGTGACGATCACTCCAGGCTTGATTATTGTAACTCACTCTACATGGGGCTGCCCTTGAGACTGACCCAGAAACTCCAGCGGGTGCAGAATGCCGCGGCGAGACTCCTTACGGGGTCCTTGCCGCGGGATCGCATTCACCCGGTGCTATACCAGCTGCACTGGCTCCTGGTGGAGTACAGGGTCAGGTTTAAGGTGCTGGTTTTAACCTTTTAAGTTCTATATGGCCTAGGACCCTCGTATCTATGGGACCGCCTCTCCTGGTATGTCCCACGGAGGACTTACGGTCTTCAAACAAAAACATCCTGAAGATCCCAGGCCACAGAGAGGTTAGGCTGGCCTCAACCAGAGCCAGGGCTTTTTCGGCTGTGGCCCCGATCTGGTGGAACGCTCTGTCACAAGAGACTAGGGCCCTGCGGGACTTGACATTTTCCGCAGGGCCTGCAAGACGGAGCTGTTCTGCCTGGCCTTTGGCCAAGGCACAGCCTGACCCCCTCTCTCCTTCTGTAATCCTCATGGAACTCTAGCCCAATGGTTGCCATTAATTTGATTCTGAACTGATTTTAGAATGTATTTCAATTAATTGATTGTGATTTTATGTAAACTGTGTTATTTTTACTGTTGTTAGCCGCTCTGAGCCCGGCTTTGGCTGGGGAGGGCAGGATATAAACAAAATTTTATTATTATTATTATTATTATTATTATTATTATTATTATTATTATTCTTACTACTACTACTACTACTAAAGAAACCCTGGATGGTTAAGTCCAGTCAAAGGCGACTGTGGGGTTGCGGCGCTCATCTCGCTTCAGGCCGAGGGAGCTGGCATTTGTCCATAGTCAGCTTTCCGGGTCATGTGGCCAGCAGGACTAAACTGCTACTGATGCACAGAGGGCAATGATGAGTGCCAGAGTGCCCGGAAACGCCATTTACCTTCCCGCTGCAGCGATCCCTATTTATCTACTTGCACTTTTTGGCGTGCTAGGTTGGCAGGAGCTGGGACAGAGCAATGGGAGCTCATCCCATCGTGGGGATTCGAATCGCCGACCTTCCGATCGGCAAGCCCAAGAGGCTCAGTGGTTTAGACCACAGCGCCACCCGCATACTCTCTCTGTGTGTGTGTGTTTTATTTTCACAACATTAACCTGACACTGCCACCCGAGTGCCAAGGAGCACATTTGACTCTTTGCCCTGAGCTGCAACTCAGTTCTCCAAACCAGTCAATAATTACACGCACACACACACACACACACACACACACACACACACACACACACTGCTCTGACACCCATCTGATCATCATCCTTGGCATCAGGAAGGAACTCTTCCCAGCTGAGATTGGCCAGTTTCCATGTGGTGTGTTTATGAGGTTTTTCCTTTCAGATATTTAGAGATACAGGCAGCTGCCGTCTCCTGAGTCAGATAACAGGTCCACCTAGCTCATCATTCTTTGCACAGACTCACAGAAGCTCTCCAGGGTTTCCAATTTAAGAAACTTTTCCTGAATCCAAAAGGGGGGCTCCACCCTGTGCTGGCTGAAGCTGATGGGAATTGTAGTCCAAAACATCTGGAGATCACCAGATTCACAAAGGTAGCTGTATGGTCTTGCTGGATGAGACCATGACACTGATGGTCTTCTCTTGCAGCAGGACTTCTCATCAGAGAGCCTCTGCGTCTTCCGTCCAGCTCTCCAAAACCTTGCAGCGGATCATGTCCCAAGTGGGCGAGGCTGACATCACGCTCTACCACCCCCACAAATCTTTATTTAAGAACGTTTCTCCCCCTTCCCCCACCCTAACATTTCCCCCCAAAATTCCTCCTCCAACTAATGTTCACGTTGAGTCGCCTTGATGAACACGTTGACTCACCGCTGAACTTCAACCACGCATTAGACACTGATAGGGAATTAAGGTCTTTTGTTTCACTCTGGAGGGCTGTCATCTTCCCCTCTCTCCCCCTCTGGATCAATAATGAACAGGGGAAGTTACAGGAAAAGAAGGGCTTTGTGGAACTTTATGAAGATCCAGTGCGAGAATGATTAAAAAACCAGAACGTTCCAAACCTATCAAAACATCAAGGTGAAATATCTGTACTTTGCTGTTCTCACTTTCCTTTTTCTTTTTAACAAAACAAAATAAATAAATAAAAATAAAAAAATTCCTTCCAGTAGCACCTTAGAGACCAACTAAGTTAGTTCCCTTTTTTTTGTTTAAGTCTGATTAAAACAAATTCAAGAGTCTTGGGGCTTACAATCCCCTTAAGTGGGTGTGCTGATCAGTTACAAGAGACCAGACACAACCAAACATTACTTTTCATTAAATTTGAATACTGCCCTTCATGCAAAGATCACAGGGTAGTTCATAACATGGAAGTTCAAAGTTGTGACTATTTGCACCTAGCAGGACTGAACACTCCTGCGCTCAGTTGTGTGTGAGTGTGATAAATGTGTTGCAGTCAATGGCCACTTCTGCATATACCGTATTTTCCCATGTATAAGACTAGGGTTTTTTCCTAATAAATGCTGTCAAAAATTAGGGGCCGTCTTATACATGGATAGTGCCAAGGCCATTTTCTTAAATCTGAGTCCCCCAAAATAGGGGGTGTCTTATACATAGGGGCATCTTGTAGAAGGAAAAATATGGCACTTCCTTGATCAAATACCTTGCTGGCTCAAAACCCTTTGGACAATGATTGGACTACAATGTTCATTATGAAGACTTCCCAATGCATTTGAAGACTACTCGTTTTGCTTTCTGCAAAGGCAGAACCATGCCACCAGCTCCAACAACAAACCATGCAGATGACTTCAAAAAAATAAAATGAATTCAAGGGTGTTCTTCAGCTGCGATAGTTAAAAATAGAGTTCTATCAATAGTTGCCATGAGGAGCAGCCATAACAACCAAAAAAAGAAATCTGTTGGATGGCTCCTCTTTAAGACTTCTTCGTGCCACTATCGGGACTGTCCTCTCTGCTTTCTACAGCTTCTTAGAATTTGGAAGGGTCGCAAAGGGTCATCTAGTCCAACTCCCTGGAACACAACGCAGTTCTTGACGTGGTCTTCTTTGTCATGCGTGACCCTCCATTTGAAAAAGGGGTTGGTTGCAAATAAAGGCAGGTAAAAGAATGTAAGAAAAGCCCTGGTTGTATCAAGCCAATGCCCCATCTTGACTGCCACTCCTGTTTCCAATGGTGGTTGGCAGTGGCGGAGAAAAGGCACCCGGAGCGGTAAACATGACGTGCACCTGGGGGCAGGGCGATCCACCCACGGAGGTGGTACAATCTGCCCATGGGGGCATGCAGATCCTCCCGGGGGTGCCAGCAGCGTCCCCAACCCTCCCAGGGGTGCCAGCACTGCTCGCTCATTGCACAAATACGTCCAGCATGCACCGCTGGCTGCCGGGGATGCAATCAGCGAGAAGATTTTCATGGCAGCGATTGCACCAATTGCAAAAATCCGCCCGCCGGGGGTGTGATCTGCCCGGGTGTGTGTGTCACCCCCCCCCTAAGAATGATACCCAGTAAGGACCGCACCCCCCTTGCGATGCCCCTGGTGCTTGGACGATTCCAGAAATCCTCTCTGCCCGCCCCCCTCTAGAAACAGGAGATCATGGTAGACTGCCTCTAAACCTCTATTCAGTGCCACGGACCACCCAACCGACTGTATTCAAAGCCGTGCTTAGGAGATCACTTCAAAGGTTTCTCCTTCTTTGGTGAAATATCCTTCACCTCTCCTCCCTTACATTCCTCATATCTGCTCCAGCGGTTCCCCCAATCTTCTGGAGCATATTGGGAAACAGCATGGGACATGTGTTGAATCCCAACGCATGACATCAAACCTGCCTGAGGTCAAAATGTTGACTCCCATACTACATGCAGCACCAGACTTGACCTCCAGTGGCGCAATGGGTCAGTGCGTCTGGCTGTTAACCAGAGGCAAGGGCAAAGGAAGGCGTTGTGACAGCATCACTACGTAGGGCGGATGCGCCATACGTAGTGACACTGCACATGCACTGTACATAGCGGTTTGCCACCAGCGCCGGCTGTGGTGGCACGATGGCTCCTTGCACCACTGCAAGCCCTTGCAGGGTGACTTCTTGTCACCTCTGCAGACACGGAACCCAGGGCGCACCACCGCGTGCCCCCCATTGTGATGCCACTGACCAGAGGGTGGGTGGTTCAAGCCCACCCACAGATGGCTGTGGGCAGGATCCTTGAATTGCGGAGGTTGCCCTAGATGATCCATGCAATCCCTTCCAACCTTGCAATTCTATTACAGTCATACCTCAGGTTGAATACGCTTCGGGTTGAGCGTGTTCGAGTTGTGCTCCGCGGCAACCCGGAAGTAACGGAGCATGTTACTTCCGGGTTTCGCCACTCGCGCATGTGCAGACGCTCAAAATGACGTCACATGCATGCACGGAAGCAGCAAAATGCGACCCACACACGTGCAGACATGCTGTCGTGGCTTACGTTGCATTCAGGATGCGAGCGGGCTAAAGAACGGATCCTGTTCACATTCTGAGGTACCACTGTATTCTATGATTCCGTGACCAGAAACTGACTGCTATGTCATCACTGGCAAAGGGAGAAGATCCTCAAAATCGCCTCAAGGCAGCAGACTAGACTAAAGAAACATTGTGCCTTCAGAACATCAGAGCAGCCTGCTGCATCAGGCCAATGGATCATCTAGTTCTAGAACCCCAGAGGCAGGATTTGAACACAAGAGCACCCATCTCTACTCTGCTTCCAGCAACTGGTATTCACAAGCATGGTAGCGCATAGACGTCATGGCTTGGAGCCATTGAAAGCCCTCCCATACAGGAATTTGTCTCATCGTCTTTTAAACCCATCTACTTGGCCACTATTGCCTCCTGTGGCAATGAGTTCCATAGTTTAACTCTACTTCAATCCAGTATACCTGAAGGAGCGTCTCCACCCCCATCGTCCAGCCCGGACACTGAGGTCCAGCTCTGAGGGCCTTCTGGCGGTTCCCTCACTGCGAGAAGCCAAGTTACAGGGAACCAGGCAGAGGGCCTTCTTGGTGGTGGCGCCCGCCCTGTGGAACGCCCTCCCACCAGATGTCAAAGAGAAGAACAACTACCAGACTTTTAGAAGACATCTGAAGGCAGCCCTGTTTAGGGAAGCTTTTAATGTTGAACAGACCACTGTATTTTAATACTTTGTTGGAAGCCGCCCAGAGTGGCTGGGGAAACCCAGCCAGATGGGCGGGGTATAAATAATAAATTATTATTATTATTATTATTATTTTTACCTGTCCTGAACCTTACAGCATTCAGCTTCATTGGTTGTGCATAGGTTCTCCCCGCTTACCCCCCCCCCCAATATCTGCCACCTGAGGCAGCTGCCTCACTTTGCCTCATAACAGGGTTGTCCCTGGACCACCCCCATCCCACATGGATGTTCGGTCCCTTCTCTTTGCAATCTTCCGAGGAGCTACAAAGCGAGAAACGGGAGAGCCTTTCTGTCTCCAATCTGGCAGTGCTCTGGCCCCGCAAGAACAAATAAAAACCTTCTGCATTTGTCATTTGATTTGGTGCTGTTTATAAACCTCCCTAATTAACATGCTCGCTTGAGACATGCCTGGAGAGAGCGGCTCGCTCATGCACTGTAATAACAGTGCGGAGAAGGAAAGTGGTGATATTGGAAAGCACGCACGGACAAGGAATACCCGCCCACACCTGCAAGCCACATCCAAAGGTTCGTGTCGGTGGTCAGGACAATGACAAACACAAATAGGAACAGCAAAGAAATGACTCAGGAAATGGAATTCAATTTCTCGACGCCACTCCTGGAGAGGTACATGACAAATAGAACAGAAAAGGGAACACAATGAAACAGAATATAATGTATTTTGCCGCGCTCCTCCAGGGTTGTAAAAATGCATTTTTCTGCTATCCTTCTTTCTGCCGCGCTGACAAGTCTGTCGCCGTCATTCTCCACCTGAATCGTTTAGCTATTCTTCTAGCACGGCGCTTCGTAAAAAAAAGTCCCAGACCACACAATGCCCCTTCGGACAAGACGGGAAAATTAATGAGTTAAGAAACCAGAAGGTGTGATAGAGCTCCTCTGGAAGTCAGGAGGGGACGTGAGAGGACTTTACGAAATTGTGCACGGCAAAGAGAAAGGGGATAGAGAAAACTTATTCCTCGCACTAGAACTTGTGGATATTCACTGAATGTTGGAATATTCAGGGCAGAGCTCACTCCAACAGGGGGCAGTGCTGGCCACCAACTTTGGAGAAGCTTTGGAGAAGATTGGACAAATCCGTGCAGGAGAGGGTTATGGATGGCTCCTAGTAAGGATGGCTGTGATCTTTGAGGTAGCAGTGCTTCTCATGACCAGTTGCTGGAAACCACAGGAGGGGAGTGGGCTGTTGTTTGGGGGTTGCCCATGGGGGCATCTGGTTGGCGACTGTAGGAACAGGATTCTGGACCAGTTGAATTGCATCAATAGCTGGTTAATCCACTCCATTTCCCAGTGGGGAGGAGTTGTGGTGGACCTAATAGGTCCTTGTGTGTGTCATTTCCCAACAAGGGGGTGGCTTCAGGGTCTTGACACACAAAGAAAGCTTTCTGTTGGCTTATCTCCACCTGTTCAACACACACACACAGACACAGACAATGCCCATATAAAAAGTATATTTAGCATCTCCCTTGGAGGGGTACTCACATTTAAGTTTTGCCGGCTTACTGGTGAACAGCTGGTCTCTGAAATAACACCCCAAGAAATGCTATTTTCTCACAATGAAAATGTAACGGCAACAGTGGGGAGCACCCCTCCCAAACACCTGCACCAAAATATATGCTCGCCAAGAAACAAACATTTCCCTCTGTTTCGCATACAGTCTGGCAGCCTCAGACTCCTGCGTTTTGGCTCGGAGTTGGAACTCAGGTGAGACTTCGCCTAAGTCCCAAATCCGAGCTGAACAAAGAAAGGGCCGAGATCAGGGCCCCACACGCTCCACTCAGAGATAGAGACTGAGTAAGATTCTCAAGGCCTTGCATTTTGCAAATCCCTCTATGAAATGTCATAATATGCATCCCAGCTGGGATGACGAAGACACCACTTCACCCTGTTGTTGTCTGGAAAACAGCTTCCCTCTCTTTTATTTAGATCACAAAGGGAGTTATTTAAAGACAGAGCAGAGCTCTGCTTTGCTGTCAGTCTCCTCAATTAAGATTTTTGTCAGATGCAGCTGTCGCTGACAAGGACGGAAACCAGCCGGGGAAACGCCACTCCGAGCTCCTTGGAGGAAGTTTGGGAAACAAACAGAACAAGTCAGAGTGGCCCCAAGGTAGTGTTCTTTGTTGGTTGGTTTTAATGAAGAAAATCAAGCTACGTTCAGAGGTGAAGCTAGGGGGGGCAGGGGGCGGGGGCACTGGGTGCCACACCGTGGAGGGTGGCACTTACCACGGGGCCTGCAGCGCACCTGAGCTATGCGTCTCTCCTGGGAGTGACACGGTGGTCTGCGCTGCCTGAAATGCCAGCAAGGGAAGAAGAAGAAGAAGATGAAGAAGATGAAGATGAAGATAATGAAGAAGAAGAAGAGGAGGAGGAGTTTGGATTTGATATCCTGCTTTATCACTACCCTAAGGAGTCTCAATCAGCCCTGAGTGCTCACTGGAAGGACAGATCCTGAAGCTGAGGCTCCAAGACTTTGGCCACCTCATGAGAAGAGAAGACTCCCTGGAAAAGACCCTGATGTTGGGAAAGATGGAGGGCACAAGGAGAAGGGGACGACAGAGGACGAGATGGTTGGGTAGTGTTCTCAAAGCTACCAGCATGAGTTTGACCAAACTGCAGGAGGCAGTGGAAGACAGGAGTGCCTGGCGTGCTGTGGTCCAGGGGGTCACGAAGAGGCGGACACGACTAAACGACTAAACAACAACAAAGGAGTCTCAAAGGGGCTCACAATCTCCTTTCCCTTCCTCCCCCACAACAAACACTCTGTGGGGTGAGTGAGGCTGAGAGACTTCAGAGAAGTGTGACTGGCCCAAGGTCACCCAGCAGCTGCATGTGGAGGAGCAGAGAACCGAACCTAGTTCACCAGATTACAATTCTACTGCTCTTAACCACTACACCACACTGGCTCTCAGTGTGGGACTAGCGTCTGCCCGCTGCCTCCCCTTCAGCCAGGCTGCATGCAGTGCACTCTGCCCCAACTCACCCTGCCCCCACGGGCAGCTTACCCCAGTCCCTGGGCATAGGGTACACATGCCACCCGAATGGCTAGCTACACCATTGCTATGATGGTAAAATTCTCCATCAGCCCACCCTCTTTCAAGTCCGGCTCCAATTACTGGGGTAGAGTGAGGTGGCCAGGTGGTAGAGTCAAGGATGGTCTGCTTTAGAAATCCAATAATAATAATAATAATAATAATAATAATAATAATAATAATAATAATAAATTATTTATACCGCACTCATCTGGCTGGTTTTCCCCAGCCACTCTGGGCGGCTTCCAAAAAAATATTAAAATACTGTAATACATCAAACTTTAAAAGCTTCCCTAAAGAGGGCTGCCTTCAGATGTCTTCTAAAAGTCTGGGAGTTGTTGTTCTCTTTGACATCTGGTGGGAGGACGTTCCACAGGGATGTCCCACAACATCTGGAGGGCCAAAGATTCCCCACCTCTGAAATAGAGAAAAGCTGGGATGTGTCTGTGTGGGTCTATGTATCATGAAAAGAAAGGAGATTCAAATTAACAGCAGGAATAACTTTCTGACAGTGAGAGCTGTTCAGCAGTGGAATGGACTCCCTCAGAAGGACAGCGACCTGTTATGGATGCTTTAGTTGAGATTCCTGCATTGCATGGGGGCAGGACTACATGACCCCTGGGGTCCCTAACAATTTTACCGTTCTATGATTCTATGAAAAAGCTCTTTAGCAGCACTGCAAACAAACAGGCTCTGGATCCTAGAACTCTCTGGATCCTTGTGTTGTGCCCAATACAAAATTGTAACTTATGCAAATAAGTGAATGACTTAGCAGAGGCTGTGTTTAATTAAACATTCATAGGATATTGGAAGAAATTTGAGATTTCTGCCTCTATAGACTTAAGACCCCAACGCTCCGTAGAATTCCTCTGAAGATAACACCTACTTTGTATCCAGATTTTTCTGCTAATTTGTTCTTTGCCGCATTTCCTTAGATTCCCTCCCCCCCATCCTTAGTGTTATTAAAACTGTCACCTTGGCTCCCAGCATTAATTTAAAATCCCAGGTGTATTACTTAGGAAGGCAAAAAACAAAAATATTTAACTAAAGAGGGTAATGGGTTTTTAAAAAATTATTTACACACACCGCATGTTCCACATATAAACGTCAAGGGTGCAATCTTTGGGAAGAGGTTCCATAGCCTTGGTGACAAAGTCCCTCACCAAAGACCCCTGAGCAAGCTTAGTAAAAGGTAAAGGTACCTCTGACTGTAAGGTCCAGTCGCAGATGACTCTGGGGTTGCAGCGCTCATCTTGCTTTACTGGCCAAGGGAGCCAATGTTTGTCCACAGAGAGCTTCCGGGTCATGTGGCCAGCATGACTAAGCCACTTCTGGTGAGCCAGAGCAGCTCACGGAAACATTGTTTACCTTCCCGCCGGAGTGGTACCTATTTATCTACTTGGACTTTGACGTGCTTTCGAACTGCTAGGTGGGCAGGAGCAGGGACTGAGCCATGGGAGCTCACCCCGTCGCGGGGATTCGAACCGCCAACCTTCTGATTGGCAAGCCCTAGGCTCTGTGGTTTAGAGCACAGTGCCACCCGCGTCCCTCAGCAAGCTTAGTAGTCAGGAAATAAGAAGAGAGGTCCTCCTGCAGTTCAGGAGCTGGTTAAGTAACAAGAAGCAGAGAACAGGGGCAAATGGACAGTTAAGAACCTAAGAAGAGCTTGTGGATCAGGCGAGTGGTCCATTTAGTCAGCATCCTGCTCTCACAGTAGCCAACCAGATGACTCTTCTGGGAATAATAATAATAATAATAATAATAATAATAATAATAATAATAATTATTATTATTTATTATTTGTACCCCGCCCATCTGGCTGGGTTTCCCCAGCCACTCTGGGCGGCTTCCACAAAGACCAAAAATACACTAATACATCAAACATTAAAAACTTCCCTGAACAGGGCTGCCTTAAGATGTCTTCTGAATGTCAGGTAGTTGTTTTTCTCTTTGACATCTGGTGGGAGGGCGTTCCACAGGGCGGGTGCCACCACCGAGAAGGCCCTCTGCCTGGTTCCCTGTAGCTTTGCTTCTCACAATGAGGAAACCGCCAGAAGGCCCTCAGAGCTGGACCTCAGCGTCCGGGCAGAACGATGGGGGTGGAGACGCTCCTTCAGGTATACTGGGACCATAAGCAGAACCTGTGCATAAGAATTGTCTCTCCTGTGTTTTCCAGCATCTGCTATTCAGAAGTATTGCTTCCTCCAATTGTGGAGGCAGAGGATAGCCAGAGGCAGAGGAAGGGGGGCGGTGGGGGCGCTCCGCCCCAGGTGTCATTACGGAGGGGGTGACATCTGGCATGCCACCTGCCCATGACTCCCAAGCCTATCCCGAGCCGTCAAGGGAAAGGGCAAAGCTGTGGCGCCATGCGGGCAGCCTTCCCCCCTTCCCCCTTTGTTAGACAGCTTGGGGGAGGCTTGGGAGTAGCAGGCGGGTGGCACGCCGTTGCCCCCCACTCCCGGGCTGTTTCCTGGGCAGGGGAGCCTCCCCTGAGCTGTCAAAAAGAAGAGGGAAGGGAGGAAGGTTGCTGGCAAAGTGGCTCAGTTCTCTCCACCACCACCCTGCCCAGGAATAAAAATTCCCAAACGCTGCCAGGTTCCTCCATGTGAGTCTGACCAAAGCAGAACAGAACAGAACTATTCCTTCCCTCAATGATCCTGTGCTGTTGGCTGCATGTGCGTGCATGTTTCTTTGTACATGCCCATTAGCCTTGCAATATGCAGGCTTCCCCCCACATATCACAGCAATGGGAATTATGCCATTAATGACTGGACTACTGGAGATTCCTGCATTGCAGGGGGTTGGACTAGAGAACCCTCGGGGTCCCTTCCAACTCTACAATTCTATGCTTCTGTGGATCATGACTCATACAAAACTGTTGGCTCCTAAGAGAATCTGGGTCAGGGAGAAGGAGGAGAGGGATGCAGTAAAATAAGCCAAAAGCCAACGTCTAAGATGACAAAAACGAACGCAGGTGGCGTTGTGGTCTAAACCACAGAGCCTAGGGCTTGCTGGTCAGCGGTTCGAATCCCCACGACGGGGTGAGCTCCCGTTGTTCGGTCCCTGCTCCTGCCAACTTAGCAGTTCAAAAGCATGTCAAAATGCAAGTAGATAAATAGGTACCGCTCCGGCGGGAAGGTAAACAATGTTTCCGTGAGCTGCTCTGGCTCACCAGAAGTGGCTTAGTCATGCTGGCCACATGATCCGGAAGCTGTCTGCGGACAAATGCCAGCTCCCTCAGCCTGTAAAGCAAGATGAGCACCACAACCCCAGAGTTGTCCGCGACTGGACCTAATGGTCAGGGGTCCCTTGACCTTTACCTTTAGCTAGTTAGAGCATCTGCTTGGAATGCAGAAGAAATCAGCCCTGGGTGCTTACTGGAAGGACAGATCCTGAAGCTGAGACTCCAAGACTTTGGCCACCTCATGAGAAGAAAAGACTCCCTGGAAAAGCCCCTGGTGTTGGGAAAGATGGAGGACGCAAGGAGAAGGGGATGACAGAGGACGAGGTGGTGGGACAGTGTTCTCGAAGCTACAAACATGAGTCTGATCAAACTGTGGGAGGCAGTGGAAGACAGGAGTGCCTGGCGTGCTCTGGTCCAGGGGGTCACGAAGAGGCGGACACGACTAAACGACTAAACAACAACAACAACAACAAAGCATCTCAAGGTAGGACTGAGAGTGTCCCTCAGCTCCAACTCTGCAGTGTAGACCAGCCTTTCTTAACCTTGCATCTCTGTATGTCATTGGACTAAAACTCCCATTGTCCCTGACCACTGGTCCTGCTGGCTAGGCATGATGGGAGTTGTAGTCCAACAACATCTGGGCAGCCGGGGTTGAGAAAGTCTGCCGTAGACAATACTGAGCAAGATGGCTCAATGATCCATCATTGCAAGGCAGGTTCCCTTTACCTTTACCTTTTTAAGATGACAAATGGATATGAAGGCTGAGAGTTGAACGTAGCAAGTGGCAAATTATTCTGCCTTGATCAGCCGTTGCAGATTTCCCCACTGTATAGTTCTGTAGAGTCCCAGAAAGTAATCTGGCGTGCCCACCCATCCGTTTGAACACTGAGTGGGGGGCTGGTTCTGTGTAGGGCACTTTGTCCGACTCAGCTGGAGAGACTCTCCAAGCATAACTCATATGAGCTACGACTGACTGGTGGACCATAACTCTTTGCTTGCCTGATGCTGGTACATGTAAATCTGAAGCATAATGTAGCATTACATTTCCAGTGATTCCCTGTTATTTGTTTGGGCAAGGATGAATGCTGCACCTCAGCTAGCAAGTAACCAGAAGGCTGTATAAAACAATCAAGAAAGAAGCAATATGGATGAGGAATGGAGGAATGGAGCCAGGAAGTATCACGGATATTACGGATAAATAAATTGTGGCGTTATGATCCCAGAAGTCTCTGTTCTTAATGCATAATGCATCGTTTCGCTTAGTTTAAATGAACTTGGTTAACTCTTGCTGCCTAAGCAGCCTTCAACAAATGAGGAGGCTGCTGGATCGGGCCCGTGGCCCACCAAGTCCAGCGTCCCTGTGGGAAACTTGCAAGCAGGATTGGAGTGAAAGAGCAACTTCCCCCTCCATTTTCAAGTTACAAGAAAGGAGATTACGACTCAACATCAGGAAGAACTTTCTGAGGGTAAGAGCCATTCAGCAGTGGAATGGACTCTCCTTCCTCGGAGGTTTTTAAGCAGAGGTTGGATGGCCATCTGCCATGGATGCTTTGGTTAAGATTCCTGCATTGCAGGGGGTTGGACTAGATGACCCCCAGGGCCCCTTCCAACTCTAGGATCCTATGATTCCTGTGGCTTCCATCACCTGGTATTCAGAAGCATTGCTGCCTCCAGTTGTGGAGGGTAGAGAATAGCCATCCTGGCTAGTAGCCATCAACAGCCCTCTCCTCTGTGAATTTGTCTAATTCTCTTTTAAAGCCTTCCAAGCTGGTAGTCATCACTTCCTCCTATGGCAAGGAGTTCCATAGTTTAACTACGGCCTAGGAACCTCTTCCTACGGGACCGCCTCTCCCCATCTGCCCAACAGAGGACGTTAAGGTCCACAAATAACAACACCCTAGAGGTCCCGGGCCCTAAGGAAGTCAGATTAGCCTCAACCAGAGTCAGGGCCTTTTCAACACTGGCCCCGGCCTGGTGGAACACTCTCTCTCATGAGACCAGGGCCCTGCGGGATCTGATTTCTTTCCGCAGGGCCTGTAAGACAGAGTTGTTCCGCCTGGCCTTTGGCTTGGAATCAACTTGATCCCCTCCTCCTCTTTCCTTTTTCCTTTCCCCTTCTGTGATGGAACTCCTATTTGGGGACTTCCCTGGCTTTTTTCTGGCCCACGTAGGACCAGTCTGGATAGTTGGCCTTGGTGAAGACTTGACATTTTCATCCCCCAAAAAGTTTATTTTTATTATTATTAACTATGCATGGCATGAAGAATTACTTTATTGTGTTTGCCCTGAATCTTCCAACATTCAGCTTCGTAGGATGTCTGTGATTTTAAATTTTATAAAAATCTCTCTTGCCTTTTCTCTAAATGCTGCAACCTTTCTTCATTGGCGAGTCACTACATCCCCTTCATCATTTGGGTTGCCCTTTTCTGTACCTTTCCCAACTCTACAGGTGGAGGTGATACAAAGATGCTTGCATCCCCTTCATTCTGCAGCTGGCCATCTCACACTCTGAATCTGCAGGCTCAGCCGCTGAAGAAAGGAGAACTTGACCCCCATGCCTATCTCTTTATCTGGCAATAGTTTCCCCTCTCCATCCTTCCTCTGCTGCTCACATGCTGCTCTGTCTCTCCAGCTCAAACCCCCTCTCCAGCTTTAACAAAATAATTGCCAGTCCCATCTGAAAACTGTTAGAATTCCTGCTCCATGACTGCAGTCATGGGATTATTGTCTTTCACATGACGGTGTATGTTTTGACTCCACAGAGTGGGAAGTGACGGAGACAGGATGTTTGTGTTCCTGTGTTCCTATTGTCCTTTGTTCTTTTTCTCTTTGCTGTCTGATGCTAGAGAGAGAGGGAGCCATGTTGCAGTGCTCCGTGTGTGTTTATATGTAAATAAAGTAGAATAGCCAAAATGCTGAGTTGCTGAGGTCTGTCCCACAAACTGCGAAACACTGTGGATCCCTAAGTGTGCCGGTGTCGGTTGGCATCGGTCGCTGTGATGTTTGGGCAGAAGAAAGCTTTTGAAGCTCCCGAACGAAAGACCAGGAGGGAGAGAACATGCCAGTCGGGCATGTGTCTCTGCCAGGGTCCTTCTCGAGTGTAGGCTGAACTCCTGACAAAAACTAGCTACGTACTAATTTTGCCTATTTTTGTGATGAACTATGTCATTGCAAATTTCTTGGATCTTGGAAGATTTGGGGCAGATAAAAGAAAGCACTTGTTGACACAGTGCGTTGTTAAACTATGGAACCTGCTCCCTAAGAAGGCCATCAACTTTGATGGGCTTTAAAAGAGGATTGGACAAATTCATGGAGGAGAGGGTTATCGATGGGTACTAGCTATGGTGGCTATGGTCTGCCTTCACAGTTGGAGGCAACAAGACCTCCAAATACTAGTTGTTGGAGGCCAATGGTATTGAGAACGCTCTCGTACTCCTGGAAAACTCTAAACTGTATTCAACATAGCACTTAAAACAAACATTGTGTCAGTGAAAGGACCTCTCCTTGTACAATGAAATGCCCCCCTCCCCTCCCATCAGGCACCCCCAGATCCATTTTTAAGGATTCTCCCATCCCCTTGGAGCAGGCATGGGTAAAGACCAGCAAGGACTAGCTGTCATCCTTGTGTCCTCACAGCTGTTTTGTTGAATGCCACCCCCAGTTTTTAACCTTCATCCTATGACTCTAACATACCTTTCAACATTTCTCTGATGAAAATAGGGATGTCCTGTTCCATAATGGTAATTTTACTATTAATACCCCCCCCCCCACACATCTTACTGTGTTGTCCCAGCCACTCTGGGCAGCTTCCAACATATATAAAAGCATAATAAAACATTAAACATTAAAATAAAAACCTTCCCTATACAGGATTGCCTTCATACAACTCGGGTATCAGACAACTCCAGACCCTCCAATGTTATTCCAATGAAAACAGGGACATCCAGCTAAAGAGTATATGAAAACACATTGTTCTGGAGTAAGCATATCGGTATGTAATGAATGATGCTTTGCAGGGTTAAAGAAAGAGAAAAATGGTGTAAAAAGGATAAAGATAGAAGTTATCTACATTAGACACAACAACTTAATTTCAAGGTCTTAGAACAAAGGAAGGAAGTCAATATTTGCACATGTATGTAATGACTAGATTAGAATGATGACATGGTTTTATTTGTAGATGTGTCTTTTTGGTTTTTTGGGTTCTTTTTTTCTTTTGTGTTCTTTTTTTCTTGTTTGTACTGTTTTATTTTGGACTCAATGTTTGTAATTTTTGCTGTAATTTTGTATTGAAAATAAAAAGTTATAAAAAAAGAAAAAAGAAAATAAGGACATTCTAAGGAAAAGTGGTTCCAGTTACAGATAGGTGTTGGTCTGCCATAGTCAAAATAAAAAATTCCTTCCAGTAGCACCTTAAAGACCAACTAAGTTAGTTCTTGGTATGAGCTTTCGTGTGCATGCGTATCTGAAGAAGTGTGCATGCACACAAAAGCTCATACCAAGAACTAACTTAGTTGGTCTTTAAGGTGCTACTGGAAGGGTATCTGAAGAAGTGTGCATGCACACAAAAGCTCATACCAAGAACTAACTTAGTTGGTCTTTAAGGTGCTACTGGAAGGAATTTTTTATTTTGACTAAGGAAAAGTGGGACATTCCGGGATCTAATCAGAAACTGGGGTGGCTTCTCCAAATCAGGGGCATCCCTAGAAAATAGGGACACTTGGAGGGTCTGCTCTAAGGTTCCAGCACAAGTTAGTTGCATGGACATGTGGAATAATAATAATAATAATAATAATAATAATAATAATAATAATAATAATAATTTATATCCCGCTCTCCCCAGCCGAAGCCGGGCTCAGGGCGGCTAACAACACTAAAATAGTGCAACATTATAAAAACATTATAAATTATAAATTAATTAAAATCAAAATTGATGGCAACCATAACTGAAGTTTTGTAAAGATTGCCAAAGGAGGGAGTCAGGCTGCGCCCTGACCAAAGGCCTGGTGGAACAGCTCTGTCTTGCAGGCCCTGCGGAAAGATGTCAAGTCCCGCAGGGCCCTTGTCTCTTGTGACAGAGCGTTCCACAAGATCGGAGCCACAGCTGAAAAAGCCCTGGCTCTGGTTGAATCACATGTACTGTATTTTTCGCCCCATAGAACGCACTTTTTCCCCTCCAAAAATGAAGGGGAAATCTGGGTGCGTCCTATGGGGCAAATGCAGGCTTTCGCTGAAGCCTGGAGAGCAAGAGGCATTGGTGCGCACCGAACCCTCTCACTCTCCAGGCTTCAGGAAGCTATCCATAAGCCTTGCGTACCCGGCGGGAGTTCCCCCGGGCACGCAAGGCTTGCAGGCAGCAGCCTGCAGCGCGGAGCGCGGGGCGCCCTCCGGAGGACGCCCTGTGCTTCGCGCAGGTGTGCGCAAGCCTTGCGCGCCCAGCGGGAGTTGCCGCCGGGCTCGCAAGGCTTGTGGATAGCAGCCTGTTCTGGGGGCTGGGGTCGGGGAAAATGCAGGCTTCCCCCGCCCTGCAGCTGGGGGGGGGATAATTTTTTTTATTCATTCCCCCCCAAAAAAATGAGGTGCGTCCTATGGGCCAGTGCGCCCTATAGGGCAAAAAATACAGTAGATAAGGATCGGGGAGTCCAGCTCAGTCCCAGAGTAGTAATACTGCTTTCAGTGGGCAGATGATTTGGCCTGTTACAAAACAACTTCCAAAGGCAGTCAATGAAAGCAGTGAAGCAGAGATTCCTTGAAAGGTCAGGTGATAAAACCATGAAAAATGTTTTGAAGTGCATAAAAAGGGGCAAAAACATTTACATTTACAAAAATGCAGAAGCCCAAAGAATCTAAGGCGAAAAAATGATAAGATTACAGCATGGAACTGCAGTTAGCAGAATAATGATAACATCAGCATGGAGGAGCTAAGGGAGAAGTATTTTTATAGTTCTACCGCTAACACTCCTTTTGGTTTTTAGTCTTATTTCTCTGATTCTTTGTTCATGCATCATACGCCCCTCTCTCGTCAACACATAATATTATTAGGGTGCATGCCATAGAATGCTGGAAAGCACTGCAGCTTCAGCGAGGAAAGGGAAAGGTCAAATGGAAAGACTGTGAGCTTTTGGCAGGAAGGAACCGGCCACACAAGAGAGACCTAGAAACTGGAGGTGTGTGTGCATGACACCAGCTGTGCGCTGATTTTTATAACGTAATTCTGATTATTAAGAGATGTGAGAGTGAGTAAGAACTAGAACTATGGGTTTCTGGGGGTCAGTTTGGATGGTGCCCTGAGTACCATTCAATATGTCTCCCAGTACGTTTCCGAGAACAATTCACAGTGTTGGTGCTGACCTTTGAAGCCCTAAATGGCCTCGGTCCAGTATACCTGAAGGAGTGTCTCCACCCCCATCGTTCTACCCGGACGCTGAGGTCCAGCGCCGAGGGCCTTCTGGCGGTTCCCTCACTGTGGGAAGCCAGGTTACAGGAAACCAGGCAGAGGGCCTTCTCTGTGGTGGCACCTGCCCTGTGGAACACCCTCCCATCAGATGTCAAAGAGAAAAACAACTACCTGACATTCAGAAGACATCTTAAGGCAATTAATCAAATGCAATTAATACCAAATTATTAGAAGACATATGAAGGCAGCCCTGTTTAGGGAAGTTTTAATGTTTGATGCATTACTGTATTTTCATATTTTGTTGGAATCCGCCCAGAGTGGCTGGTGAAGCCCAGCCAGATGGGCGGGGTATAAATAATAAATTATTATAGTTATTATTATAAAGGGAAACCAGCGTTTTGCACCTTGATTACTTGGACAGGTTGGAGAGCACAGGTTGCATTTTTCTAGCGTAACAGGAAACCAGCAAGCAGGATACCATCTGGTATTCATAAGCCTTGCTGCCTCTGACTGTGGAGCCAAAGCATCGCCATCATGGCCAGTCAATAGCCATTGCTAGCCCTCTCCTACACAAAATCGCCTCTTTTTTTAACAAAAAGAGATACTTGGGCTGGTGGCCATCGCTGTCTCCTATGGGAGGAGAACGGCTTCCACCAGGTCTGCTGGAGCAACTTCTCTCTCTGCTTGTCCTAGAGGATAAATGGAAAACCTATTTATCGCAGGTCATCTGCGCACAGAGATCAGAGGACCCCTGTCAGAATCAGTTAGCCGCTCCCCCATCAGCAAACCCGCGGTATATATTTATGGAGGAATTAAGAGGTCAATTGATTTCCCAGCGCAGTTTGAGCGCTGCCAGGATCTCTGCCGGCAGTTCTTCTTAGCAGGAGCGGCCCACAACATTCCCCATGGGAGCTGGCCTTAGGAACCACCGGTTGCCTCCGCGAAAACTTGCCCACCCCCCAAAAGGGGGCGATTTCCCCATCAGCCTCTCTCGCATAAATAATAGGTATAAATAATAAATTTATTATTATTATTATTATTATTATTATTATTATTATTATTATTATTAAATTATTGGGGTCTTGGGGTCCTCCAGTGAGAAGGATGTTGTTGAACTAGTCAAAAGAGTTTCTTTAGGAGACAATGACTTAAGTTGGCCATTTGAGTGTCCTCATTAGCACCCCAAAAGAACGAGCCAGATTGCAAGAGCTACAACTAAGTGGCCCTCTAGGGTAACTGGTGGGCCTTTACTTCCCGCCCCCCCCCCCACCTATCTGCTAGGTAGGAGAACAAGAGACAGAGCGGCTTGTGAGAGCTGAGCTGAGCTGAGCTAGAAAGAGGCTGGAAGCTGGAATCTCTGAAACCTGCTTCCTATGTGCTGGATACAGAGTTGTTGGGGAGCTATAGTTCCCATCATCCCCCACCACTGGTCCTACTAGCTAGGGATGATGGGAGTTGTAGCCGGAGACTCAAGTTTGGGAAACCGTGTAAAGACATCGCAGTTAATCATAATAATAATAATAGTAATAGTAATAGTAATAGTAATTTATTACTTATACCCCGCCCATCTGGCTGGGCTTCCCCAGCCACTCTGGGCGGCTTCCCAAAAAAATATTAAAATGATGTAATACATCAAACATTAAAAGCTTCCCTAAACAGGGCTGCCTTCAGATGTGTTCTAAAAGTCTAGTAGTTGTTGTTCTCTTTGACATCTGGTGGGAGGGCGTTCCACAGGGAAGGCGCCACTACCGAGAAGGCCCTCTGCCTGGTTCCCTGTAACTTGGCTTCTCTCAGTGAGGGAACCGCCAGAAGGCCCTCGGAGCTGGATCTCAGTGTCCAGGTAGAACGATGGGGGTGGAGACGCTCCTTCAGAGATACTGGATCGATACTGGATCGAGGCCGTTTAGGGCTTTAAAGGTCAGCACCAACACTTTGAATTGTGCTCGGGAAAATACTGGGAGCCAATGTAGGTCTTTCAAGACCGGTGTTATATGGTCCCGGCGGCCGCTCCCAGTCACCAGTCAGGCTGCCGCGTTCTGGATTAGTTGTAGTTTCCGGGTCACCTTCAAAGGTAGACTTCCTTCCTAGGAAATCAAATGTGAGTGAGTACCTGGAGCCCCTGGTATCTCTCATCGCTCAGAGACTGGAGTGGTGTGTAACAGGATAAACAAATTGACGTACGGTGTTTTGTTTTTCCTTCAGTGTGGTGGCCAAGCCCAGGAAGATGACAGCCATTATTTGTCCACAAGGCTTTTAATCAGAGATGAGTGGGTGAGTTTCCTTCTACTTCTTCTTCTTGTTCCCCCACCTTCCTCCCAAGGCCTTTCCTGGATAAGATTTATGGGGAGTGTGTGGCCAGCTCTGATCTTGATGAAGGATGGCAGTTGATACCAGAATTAATCCAATCCTAAATGATACTTAATAAATCAGCTACGAGCCACAAGCTCCAGTCTGAAGCCAGGCTCTGCTGAGGACTTTCCGCTCCTGACCTCTTTAATTAAATTGCCCAAGGACAGGTTGCTCCCTCGCTGGCGGCTGGTTCAAGGGATGCAGAGCAGCAGCCCAGAGCCAATCAAGGAAGGGCATTTGGGGTCACCAGGCAGCGGTGAGGCAGGCTTCGCACTCCATCTCACCCATTAGCGACATAACATGACGGCTGCTCAAAAAATGTGCATTTTGCTTCTGCTGAGGTGGAAATAAGACGGGAAGAACAAAAGAGAAGAATTGCTATGTAAGACCAGAGGAAGTGCAAAGAGGTGGATGGAGACTTTGATCACATGTGGTGGACTTGTGACAAAGTTAAGAACTTTTGGGAGTTAATTTATAATGAACTTAAGAAAATATTTAAGTACACCTTTCCTTTGAATTCTGGTGCTGGAGGAGACTCTGGAGAGTCCCATGGACTGCAAGAAGATCAAACCTATCCATTCTGAAGGAAATCAGCTCTGAGGGCTCACTGGAAGCACAGATCCTGAAGCTGAGTCAGTTTCCAAGAAGAAGAGGGAGGATTGTGGGCTTTTTTTAAAAAAGGGGGGGAGAGGAAATATAGGGAGATAAAGTAGAAAGCCAAGAATATAGTTGTAAAAAAATAAATTATGATGCACATCTCTAGAAGGGATTTTGAAATCTACACAGCTCCATGGTGACATGACGTATTTATACAGGGCCAGATACTTCCATCACGAGGAAGATGCGATGCCGTTTAATTGAAGGATGCTGGAACGTGGCTGTTGCTTAGGAAACAAAGCTTTTGAGGAAGAATGCTGGACCGCAGTGATGAATTGAGGGCTTTTTCAAAAGGTTGTTTGGCCCCAGAAGAAAAGCCATTTCTGCGGAAATAACAGGTTCCGTGCTTCTCTGCAAGAGCAATTGAACGCCGAGTCAGCTGCTTCGCTCCACGACTAAATCGCATTTTCATATATTGGACTCCACAGATCTCCCAGTAGGATTTCCAAATGCAATTAATATTTATTCAGACTTATCAAAGATTGACTGCTTGGTTATTAATGTTTGTTATTGACTATTAACTAGGGAGTGCTAACTTCCTTCACCCATAACTTCCAGATCCTTTTCATTTCGTAATTGCATTAAAAACAGAAATTGTGTCAACCAAGGCTTAATTTTAAAAAGTCCCTCATGGGCTAAAAATAATGAACTCATCTCCATTAACTGCAAGGCCTGGATTTTAGACTATTATTAAGTGCTGCTGCTTCTCTCCAACATAATAAAGTTTTATTTTCGACAGTGCCTTAAAGCATGATGAAGTTGCAGACCGACTGAAAGAGGCAAAAAAAAAAGTCCTTAATAACACAGCACATATTTAAACTATGGAACTCCCACCCCCAGGAGGCAGCGATCGATGGCCGCCAGCATGGATGGCTTTAACAGAGAAGTAGACAAATTCTGGGAAGAGGAGAGGGCTTTGGATGGCTCCAAACCAAGATGGTTATGGTCTGCCTCTGACTAATAGTTTCCAGAAACCACAGGAGGTGAGAGTGCTGCTTTTGTGCTTGAATCCTGCTTCTGGGCTTGCCAGAAGACACATCTGGTTGGCCGCTGTGAGAATAGGATGCCGGACTAGATGGGAGTTTAGCCTGATCCAGAAGCCTCTTCTTATGTACTCAACACCAAGAGCAGAACGACACATTTTTCTCAGTGCTGGGATGCTATCAAAAAGAGTATGTCTGCATTGAGTTCTCAGTTCTTATAATGCACATAAATATTAATAAAATACCACCACTACTACTTCTACAGCAATGACAAACCTAGACAGCATCTTAAAAAGTAGAGACATCACCTTGCCAACAAAGGTCCGTATAGTTCAAGCTCTGGTTTTCCCAGTAGAGATGTATGGAAGTGAGAGCTGGACCATAAAGAAGGCTGAAGAATGAATGCTTTTGAATTCTGGTGCTGGAGGAGACTCTTGAGAGTCCCACGGACTGCAAGAAGATCCAACCTCTCCATTCTGAAGGAAATCAGCCCTGAGTGCTCACGGGAAGGACAGATCCTGAAGCTGAGGCTCCAAGACTTTGGCCACCTCAGTAGAAGAGAAGACTCCCTGGAAAAGACCCTGATATTGGGAAAGATGGAGGGCACAAGGAGAAGGGGACGACACAGGACGAGATGGTGGGACAGTGTTCTCTAAGCTACAAACATGAGTCTGACCAAACTGCGGGAGGCAGTGGAAGACAGGAGGGCCTGGCGTGCTCTGGTCCAGGGGGTCACGAAGAGTCAGACACGACTAAACAACTAAACAACAAGAACGACTATTACTTCTACTACTAATAATAATAATTTATACCCCACCCTCCCCAGCCAAGACCGGGCTCAGGGCGGCTAACACCAAATATAAAAACAATTGATTGAAATACAGCTTAAAAAACAAGATTAAAATACATCTTTAAAACATAAAAATGCAGCCTCATTTCAGTGGAAACTCAATCAAAAACTTTTGGGGGGATAAAAAGTCAAGTCTTCACCAGGGCTTATGTCTTATCATGATTAGGGAAAAAAGTGCCTTTCCTCCTCCCTTAGCAGGTGTCTGCAGGATCTACTGTCCTTCCAAATTAACTATCTGGATTCCACATATCCCCACCATCATGATCAGCAACAGGGACATGATCATTCTCATTGTTAATATGTTTCAATCAGCGTTCCTGGCATGTTGCAGAGGTAGAGAGAGAGGTCGCTGCCCCGTACTGTTTGCCATTTAAGATTCACAAGCTGGAGTTGACTCTGCATTAGCAAAACAGGATCTACACCGGTGTGTCAGGCCTCATGGGAACAGCAACTCAGGTCTTGCCCCCATGAGCAGCTGCTGAGACTAAAGGTCCCCGAATCCCCACAGCCAGCTGTCTCCTCCTCTCCAGGGTTACACCCCCCAAGCAATCAGAGACTGTGCCTGCATGACTGTCTTTGCTCCACTCTCTTCATACCTCTCCTGGTTCTGGGAGACCAGGGCAAAGGGGAGCTGAAGGCACCAGGAGGGGGAGACACCCATGCCTCTTCATGGACTCCTCTCTGCCCAAGACTCTCTCTGGTCACTAAGCATTGTTAGCTCTTCAGCTTCTGACACCTCCTCCTTGTTGCTGTTTAGTCGTTTAGTCGTGTCCGACTCTTCATGACCCCATGGACCAGAGCATGCCAGGCACGCCTGTCTCCCACTGCCTCCCGCAGTTTGGTCAGACTCATGTTTGTAGCTTCGAGAACACTGTCCAACCATCTCGTCCTCTGTCGTCCCCTTCTCCTTGTGCCATCAGTCTTTCCTAACATCGGGGTCTTTTCCAGGGAGTCTTCTCATGAGGTGTCCAAAGTATTGGAGCCTCAGCTTCAGGATCTGTCCTTCCAGTGAGCACTCAGGGCTGATTTCCTTCAGAATGGAGAGGTTTGATCTTCTTGCAGTCCATGGGACTCTTAAGAGTCTCCTCCAGCACCAGAATTCAAAAGCATCAATTCTTCTGTGATCAGCCTTCTTTATGGTCCAGCTTTCACTTACATACATCACTACCGGGAAAACCATGGCTTTAACTATACGGACCTTTGTTGGTATCTCGTCCTCCCCATGTCAAAGATTCATTGCATTCACAAAACTAGCATGTCAGGAAAAGGGGGTCTCGTCTCACCTCCTGTGCTAGCTTTCTTCGTGCATGGAGGGTTTCTTTTGTTTTTATGTGGGATCAAGATTCCCCAGTGATCTCCCAATGTGATCCCTGCATGTGTAGATATACCTTCCTCTGATCTGCACCTATTTCCACGAAGTTGGAACAGCTCGAGGTGGAGATTCCCCTTCCCAGCCCACGCTGGCCTGGAATTAATAAAGCACAAAAACATCCATCATGTCAAAAGCCCTGGCAGTTCACCTAAACCGCCACCACGAGAAGGCAATTTAGAAAGCTGATGGGTTTTTGTAAAGGACTAATGACATTAGTCTAATCACTAAAAATCAGACACAGTGAGCGAGGGAAGGGAGCTTTTTACATCACAGCAGGGATAAAATTAATGCAGTGCCCCATTCTTTTAGGTCGTTTCCTCGACAAAAGAGGATGATTCAAAGGTTTCAGGTAGGGGTGCTCAGCTCCTAGACCTGCCTTCATTTGCAAGTCTTGGACCCAACACAGGAGCTCAATCCTGCGCTGTAGTCTATGAGCAGCCAGGCAAGCTTCTCTCTTGCCTCCATCCATGCAGGGCTCTGTCCCAGGTCCTGAAGGCTGATCCCCGAAGAATGGATGCTTTTGAATTATGATGCTGGAGAAGACTCTTGAGAGTCCCATGGACTGCAAGGAGATCAAACCTATGCATTCTTAAGGAAATCAGCCCTGAATGCTCACTGGAAGGACAGACCCTGAAGCTGAGGCTCCAAGACTTTGGCCACCTCATGAGAAGAGAAGACTCCCTGGAAAAGACCCTGATGTTGGGAAAGATGGAGGGCACAAAGGAGAAGGGGACGACAGAGGACGAGATGGTGGGACAATGTTCTCGAAGCTACCAACGTGAGTTTGACCAAACTGCGGGAGGCAGTAGAAGGCAGGAGGGCCTGGCGTACTCTGGTCCAGGGGGTCACGAAGAGGCGGACACGACTAAACGACTAAACAACAACAACAGCATTCCTGCCTTCCAGCCAGAAAAGAGATGGGGGAGGAATTTGCTCCTTGCAAATTCTGGTGTGAATTGGCCTGATCCCGTAAGGATGTGCAGCTCAGAGCTTCTTTATCCACTGGCTTCAACATTTGCTGAATGTTCCAGTGCAGTTCTCAGCTCAAAAACACACACATCAAATACATTTTAGAAAGCTTACTGGGAGAGATGAAATAATTAGAAAGGCGAGAGAAAACGAATTCAGTCTGGTGTATTTAAATATGCATTTAAATGTAAATTTTCATGCAGCCCCGAGATCTGGACCGGTTGCCAATCTGCCACTGGGCCAAGTTAAAGATGTTATTACTATTGAACAAAGCCCTTAACAAATTGGGACTAGTTTAGCTATGAGATCACTTTATCCCATATCCCAGTCAACCACCTCCATCAGTGGAACTGGCACTATTACAGAGGCCACATAATATTCGTTCCATCTTTTGGTGCGGCAGCACCTACACTTCGGAACTCCCTGCCTATTGATACCAAGAAGGCACCTTCGTTGTGCTCTTTTTGGTGACTGCTAAAAACATTTTTTGTTTAGAGAAGCCTACCCAGATGTGTAGTTCAAGCTCTGGTTTTCCCAGTAGTGATGTATGGAAGTGAGAGCTGGACCATAAAGAAGGCTGATCGCCGGAGAATGGATGCTTTTGAATTCTGGTGCTGGAGGAGACTCTTGAGAGTCCCATGGACTGCAAGAAGATCAAACCGATCCATTCAGAAGGAAGTCAGCCCTGAGTGCTCACTGGAAGGACAGATCCTGAAGCTGAGGCTCCAATACTTTGGCCACCTCATGAGAAGAGAAGACTCCCTGGAAAAAACCCTGATGTTGGGAAAGATGGAGGGCACAAGGAGAAGGGGACGACAGAGGACGAGATGGCGGGACCGTGTTCTCGAAGCTACCAGCATGAGTTTGACCAAACTGCGGGAGGCAGTGGAAGACAGGAGTGCCTGGCGTGCTCTTTCCATAACCCCTTTGAGGTTGTTGTTGTTTTTCCACAATCAAGTGGCGCATACATTTTATGTTTAAAATGTATACATTTAAAATGCTAAATAAATAAATCAGGTGGTTACCTTCCAAATTAGCCACTTGAACATCCTTTTCTTCATGCCCCAGGGATGCAACTCATTTCCCTCAGGGCTAAAAAGGATGGAAAAGAGAAATTTCGGGGGAAATAATGATAGATAATACAGAAGATGAAAAATCGATGCTGTAGGTTTTCTCCCTCGGGAAACCTTAAGGAAAATGAAAGATGACAAGTTGCTGGAGGCCTCTGCTGTGTTTTTCTTCTGGAGAGGAGCATGCGATCCACACAAATGGAGATGTTTTCCTAAGTGTTGCTGAGGACTCCAACTCCCATGCTACAGATTTGTGAGCAAAAGGCCTGGGCTTGCTCACAAAACTGTAGCATGGAAGTTGGAGAACCTGCAACCTGTTCCTCTGCCTGCTCTGGTCCATGGGGTCAAGAAGAGTCGGTCACGACTAAATGACTAAACAACAACAATAGTCAAGAGAAGGTTTGAACCTCAACTGTCCATTATGCAGGTTTGCCAGGACTTTCTCCATCTAAGATGACAGCCAAACAAATCCAGAACTTTCCTTTGTTTTGTTTGTTTTGGTTTTTTGCAAACGAGTCCATCCACACGCAGAGAGAGAGAGACAGAGTCACCATCAGCCCACAAAGGGAGGCTGAAGTCACCAGCAACATAAATTAAAGCAGATATGTTCTTAACGGATATGATCTCTTCTTTTCAAGTGCCCAGGATCAGGATGACTTATGAGGAGCAGGCCTGCGGGGTGAAGTTAATAAATCTATCCATGCCTGAACCAAGGCCAAGGCTTGGTAATAGCTCAGGTGCAAAATGCAAATGCAAGTCTCCAGCTGAAATAGAGGCTTGTAGGAACCTGAGCACGTTTTGCATGGTTTTTGGTGCACCGTCCAGCAGGTGCAACCCATTCCTTCTAAGTGCCCCAAGCCAGGCACTTGAGAGTGGCTCAGAATTCACCTCTGCCACAGAATTGCAGCCTTGGGGAAGATTCTGAGCAATGGTTCTCTTGCCTGTGAAGTTAAGGATAAATTGTAAGTTGACTTCCAACTCGCAGGACCAATGTGCAGGTGAACAGGGTTAACAAAGGCGGCATTTTTCCATCTCCGCCAAGCTAAGTAGTTGGCTCCTTATCTCTCTCGCCCTGACCTAGCCACTGTGATCCATGCGACGGTCACCTCCAGACTGGATTATTGTAACTCGCTCTACGTGGGGCTGCCCTTGAGACTGACCCAGAAACTCCAGCGGGTGCAGAATGCCGCGGCGAGACTCCTTACGGGGTCTTCGCTGCGAGATCATATCCATCCAGTGCTGTACCAGCTGCACTGGCTCCCGGTGGAGTACAGGATCAGGTTTAAGGTGCTGGTTTTAACCTTTAAAGCCCTATACGGCCTAGGACCCTCGTACCTACGGGACCGCCTCTCCTGGTATGTCCCACAGAGAAATTTACGGTCTGCAAATAAAAACACCCTAAAGATCCCAGGCCTCAGAGAGGTTAGGCTGGCCTCAACTAGAGCCAGGGCCTTCTCGGCCGCGGCTCCAATCTGGTGGAACGCTCTGTCACAAGAGACTAGGGCCCTGCAGGATCTGACATCCTTCCGCAGGGCCTGCAAGACAGAGCTGTTCCACCAGGCCTTTTGTCAGGGTGCAGCCTGACCCCCTCCTCTGGCAATCTGCACAAAATTTTGCTTGATGGTTGCCATTAATTTGATTTTAATTTGATTTAATTAATTTTATAATGAATGTTTTAGAATGTTGAGCTATTTTGATTGTTGTTAGCCGCCCTGAGCCCAGCTTCGGCTGGGGAGGGCGGGATATAAATAAAATTTATTATTATTATTATTATTATTAGTTGGGGCTTCTAAAGAGCCACTCATCTGGTTGACTGCAGGGAGCAGAAATTGCCGAAGGTGATTATGCATGATAATGCTTGGAAAAGAAAAGAAAAGAGAAATGTTTGGTTGGGAGGGGAATGCTCTGGAAATCGTTACTTTTGGAGCTCTTTAGCCTATTGCATATGCTATATTTAGCAGCATGGAACTGCTGTGAAGTGGCTGCCTCCACAGCAGTGAAAGGAACAGTTTCTACTGGGTCCTGTCTAAAGGCTTACTCACACTATACATATAAATTGCATTGAAAGTGTTTTCCCCAAAGAATTCTGGGAACTGTAGTTTTTTCAGGCTGCCTTCACAAAGCGCACCCTTAAAAAGACGATAGTTCCAGTATTTTTCGGGGGGAATAAAGGGATTGAAATGCGTAAATTGAATAAGCCCGTAATCAACAGGCTGGATTTAGATGGCCAAGACAGACCATGTTTGACCTTGGCTTCAAGGTCAAGCCATCAATCTCTGAACTGCTTTAAGAAAGATAACATTTTCTGTATACATTTTTATGGAAGGATTGATCCTATCACAATAGAATGCAGATGCTAGGAACATGCTGAAACCACAAATAAACTACAAATGAAATACAAACAAAAGCCATGGGTCTTTGTCACTGCTGAGGAACCTTGAGATCAAAGAAGGCTAACCCACCCAGTTCTATTGTCGTTTGGCGGATGGAGTGAAAAGGGTGGTGACTTTAAAAGAGGATTTTTTTTTAAATTCATGGAGGAAAACTGTTGAAGGCTACTAGCCACAATGGCCTTGCTCTGGCTCAGGCATAGGCAAACTCAGCCCTCCAGACGTTTTGGGACTACAACTCCCATCATCCCTGATCCTGTTAGCTAGGGATGATGGGAGTCCCAAAACATCTGGAGGGCTGAGTTTGCCCATGCCTGCTCTAGCTCCACAGTTGGAGGCCGTGATGCTTCTGAACATCAGTTCCTGGAAGGCAGAACAGTACCTTGGACAGCTCAAGGTAGTTGGGCTTCTTGGCTCAAGTGTTCTCCTAAGGCAGGGGTCTGCAACCTTTAAGACAAAAAGAGCCACTTGGACCCATTTCCGAAGGAAAAAAAACCTGGGAGCCACAAAACCATTGCGACATTTAAAACAAATATATCTCCGGAGCCGCGATCTGACAGTGGGCGGGAAGGTGACGTCGGGACGGTGCGTGACTAACGCACGCACTGCCCCCATGCGACGTCACAGCCAGTACAGCGCCTGCCACAGTGGGGAGTGTCGGGGCGCACAATGCGCCTCCTTCCCTCGCTAGTATCTGCCCCAGAGCCGCAGCAAAGATGTAAAAGAGCCACATGTGGCTCCGGAGCCGCGGGTTGCAGACCCCTGTCCTAAGGAAGTGGCTGTGCTGCTGAGAGCAAGAGCAAAGGGACATGGTCCATAAACTGAGGAGATCTGACTGCGTCCAAAAGGGAAACATCTGCTTTGTGAGCAGAAGGTCTCAAGTTAAGTCCCCAGCATCTTCAGGAATGGGAGCTAGATGATCCAATGGCAACTTCCTAACATAAGAGCGTCAGACGAGCCGGCTGGATTAGGCCAAAGCTGCTTTAGTCCAGCTTCCTGTTCTCAAAGCAGCTGACCAGATGCCTCTGGGCAGGGGCATAAGAAGGGGGTGGGGGTGGACTGCCCCAGGTGCCCTCACTGAGGGGGGTGACATTCGGCTTGCCACCCACCTGCAACTCCCAAGCCTACCCTGAGCCATCAGGGTAAAGGGGGAGCTGTGCTGCTTTGCTGGTGGTATTCCCCCCCTTCTCCCTTAATCTTGACAGCTTGGGGGAGGCTTGGGAGTCGCGGGCGGGCAGCGCGCCAAATGTCCACCATGGGTGGCTCGCTCTGCCCTCGGCTGCAGGGCACACGCTCCACTCTGGGCACCCGTGCAGCTATCCCACGCCTGGGAGGGCACCCTCTGTGCCACACCCCACCCTGGAGCACACCGCGCCCCCCTCAGGAGTGCGTTCGCCCTGGACAGCACGGGTATATGCTCCGCCGCTGCCTGTGGGAAACCAGCAACCAGCATTCAAGCACTCTCACCTCCTTTGGTTTCTAACAGGTCATCTGCCCCCAACAGTAGCAGAACATAGCCAACATGACTAATATACATCAATAGCCCTCTCCTTCTCTTTTAAAGCCCCCCTTGTTGGTGGCCATCCCTGCCTTCTTCTCACTGCATGGAGAATTACTTCCTAAGTAGGGCTACTGACCACCAGAGCCCAGAAGGATATCCTTAGATCATTGTCGCCATCCTTTTCAAGAGGGATCTCTTGCGGAGAGCCAATGACCTTGGGTGGCTGGGAGATAAGGTCTCCTCCTCCCAAAGGACTGGGGCAATGGTTCCAGAGTTAAATTCATTCAAAGATACCCACAACCCGCAAACTGATCACCACCAGCCCTCCTATGAACTGAGGTTATTGCAAGAGTGACAGTGAAGGAAAACCGCTGAGCTGGCTTGTGGGGTGGTAGCCAGCTGCCAGCTCAGAGCAGGAGGGAAGGAGCCTCCGAGAGGAAAGCTGACATTTTATTAACAGCTTTGTTAAAATTAATGGGACCACATCCAAGCAAACAATCAGGAATCAATAAAAGAGCTGCTTTAAATTAAGAACTGTGTCATCCTGTGGGAGGCAGAGAAGACAAGACCCAGCCAACACAGCGGTGAATATTGGCAACTTCATATTCTTGGATGGCGGTACATTGTTTTGAGGAGAATCAAGAATTCCCGCCCGTCAAGGCTTTGCAAGATTGCCAGTGGCTGGAGAGAATCCCGAGAACCGAGTGCCAAATTATCTGGGTGGGAGGCTCCAGGTATACCTTAACTTAGGTGTGTTGAGAGCATTGATTGCTCTCCAGTGGGAGCCAGTGTGGTGTAGTGGTTAAGAGCGGTAGTCTCGTAATCTGGTGAACCGGGTTCACTTCCCTGCTCCTCCACATGCAGCTGCTGGGTGACCTTGGGCCAGTCACACTTCTCTGAAGTCTCTCAGCCCCACTCATCTCACAGAGTGTTTGTTGGGGGGGAGGAAGGGAAAGGAGAATGTTAGCCGCTTTGAGACTCCTTCGGGTAGTGATAAAGCGGGATATCAAATCCAAACTCTTCTTCTCTTCTTCCACCAATGGGCTGCTGTCCGATTGACACTGGGTGGCCCATTAGTCTTTTGTGGTTGTCTGAACATACAGCTGGATGTTGCAGGGGACTCACTCGCAAGCAATGATTCTTCAACACCAACTTTGTTGGACTGGTCATGTTGTGTGGATGCCTGATGATCGTCTTCCAAAGCAACTACTCTATTCCAAACTTAAAAATGGAAAGCGTAATGCTGGTGGTCAACAAAAGAGGTTTAAAGACTCTCTCAAGGCAAATCTAAAAAAATGTAGTAGAAACACTGACAATTGGGAATCACTGGCCTGCGAGAGCTCCAGTTGGAGAACAGCCTTGACCAAAGATGTCATGAGCTTTGAAGACGCTCGAACTCAGGACGCAAGGGAGAAACGTGCTAAGAGGAAGGCACGCTTGGCAAATCCACACTGTGATCAGCTCCCACCCGGAAACCAATGTGGAAGGATGTGTGGATCCAGAATTGGCCTCCACAGTCACTTAC
Organism: Podarcis vaucheri; assembly: GCF_965113315.1. Lineage (NCBI taxonomy): Eukaryota > Metazoa > Chordata > Lepidosauria > Squamata > Lacertidae > Podarcis > Podarcis vaucheri. Next base: position 2,632,691 of record NC_138759.1, read on the forward strand.
GGACTCATTGTTAAAACTGTGTTTATGAAGGCAATCTTACCCGGCTACGAGGGGTCGCCAAAGAAGAAGAAGAAGCATGAGGCAAGATGTTGGGCAAGATTGTTGCTTGGTCTGATCTGGCTCTTCGCAAACTTCCACTAGATTTCCACAAGTGGTGTTTACATCATGAGAAAGGTTATGCAACATGCGGGAAACATCAGGGAAGGAAATGGCATGGAAATGGCATGAAACGCTGTCTGAATGCAGCCTGTCTCCTGCATAGCAGGACTAAGCTGCCCCATGTGGACAGAGACACAGCCCAGAGCCTCACAAAGCAGCAATGGAGGTTTCAATTATTCACACTTCTAGCCTGCCCCTCGCCAAATGTTCTCTGGATTTGGCTTTGCCTTTACAAAAATGCCGCAGTTAAAACAAGCACAAGGGCTATTAAGACAATATGATGAAACCCACCCAGCTAACCACCACAAAGAGCAGAACAGCAGAGCCGTAAGAATCATAGAATCATAGAATCCTAGAGTTGGAAGAGACCACAAGGGCCATCGAGTCCAACCCCCTGCCAAGCAGGAAACACCATCAGAGCACTCCTGACATATGGTTGTCAAGCCTCTGCCTAAAGACCTCCAAAGGAGGAGACTCCACCACACTCCTTGGCAGCAAATTCCACTGTCGAACAGCTCTTACTGTCAGGAAGTTCTTCCTCATGTTTAGGTGGAATCTTCTTTCTTGTAGTTTGGATCCATTGCTCCGTGTCCGCTTCTCCGGAGCAGCAGAAAACAACCTTTCTCCCTCCTCTATGTGACACCCTTTTATATATTTGAACATGGCTATCATATCACCCCTTAACCTCCTCTTCTCCAGGCTAAACATGCCCAGCTCCCTTAGCCGTTCCTCATAAGGCATCGTTTCCAGGCCTTGGACCATTTTGGTTGCTCTCCTCTGGACACGTCCCAGTTTGTCAGTGTCCTTCTTGAACTGTGGTGCCCAGAACTGGACACAGTACTCCAGGTGAGGTCTGACCAGAGCAGAATACAGTGGCACTATTACTAAGCAGAGAAACTCTGAGCAGGAATCAAGCACACAAGAGACTCTCTCCTCCTGTGGTTTCCAACAACTGGAATTCAGAATCATAGCTGCCTCTGACCATGTGGATAGTAGCCACCAATTGCCTTGTCCTCTGTGAGTTTGTCTAATCTCCTTGTAAATATCACACGAGTTCCACTGTCACAGTTTCAAGCAAGTCGTGGCCTCGAGTGTAGCAAACAGTTTTAACCCAACTGTGGTTATTTTCTGCTGGTATGAATAATAATAATATAATAATAATTTATTATTTATACCCCGCCCATCTGGCTGCGTTTCCCCAGCCACTCTGGGTGGCTTCCAACAGAACACTAAAATACAATAACCTTTTAAACATTAAAAGCTTCCCTAAACAGGACTGCTTTCAGATGTCTTCTAAAAGTCTGGTAGTTGTTTTTCTCTTTGACATCTGGTGGGAGGGCATTCCACAGGGCAGGTGCCACCACTGAGAAGGCCCTCTGCCTGGTTCCCTGTAACTGTAATGAAGAGGGGAAAACTCGTTCGGCATAATGTTTCTAGCATGTTCCATTTGGCTTGGAGAACCATTTGGCTTAGAGAAGCAGCCTAATGGAGGTCTTTAACCGAAGAGACAAGTTCATTCCACACATCTTTAGGAACTTACATGGCTCAGGACCTCAACACCTTAAGGATCGCCTGTCCCTGTATGAACCGACCCAGACCCGGCCTGCACTTGTCATCCGAGACCCTTCTCTATGCCCCCCCAAGAGGTTCAGAGGTGGTAACAAGAGAACGGGGCCTTTTCTGTGGTGGCTCCACTCATTACATGTCTTTAGGCGTCAGACAAAACATTCCTCTTTACTAAACCAATGACTATTAAATGATCTGTGGTCTTTGAAAGTGTGGGCCAGAGGACTGTTATCATGATGACTATTATATTATTTGGCTGTTGGTCACTATGGTTTTTATCATCTATGTTTTGTAATGTGTTTTTGATGTTGTACAGTGGTACCTCGGGTTACATACACTTCAGGTTACACACTCCGCTAACCCAGAAATAGTGCTTCAGGTTAAGAACTTTGCTTCAGGATAAGAACAGAAATTGGGGTCTGGCAGCGTGGCGGCAGCAGGAGGCCCCATTAGCTAAAGTGGTGCTTCAGGTTAAGAACAGTTTCAGGTTAAGAACGGACCTCCGGAACAAATTAATTACTTAGAATCATAGAATCATAGAATCATAGAGTTGGAAGAGACCACAAGGGCCATCGAGTCCAACCCCCTGCCAAGCAGGAAACACCATCAGAGCACTCCTGACATATGGTTGTCAAGCCTCTGCTTAAAGACCTCCAAAGTAGGAGGTCCTTAAAGTACTTAACCCGAGGTACCACTGTACACTGTACTGGGATTTTCTGATAAAGGGTGGTATATAAAGTGAATTAACCACAACAACAATTGCCTCTGTTTTCTCCTTGCCATGAGCTTCAAACATAAGAACATAAGGAGAACCTTCTGCATCAGGCAAATGATCCATCTAGGGTAGTATCCTGTTCTCACAGTGGCCGACCTGATGCCCCAATGGGAAACCTGCAAGCAGGATTTGAGCACAAGAGCAGCTCTCTTACACTGTGGCTTCCAGCTACTGATATTCAGAAGCATTTCTGCCTCCAACTGTGGAGGCAGACCATGGCATCATAGCTGTCAACGTTTCCCTTTTTTTAAGGGAAATTCCCATATTCCGAATGGGATTCCTTGCAAGAAAAGGGAAAAGTTGACAGCTACACATAGCATTCATCCTGGCTAGTAGCCATCGATAGCCCTCTCCTCCATCAATTTACCCAATCCTTGTCTAAACAGAAAGTCGAATGGAAGACATGGAGCATTGGCATAAATAGCATTGGCCGGCTGAGGCGTATATGACAATATATCCATTTCGCTCATCAGCTGCGAGTGCTGAATCAGCAGGTTGCTAAGAGGAAATAATCAAAGGGATGTCAGGCAATGGCCTGACATACCCACCGGCAATGGCCACTCACAGAAAGAGCCTGTCAGGGATGGCTCCTGACATGAGACTTCCTGCACAAGGCCATTCATCATGGATTTGACACCGTCTCGTCCCATCCTTCCCCCTGCAGCCAGGGAACAGATGATGGTGGGGGTGAGAGATTAGCCCGGTCTCATTTCCGGAACAGAGCCAAGGTGTTAGCTAATCAACCTGTCACATCATTTGAGATTCCAGGACTATTGCCAGTCCCATTTTGAATTAATGTTAGAGCTGCATTTCTGGAAAGTTTCTCAAACTGGAAGGCAGTTGTTGTAGACTTTGCAAATGATCATGAAACAGAGATTGGGAAGATTACTTCTCTGCTCCTGAGCTTTCCAGCAACTGGCATTCAGCAGCATCGCTGCCTCCAACCGTGGAGGCAGGACACTGTATTCTGCTCTGGTCAGATCTCACCTGGAGTACTGTGTCCAGTTCTGGGCACCACAGTTCAAGAAGGACACTGACAAACTGGAACGTGTCCAGAGGAGGGCAACCAAAATGGTCAGAGGCCTGGAAACGATGCATTATGAGGAACGGCTAAGGGAGCTGGGCATGTTTAGCCTGGAGAAGAGGAGGTTAAGGGGTGATATGATAGCCATGTTCAAATATATAAAAGGATGTCACATAGAGGAGGGAGAAAGGTTGTTTTCTGCTGCTCCGGAGAAGCGGACACGGAGCAATGGATCCAAACTACAAGAAAGAAGATTCCACCTAAACATTAGGAAGAACTTCCTGACAGTAAGAGCTGTTTGACAGTGGAATTTGCTGCCAAGGAGTGTGGTGGAGTCTCCTACTTTGGAGGTCTTTAAGCAGAGGCTTGACAACCATATGTCAGGAGTGCTCTGATGGTGTTTCCTGCTTGGCAGGGGGTTGGACTCGATGGCCCTTGTGGTCTCTTCCAACTCTAGGATTCTATGATTCTATGATTCTAGGACAGAGTCATCCTGACTTGTAGCCATCTATAGCCCTCTCCTCCTCCATGAATTTGTCCCATCCTCTTTAAAAGACAGCTGGGTGGCGCTGTGGGTTAAACCACAGAGCCTAGGACTTGCCGATCAGAAGGTCGGCGGTTCGAATCCCCACGACGGGGGGAGCTCCCGTTGCTCAGTCCCAGCTCCCGCCAACGTAGCAGTTTGAAAGCACATCAAAAGGGCAAGTAGATAAATAGGTACCACTCCGGCGGAAGGTAAATGGCATTTCTGTGCACTGCTCTGGTTCGCCAGAAGTGGCTTAGTCATGCTGGCCACATGACCTGGAAGATGTACGCCGGCTCCCTCGGCCAATAAAGCGAGATGAGTGCCGCAACCCCAGAGTCGGCCACGACTGGTCAGGGGTCCCTTTACTTTTTAGGTTGGTGACCATTGCTGTGTCCTATGGTAAAGTTACCATGTTTTTTAACAAGAGTCCTGGGACACTTTTTTTAAAGAGAGAGAGAGAGAGAGAGAGAGAGAGGGAGAGGGGGAGAGAGAGAGAGAGAGAGAGAGAGAGAGAGAGAATTATTACTTTAAAAAAAATTAAGAATATCTTCTCTTCTGTGGTCTCCTCTGTCACGCAGCCTTCCTCTGGGCCCTGGCCGGCCCTCTTGGAGTGCTAGCGGCCATGGAATAGGCCTAGGTTGGGCCTGGGCTCGGCCATGTGTCCTTACCCTCCTGGTGCTCCCCACCTCTCCTTTTCAGTGGTGGTGGCGGTGTGGCAAGGTTGGGGCTCCCCTCTTTTTTCTCCTTCCTCTTTCTCTATCTTCCTTCTCTTTCTCCTCTTCTCCTTCTCCCTGTGTTGGCTCCGGGGTTTTCATGGCCCCGGAGCACCACTGGGCAGTCGGCTGGGTGGCCGGGGGCTCTCACTCCCAGCTCAATTTGGGTCATGGGGGGTCAGCGGTTCCCCCAGTTGACACACCAGGTGTCCCTGGTTCCCCCTCAGCAGCGGCAGTCTCAGCAGCCCGAAGCCAGCCTGGTAGCACAGTTGGCTCTGGCTGGCTTCAGGAGCTGCTCACTGCCATGGCACCCATCATTTTGCCTCACCGGAAGTCCCCATATGATGTGTCTTGTGCCGCTGAACCAATCATGCAACATTCATTCCCTATTAATAAATCTACAACACTTAAAATATAAATCCGGGGACATTAAATGAAATCCGGGGACATTCCGGGGTCGGATTTTGTCCGGGGACAGATTTGTAAATCTGGGGGCTGTCCCCAGGGAACAGGGACGTCTGGTAACCATATGGGAGAGAGTTCCACAGTTTATGCGCAGATGTGATTTACAATGATTTACAGCTGCTAAAGCTACAATGACAAAACTACAACAAAAACGTTCTGAGCTCATCAGCAGTGGACCCTCCTTCCTGGGAGGTTTTTAAGCAGAGGTTGGGTGGCCATCTCCCATGGATGCTTTGCATGGGGTTGGTCTTGATGACCCCTCAGGGTCCCTCCTAACTCTACAATTCAACGACTCTATGATATAAAAGCAAGAGAAGACAGGAGTTGTAAAACTGGGTGTCTTCCCCAGGACAGCCTCAGGTTGGATTCTGAGGAGCATTTATTCAAAAAGTCACAAGGCCAGCATCTTCCCTGCACAGCTATCCATCAAATAAAAGTACACGGCTTCAGTTTGGAACCCAAGCAAAACTGTCTCCTATTTCTTCCATTAGCAGCTTGCAAGCTGAAGAGTGTAGCAAATGGGATCATAAAGCTGAGCTGAAGCATTTATTTTCCCCTGAAAACTATCTTCACAGAGTGGAACTGACAACCTTTTCCAGTAATGCTCGAGGACAAATCAAGGGCAGGCAGGGAGGGGGGAATTAAAGAGGCCTCAAGTTCCGTGGGAGCATCTTCATTCCCCCCCACCCCCGCCACCCCTTTCGGTGGGGGGGGGGTTGTATGTAGCAGCCTTTTCAAATGTAAAATATCTACACAGTTGTCACTTTGGTGTACAAAACATATTTGCGGAGAAACAGGCGATTATCATTTCAAACCAGAGGAAGGCAGCCCTCTAAGCCTGGGTTATTAAAAAAGCGTGATCAAAGCCTGATAGGAAACTTTTAAAACACACACGCCACACAGAAAAGAGACAGGAAGATAAAACCTTAACTCAGGAGTGCAAGAAGTGGGGGGGGAATAGAGTTCATTATGCGTTTCCTATGTGCGACATATTGAGAGAGTTGAAATATTAAAAATGCAAATTGAGGGGGCGAGAATATTAAACGTCATCGAAGTTCAAGAAACCAGGAAGACAGTAAAGGAGACCTTGGAAATTCAGCTCCAAAGTGTTCCTGGCATATGGAGGGGGGGGGAAGCTTAGAAAAATGGGGTGCTTGATATGTTCAGCTGCGTATCACAGCTGCAGATTAGAGACTTGACTATTGCCCCAAAAGTTCCCAGTTTTGATCTTCCATTTGCAATGAATGTGAAAGGTGGTTCTCCATCCCTCCCTCTGCCCCAGTCTCCTTGCCCCATCTGACCATAAAAACATAAGAGTGGCCTACAGGATGAGGCCAGTGCCCCATCTAGTTCAGCCTCCTGTTCTCACAGTGGCCAACCAAATGGGAAACCTGCAAGCAGCATACAGTGGTACCTCGGGTTACATACGCTTCAGGTTACAGACTCCGCTAACCCAGAAATAGTACCTCGGGTTAAGAACCTTGCTTCAGGATGAGAACAGAAATCGTGCTCCAGCGGCACGGCGGCAGCAGGAGGCCCCATTAGCTAAAGTGGTGCTTCAGGTTAAGAACAGTTTCAGGTTAAGTATGGACCTCCGGATCGAATTAAGTACTTAACCTGAGGTACCACTGTATAAGCACAAGAGAATTCCAACCCCTTCCTGTGGCTTCTAGCAACGGGGAAGCATTATGTCAGGGGTCAGCAAACCTTTTCAGCAGGGGGGCGGTCCACTGTCCCTCAGACCTTATGGGGGCCGGACTATATTTTTTTTTTGGGGGGGTGAACAAATTCCTATGCCCCACAAATACCAGTAAGCCAGAGATGCATTTTAAATAAAAGGACACATTCTACTCATGTAAAAACACACTGATTCCCGGACCGTCCATGGGCCGGATTGAGAAGGCGATTGGGCCAGATCCGGACCCTAGGCCTTAGTTTGCCTACCCATGCATTATGTGATACTATCATTTACGTATCTTTAGGTGCCAGGTGAAAACATCTCTTTCTTGCCAAGCCTTTGGCTTTTAATTATCTGAAATACACACACACACACCGTATTTTTTGCTCTATAAGACTCACTTTTTCCCTCCTAAAAAGTAAGGGGAAATGTGTGCGCGTCTTATGGCGCGAATGCAGGCTGTGCAGCTATCCCAGAAGCCAGAACAGCAAGAGGGGTTGCTGCTTTCACTGCGTAGCAATCCCTGGCTTCTGAGATTCAATTTTTTTTTCTTGTTTTCCTCCTCCAAAAACTAGGTGCGTCTTGTGGTCTGGTGTGTCTTATAGAGCGAAGAATACGGTATATATATTTTTTCTTTGTTCTCTTTTATGCCGGTTTCAATTTATGTGTTTCTTTATATATTGTAAGTCGCTTTGTGTTACTTTGGTAAACAAAGAGATCAACCAATACATTTAACAAACAATACGAGTACAGTGGTACCTCGTTTCCCAAAACGCCTCCGTTGTCGTATGTTTCAGTTCTCAGACGCTGAAAACCTGGAAGTAAATGCCTTTTTCGGAACCCAAATGGGCGATGCAGCGTCCACTGAGTGCAAGAAGCTCCTGCAACCAATGGGAAGCCATGCCTCAGGTTTTGAGCATTTCGGAGGCTGGACGGGCTTCCGGAATGGATTCCGTTCAAGAACTGAGGTACTACCGTATATTATTATTCTATCTATTGCATTTTATGTGACCTGCCTTTAGATGCCAGTTGCTGGAAACCACGGGAGGGCAAAGGGTTCGTGTGCTCAAATCCCACTATTCAGGCTTCCTTTTGGAGCATGTGAGAGGCCGCGGTGGGAACAGGATGCTGAGCTAGATGGGGTCTTAAGCACACATCCAGAAATCACAATAAGTTAGTTGCTCCATCCCCTTAGTTGCTCCATCCCCCTCCTTCAGATAATAAAGTGTTTTCTGCCTCTTGGGCTCCAGTACCAACTTCCTACTCTCAGCTACCTACAAATTGTATTTTATTTCATCTGATTGGGTAGCCCCCAGCTCCGCTCCCCACTCAAATCTGCCGTATGTCCCATTTGACCTCGTTCTTGAACTGCCTAGCATGTCAAAACTCGCACCGCATATTTGGCAGGAAGAAGGGGGTCTTTGCAGAATGCTTCGGATGCAGGCGGCACGACAGGCAAACAAGAACTGCTGCAAAGCAAAATCACACCACCAACTGGCCCTTGGAGAAGGGGGGCCACATCTCTGCGCTAAACATTCAAGGCAGTTTTGTAACACGTTAAACCGCCTGGGCTTCTCTCAAAACATCCTGGGAACTGCAGTTCCTTTGGGGTGCTGAGAGTTGCTGGGAGACTCTCTCTCTCAATAGGAGTATAGCATCTAGATCAAGGGAAGTAATAGTGCCACTGTATTCTGCTCTGGTCAGACCTCACCTGGAGTACTGTGTCCAGTTCTGGGCACCACAATTCAAGAAGGACACTGACAAACTGGAACGTGTCCAGAGGAGGGCAACCAAAATGGTCAAAGGCCTGGAAACGATGCCTTATGAGGAACGGCTAAGGGAGCTGGGCATGTTTAGCCTGGAGAAGAGGAGGTTAAGGGGTGATATGATAGCCATGTTCAAATATATAAAAGGATGTCACATAGAGGAGGGAGAAAGGTTGTTTTCTGCTGCTCCAGAGAAGCGGACACGGAGCAATGGATCCAAACTACAAGAAAGAAGATTCCACCTAAACATTAGGAAGAACTTCCTGACAGTAAGAGCTGTTCGACAGTGGAATTTGCTGCCAAGGAGTGTGGTGGAGTCTCCTCCTTTGGAGGTCTTTAAGCAGAGGCTTGACAACCATATGTCAGGAGTGCTCTGATGGTGTTTCCTGCTTGGCAGGGGGTTGGACTCGATGGCCCTTGGGGTCTCTTCCAACTCTATGATATGATTCTATGATTCTATGATTCTATGATTCTATGATTCTACAATAAGAGCTGATGGACAGTTGAACAGACTCCCTCTAGAGCTGGTGGACTCTCCTTCTTTGGAGGGTTTTAAGCAGAGGTTGGATGGCCATCTGTCATAGATGCTTTAGCACCGCAGATGGTTGGACTGGATGATACCCTCCAACATTTCTCTGATCACAGTAGGGATGTCCTACTCCATAATGACAATAATTTTATTATTTGCACCCCATCCATGTGACTGGGATGCCCCAGCCACTCTGGGGTGCTTCCAAAATATAATTAAACATTATAAAACTGCCTTCAGACGACTTCTAAAGGTTGCACGGTGGTACCTTGGTTTAAGAACAGCTTAGTTCACGAACAACCTGGATTAAGAATGCTGCAAACCCGGAAGGAGGTGTTTTGGTTTGTGAACTTTGCCTTGGAATAAGAACATGTTTCGTTTCCTGTTGAGTGTGTTCCATTTCTAAATTGAGTCCCCCACTGCTCTGGGAAAGCATGCCTTAAGAGCGTTTAAGAACGCTTTGGTTTAAGAACGTACTTCTGGAATGGATGAAGTTCGTAATCCAAGGTACCACCTTCTAGGTACTTATCTCCTTGACTTGGGGTTCACAGAACCCCATGACTGTTGGAAATAGGGATGTCCTAAGGAAAAGCGGGACATTCTGTTGTTGTTTTTTAAAAAAATAATATTTATTAAGTTTTCCAATGTAACCATCGAATAAAGGCTACATCAAAGACATTCCAAATTATAAAAGAAGCAAACAGTCCAAACATTAAGCCAAATCATCCATCTTTGTTTGACTTCCCACGCTCTGAGGTCAGAGGATTGACATCACCTCACATTTGCGCTGGCTTCTGTAAATCTGGGACTGTCCCTGGAAAATAGGGCTACTTGGAGGGTCTGCTAGATGACCCCAGGGTTACCCCATGGCTCTACACTTCGATGGCGCTATGCCTTCCTCCTCCATTTCCCCCTACAGTTGGCGGCATCAGTGCTTCTGAATACCAATTCATAGCTGTCAACGTTTCCCTTTTTTTTAAAGGAAAATTCCCTTATTCCGAATAGGATTCCTCGCAAGAAAAGGGAAAAGTTGACAGCTATGTACCAATTGCTGGACACCATGCAAGAGAACAATTGCTCCTGTGGTCAGATCCTGCTTGCTGGTTTCCCACAGGCATTTGTTCACTGTGTGAACAGGATCCTGGAATAGACGGGTCATTGGTCTGATCCGGCAGGCTCTGTCCTTACGATTTTGATTGCAAAAACCTTGCGAAACATTGCATAATCTGTTGGTTTTCTCCCTGCATTCTCCTGTGCTGTTTGCTTTCCCTGGTGCCTCTGCCAGCCTGGGCTAGCTCTGCTTCACCCTCCCGTTGGGTCCTTGCCCTCCTCGTTTTCACACGCACCCTCATAATCCCTTGTTGGAGCACGCAGGGATTAGGCCTCTGGAGCCAAGCCCACCCTCGCCTCGGATGGGGTGGCAAAGTTCAGAGCGGAGCTGTCGCATCTTGGGGCTGGCTCCATGAACTAGCTCCAGGGTCAAATAAATCTGGTTTAGTCAGATCAGCCATCTGTGTGCGCACTTGTGTGTGTGTGTGTGTTAGACATTGTGTGTGTGTGTTAGACATTGTGGCACACTTCCGCTCCCTCCTTGGAGGCACAATTGCCTGCTGATGGGGTGAGGGGCTCAGTGGGGCTGCCAAGATGGGCTCCTGGAAAGAGTTTTATTAGGAAGTGCTACCACTACAACTAAAGTCAGGGGGTAACGATGGGAGAAGAATTTGATTCAGCTGGCACTGAAAGGCCAATCGCACTGATTCTAGACCCTCCCAGTGTCCCTGTTTTCCAGAGACAGTTCTAGATTTACAGAGGCTGTCCTGGTTTCTGATTTGATCCCAGAATGTTCCGCTTTTCCTTAAAGGTAAAGGAACCCCTGACCATTAGGTCCAGTCATGGCCAACTCTGGGGTTTGTGGCGCTCATCTTGCTTTACTGGCCGAGGGAGCCGGCGTACAGCTTCCGGGTCATGTGGCCAGCAGGACTAAGCCGCTTCTGGCGAACCAGAGCAGCGCACGGAAACACTGTTTACCTTCCCGCTGGAGCGGTACCTATTTATCTACTTGGACTTGACGTGCTTTTGAACTGCTAGGTTGGCAGGAGCAGGGACCGAGCAATGGGAGCTCACCCCATCACGGGGATTCGAATCGCCGACCTTCTGATCGGCAAGCCCTAGGCTCTGTGGTTTAACCCACAGCGCCACCTGCGGAGAAATGTTGGAGGGTGTAGAGTTATCCGACCCCCCAAGCTAAGGACATAAGTTATACAAGCTTTAGAAGACATCTGAAGGCAGCCCTGTATAGGGAAGCTTTTTAATGTTTTATTATGTTTTCTATATATATTTGAAGCTGATCAGAGGGGCTGGAGCAATCCAGTCAGATGGGCGGGGTATTATTATTATTACTATTATTACTATTATTATTGCTATTATTGCTATTATTATTATTATTAAAGATGTCCCTATTTTTATTGGATAAATGTTGGAAGGTATGTAATTCACGCAGCTGTCTTAGGAGATCGCCCTTCTCCAACCTTCCCAATGTAGTTCTCTGCCCAGCGTATGCAAAAATGCATATGCCAAGGGAAGGTTTGAATAAATGCATAAGTTAGTGCAAACAGCATACTCAAATGCATTGTAAAAAGATGCACGATAGGCAAAATTGCATTTCGAAAATGGGTGTATTAGGAGAAAAACTGTGAAATGCTGACTAATGCCCATGAGGATTTATTCATTTATTTATTTAAAAAATATTTATATACTGCTAGGTCATTTTTCAAAAAAAGCTGTTTACAGCAATAAAACATTACAACGGTACCGTAAAAACCATAAAAGTTAAAATAGTAAAAAAACAGACTTTGATTAACATTGTGGAAGGATGTACTTTTAATTGCCTGCAGAGGCCTGGCAGAATGGAGAGGTTTTAAGCAGGTGCTTAAAAGTTGGCGCAGAAGGCGCCTGCTGAATCTCTGGTGGCAGAGAGTTCCGCAGGACTAGGCTGATGACACTAAGGCCTCGGTTTCTCACTGTTATAAGTGAGCTTCACTAACTCAGGGAATGAGCAGTGATATTTTGCAGGTGATTTCAGTGACTGAGCTGGGATGGTCCCTGAGGTACCCTGGACTTTTTAATTAATACAACAACCTCAAACCTGTCTTGGTGAAGGAGCGTCTCCACCCCCATCATTCTACCCGGACACTGAGGTCCAGCACCGAGGGCCTTCTGGCGGTTCCCTCACTGTGAGAAGCCAAGTTACAGGGAACCAGGCAGAGGGCCTTCTCGGTAGTGGCGCCTGCCCTGTGGAACGCCCTCCCACCAGATGTCAAAGAGAACAACAACTACCAGGCTTTTAGAAGACATCTGAAGGCAGCCCTGTTTCGGGAAGCTTTTAATGTTTGATGTATTATAGTATTTTAATATTCTTTTGGAAGCCGCCCAGAGTGGCTGGGGAAGCCCAGCCAGATGGGCGGGGTATAAATAATAAATTATTATTATTATTATTATTATTATTATTATTATTATTATTATTATTATTATTATTGTGATGGCTGGTCAGGAGAGGCGTGTTGCTCCCTGCGATTGTAGGTGTGGAACACAGATGGAAGCGATATGACTGCCTTGGCCAAGCTGCCATCTGCCATGCGATTCCCGGGGCTGATGGGAGTTGTAGTTCAAAATGGCACCACATTGGCAAAGATTGGAGCCTGCAAATAGCTGAGGGCCAGCACCGAGTGAAATGTGCGTTGTGTTGCTATTTCCCTGACACAAATTGTTCGCTTTCCTCGCTTCTCACTATTTCTGCACATCCTCTGACCTCTTCCCATTGCCCTGCGCCATTGATCCTCTTAGCATTCCATATGCTCTCCAGCCAATGGTGTCACTTTCATAAGGTAAAGATAAAGGGACCATTAGGTCCAGTCGTGACCAACTCTGGGGTTGCGGCGCTCATCTCGCTTTACTGGCCGAGGGAGCTGGCGTACAGCTTCCGGGTCATGTGGCCAGCATGATGAAGCCGCTTGTGGCAAACCAGAGCAGCGCATGGAAACGCCGTTTACCTTCTGCCGGAGCGGTACCTATTTATCTACTCGCACTTTGACGTGCTTTCGAACTGCTAGGTTGGCAGGAGCAGGGACTGAGCTGCGGGAGCTCACCCCGTTGCAGGGATTCGAACCGCTGACCTTCTGATCGGCAAGTCCTAGGCTCTGTGGTTTAACCCACAGCGCCACCCGCATCCCTGTCACTTTCATACTTCAGATTAATAAGGCTGGAGTGGGGCTGGGGCTGGCAAGTTGGCGGCGCAGTCCTAGAATATGTGATTTGCTTGATGCCAGAGAGGCTGATGGGGAAATCGCCCCCTTTTGGGGGGTGGGCAAGTTTTCGTGGAGGCAACCGGTGGTTCCTAAGGCCAGCTCCCATGGGGAATGTTGTGGGCTGCTCCTGCTAAGAAGAACTGCCAGCAGAGATCCTGGCAGCGCTCAAACTGCGCTGGGAAATCAATTGACCTCTTAATTCCTCCATAAATATATACCGCGGGTTTGCTGATGGGGGAGCGGCTAACTGATTCTGACAGGGGTCCTCTGATCTCTGTGCGCAGATGACCTGCGATAAATAGGTTTTCCATTTATCCTCTAGGACAAGCAGAGAGAGAAGTTGCTCCAGCAGACCTGGTGGAAGCCGTTCTCCTCCCATAGGAGACAGCGATGGCCACCAGCCCAAGTATCTCTTTTTGTTAAAAAAAGAGGCGATTTTGTGTAGGAGAGGGCTAGCAATGGCTATTGACTGGCCATGATGGCGATGCTTTGGCTCCACAGTCAGAGGAAGCAAGGCTTATGAATACCAGATGGTATCCTGCTTGCTGGTTTCCCGTTATGCTAGAAAAATGCAACCTGTGCTCTCCAACCTGTCCAAGTAATCAAGGTGCAAAATGCTGGTTTCCAATAATAATAATAATAATAATAATAATAATAATAATAATAATAATAATAATTTATTATTTATACCCCGCCCATCTGGCTGGGCTTCCCCAGCCACTCTGGGCAGCTTTCAACACAATATTAAAATACAGTAATGCATCAAACATTCAAAGCTTCCCTGAACAGGGCTGCCTTCAGATGTCTTCTAAAAGCAGTTCCCTCACTGCGAGAAGCCAAGTTACAGGGAACCAGGCGGAGGGCCTTCTCGGTGGTGGCGCCCTCCCTGTGGAACACCCTCCCACCAGATGTCAAAGAGAAGAACAACTACCAGACTTTTAGAAGACATCTGAAAGCTGCCCTGTTTAGGGAAGCTTTTAATGTTTAATAGGTTATTGTATTTTAGTATTCTGTTGGAAGCCACCCAGAGTGGCTGGGGAAACCCAGGCAGATGGGCGGGGTATAAATAATAAATTATTATTATTATTATTATTATTATTATTATTATTATTATTATTATTATTATCATCATCATCATCACACTGGTGGTGTCTACTCCAACCAGCAGGGGAGTCTCCAGAGACGGAAGCAAGGAGACTTCCCCATCACTTTCTACCAGTCCTCTTTAACTGGGAAATGCTGGACATCTCACCTGGGACCTGCTACATGCAGAGCGTTGTGCTGTAACCACTGAGCAAGGATTTCTTCCCATTTCTTGGCTGCTGCTTTCATGTTGCTTCCCTGAAACATACGGGCAAAAAGGAAGCTTGTGCGACTTGTAAACTTGTGCTTTTCTTTTTTATCCTACCCTTTCAAAAGTGGTTCCTCCCCTTCCCCAGTAAGGTGATTGAAAGGACTATTACTTGGTAGTATCAATTCCTTTAACCAAGGCATTCTGGGAATTGTAGCTCTGTAAGGGGAAAGAATCATAGAATCCTAGAGTTGGAAGAGACCACAAGGGCCATCGAGTCCAACCCCCTGCCAAGCAGGAAACACCATCAGAGCACTCCTGACACATGGTTGTCAAGCCTCTGCTTAAAGACCTCCAAAGTAGGAGACTCCACCACACTCCTTGGCAGCAAATTCCACTGTCAAACAGCTCTCACTGTCAGGAAGTTCTTCCTCATGTTTAGGTGGAATCTTCTTTCTTGTAGTTTGGATCCATTGCTCCGTGTCCGCTTCTCTGGAGCAGCAGAAAACAACCTTTCTCCCTCCTCTAGGTGACATCCTTTTATATATTTGAACATGGCTATCATATCACCCCTTAACCTCCTCTTCTCCAGGCTAAACATGCCCAGCTCCCTTAGCCGTTCCTTCAGGATGAGAACAGAAATTGTGTGGTACAGTGGCAGCAGGAGGCCCCAAAGTGGTGCTTCAGGTTAAGAACATTTTCAGGTTAAGAACGGAGCTCTGGAACGAATTAAGTACTTAACCTGAGGTACCATTGTACTCTATTTACATATAAACACACACGGAGCACTGCAACATGGCTCCCTCTCTCTCTAGCATCAGACAGCAAAGAGGAAAAAAACAAAGGACAATACAGTGGTACCTCGGGTTACATACGCTTCAGGTTACATACACTTCAGGTTACAGACTCTGCTAACCCAGAA
Source organism: Podarcis vaucheri (assembly GCF_965113315.1). Taxonomy (NCBI): domain Eukaryota; kingdom Metazoa; phylum Chordata; class Lepidosauria; order Squamata; family Lacertidae; genus Podarcis; species Podarcis vaucheri. The sequence goes on from NC_138759.1 coordinate 2,648,409, forward strand.
ATAGTACTTCAGGTTAAGAACTTTGCTTCAGGATGAGAACAGAAATCGTGCTCCAGCGGTGTGGCGGCAGCAGGACACCCCATTAGCTAACGTGGTGCTTCAGGTTAAGAACAGTTTCAGGTTAAGAACGGACCTCCGGAACGAATTAAGTACTTAACCTGAGGTACCACTGTAGTCCCACTTCATGGAACACAGCAACACAAACATCTTGTTTCCGTCACTTCCCACTCTGTGGAGTCAAAACATACACCGCCATGTGATAGACAAAAACCCCATGACTGCAATCACGGAGCAGGAATTCTAACAAAAACAAGCTTGCGCAATCATCCACAGGACAGCCCTTCAAATATCTGAAGACAGCTATCACAGTGAAACTGCAGTGACATCACAGAATCCCAACCAATCATAGAACAAAGGGCTCCCAAGCGGGGGAATGGGGATGGGCTCAACAGGCCGGCATCACCGCCTAGTCTGGAAAGTCACAGGTTGTTGGCTTCTTAACAAACAATGCCTGCTTCCCCCAAGGCACGAATCCTGCGCTTTGCCAAGCAGCTCCTGCATCTCCGAGGCCCCAAAGAAGCACGGACCGCGCTCCGGTTAATGATGTCCTTGTTGCGCACACAGCATCATTTTCATGTCAAGCCGCGACAACCCCTGGCTATTACGAGTCCCCAGATTAATCATTCTCCTCCGCTATTTCAATAATACATGTAATTTCCAATCCCGCACCCCCCCACACACACCCAGCTCCCGATGCACCCTCTATTTACGACTGAAGAGCGGCCTCGCCAGCGCACCCCGGGCCTTATTAATAACCTGCCAGCCTGCGAGCCTAATTGGTATTCCGGCGCATGTGGAAACGTGGAGGTTGATTACACCTGATCCACTGGAGGCTGCGTTGGACGGCCGCCAAGGCCTGGCCCTTTGCCAGAGAGGCAATTCTGTGCCATCCTCGACTAGAATGCCAACTCAGGATTAGGCCCCGGAGGAAGAGCCCCAAACGGAGGGGGAGGCCAAAGGTCTGCCGTCAACTCTCAGCAGTCAGCCGTCTCCGAGACAGGCAGTTAAGGATCCTCTGCGTAACATTTCAATCTTAGGGAACGGGCAAATCTGTAAGCAACCAACCAGCAATTATTATATGAGGTCAAACAGATCAGTAGAGTAAGAATAACAGAAGTACCGATGCAAAAAGGAAAGAGCTGTGTTGTATGGTTCCTGCATTTTAGGGGTGGGATGGATGACTCTCCTGACGCTACAATTCTGTGTTTCCATATCTGGAAGAGACTGATCAAGCAAGTAGATAATTAGGAAAGCTACGACAAGGCTGTACAGTGGTGTCTCGCAAGACGAAAAGAATCCGTTCTGTGATTCTCTTCATCTAGCGTTTTTTTCGTCTTGCGAAGCAAGCCCATTGAAGGATTAGCGGATTAGTGCTATTAGCGGCTTTTAGCAGCTTATCGGATCAGCTGATAAGCGGCTTAGGGGCTTAGAAAAAGGGGGGGAACCCCGCAGGAACTCGCAAGACATTTTCGTCTTGCGAAGCAAGCCCATAGGAGATTCGTTTTGCGAAGCACCTCCAAAACGGAAAACTCTTTCGTCTAGCGAGTTTTCCGTCTTGCGAGGCATTCGTCTTGCGGGGCATCACTGTATATTGTCTCCCTGCTTATTTAACTTATATGCAGAATGCAGGAAGCAGTGGAAGACAGGAATGCCTGGCGTGCTCTGGTCCATGGGGTCATGAAGAGTCGGACACGACTAAATGACTAAACAACCAGTGTGGTGTAGTGGTTAAGAGCGGTAGTCTCGTAATCTGGGGAACCGGGTTTGAGTCTCCGCTCCTCCACATGCAGCTGCTGGGTGACCTTGGGCCAGTCATACTTCTTTGAAGTCTCTTAGCCCCACTCACCTCACAGAGTGTTTGTTGTGGGGGAGGAAGGGAAAGGAGAATGTTAGCCGCTTTGAGACTCCTTAAAGGGAGTGAAAGGCGGGATATCAAATCCAATTTCTTCTTCTTCTTCTTCAACACCAAGCAGCTGATAGTGACCATAAAGAAGGCTGATTGCCAAAGAATTGATGCTTTTGAATTCTGGTGCTGGAGGAGACTCTTGAGAGTCCCATGGACTGCAAGAAGATCAAACCTATCCATTCTGAAGGAAATCAGCCCTGAGTGCTCACTGGAAGGACAGATCCTGAAGCTGAGGCTCCAGTACTTTGGCCACCTCATGAGAAGAGAAGACTCCCTGGAAAGACCCTGATGTTGGGAAAGATGGAGGGCACAAGGAGAAGGGGAAGTCAGAGGACGAGATGGTTGGACAGTGGTCTCAAAGCTATCAAGATGAGTTTGACCAAACTGCGGGAGGCAGTGGAAGACAGGAGTGCCTGGCGTGCTCTGGTCCAGGGGGTCATGAAGAGTCGGACATGACTAAACGACTAAACAACAACAACAACATTTTGTGTTGTGCCAGGCCTGTATTTGTTGCATATTTGCCAAGTTTCAACAACAGCCAACTCTGAGATTGGAGTTGCGGAGGATTCTTAACTGCCTGTCTCCGCGCTGATATGTTAATCATAGGAATGGGAAAACATGTCAATTTTGATAAATATTTTTTTAAAGATTGAAGAAAAGCAAACAAACCAATACAATAAAAACAGCTGACGTAAGCTCCCCTTACTTCTTCACGTGGTGTATCTAAGAACAGCAAGAAAAGGGTTCCAATCTTTATGTATAAATTTAGGAATTTGTTTTGAGCTCCTCTGTTCTGTGAGAAATGAATAACAAATTTACCTGCCCAATGGATATGCTTTGGATATGGTATACCTACTGTGGTACTTACTTACTTACTTACTTACTTACTTACTTACTTACTTATTTGTGTGTGTGTTTCAAAAAAATACCTGTTTTATTTACTTCTTATTTATTTATTCATTTCTTTGGTGCTTTTATTGGCTGCCAATCTTAGATTGTGTCAGTTTCTTTCGAGTGTATAATACTGTCTGGGCAGTTATAATATTTTTATGGTCTCTTTTAAAAGATGAATAAAGGTTAATTAATTAATTAATTAATTAAGAGCTACCCAAAAGCAGTGCCATGGGAGCTGCATGAAAATTCACACACATTTCCATATGCATTTCTGCTAATCTATGAACTTCTGTACAAAGTTTTGCCTAGTGCATGCATTCTTCCAAGAAATTTTTTAATTTCACCTGCCAGCACAAATACATTCTCTTTTGCATGCTTTCCCCCACTGATATGTGCATTTTGGAATGATTTTTGTTTGTTTGTTTGAGAACCGCATGGCAGAATTCCGAGACTTGTGGAATTTGAAGGAGAGCTGAGTCTTCATGGATTGGTTGGGGAAATCTGCAATTCTGGCAGGTTCTTGTGAATGTTATGAAGAGTTTTGCAGCTGGATCTGGTCCAAGAGTACAGTGGTCCCTTGGTTCTCAAATGCCTCGGTACTCAAACAACTTGGAATACAAACACTGCAAACGCGGAGGTAAGTGTTCCTGTTTGCGAACTTTTTGCAGAAGCTGCACATACTCCGTTTTGAGTGTTACAGACACCCACCAAGTGACTTGACTTCCAGCCGTTCTTGTTACGCTACTTTATTTTTCCAACTAGCTTAAACGCATTTCATTATTTCTTTAATCTCTTCTTTTATCTTAACTTTACTCTCCTTTCACTCTAATCATTTTCTGGATTCACTCAGTATCTGTCAGAAATTCTACTTTTCCCACATAAATTTTGATGTATTCCTTAAAGATAGCCCACTCCTTATTCACTTTTTGTACCATGTCTCCTCTTATCTTCCCTGTTAGTTCGGCAAGTTTTTAATATTTAATGCTGTATGGTTTTTAACACTCGATTGGGAGCCGGCCAGAGTGGCTGGGGAAACTCAGCCAGATGGGCGGGGTATAAATAATAAATTGTTGTTGTTGTTATTATTATTATTATTATTATTATTATTATTATTATTATTAAACCCGGTTGCCCAGATTACAAGTCCACTGCTCTTAACCACTACACCACAGTGTGGAGACAGTGCATAGCCAACATGGTCGATGTGCCAACAGGAAAGAGTGCTGCTGCTTTAGCGAAATGCTTGATAGAAACTGATATTGTTAAGAGAGACAGCGGAAGAAGACTGGAAGAAATTTAAGGACTATCTTAGGAAACATTGTAAAATTATGGAATGCTAGAATGACGTTGGTTTAGAAATTATGTGGTTTCTAGCTGTAATGATTAAGTAAAAAGAAAAGAAAGGCTAAAAATTTAAACGGACAATAAGGGAGAGGATTTGCTGAATTAATAATTGGAAATTGGAATATAGAAAGGGGAGGTATGAGGAAGTCGGGGAAGTAAATTACAAGAAAATAAGGGATTAAAATTATACTTGTTTTTGTTTTAATTGTCTGTTCGTATTATTGTTTTGTCTTGTTTTTATATAATCTTTGAAACTTCAATAAAAATCTTCAAAAAAAAGAAACTGATATTGTTGCCCCTCCTCAACCCTCCTAATCACACTCAATTTATATATCCGAGCCCCACAAAGTCCCCTTTTATGACACACACACACACACACACACACACACAACATGAACAGATCAAAGCCCCCCATCTGGAAAGGCCAGCTACCATTAAACACTGATAGTTGGGCTTTAGAATATTTTTAGCACCAGTGTTTAATGACATGGAGGCAGTTTTAACTACAAGCCTGGAAATCCAGCGAAATGCACTTTCGTTTAAAGAAGAAATCCCAACTTTGGAGCTGCGCAGTCCAATTACGGGGTTTTATTCCATCCCGTATGCGGCAGAAAGATTAAAGCGGCTTAGGGGAGGGAGGAAGACGTGGGAAGAGAGGAGGAGATGACAGGAGAAGAAGACCCTTTTTTCAGAAGCACACACACATACACACACCCACAACCCCAACTGCGATGAACCAGGTGTGCATCTTGGCACAAGTATGGCTTGATATTTTTAAGTGATGTTTCCTTCCATTGGCTGTAGGGCGTTCTGGCTCAAACCAAGCCTTCATGGTGGGAAAAGGCTGTAGCTCAGAACAGGGGTGGAAGAAGGGGGATGCGTAGGGGTGGTCCGCACCAGGTGTCACCACTGGAGGGGGTGACAAAATGCCGGGTGGCACTCACCGCGGGGCCTGCAGTGCACCTGAGCTATGCCTCTCTCCTGGAAGAGAGTGTCTCCACCCCCATCGTTCTGCCCGGACACTGAGGTCCAGCGCCGAGGGCCTTCTAGTGGTTCCCTCCCTGCGAGAAACCAAGTTACAGGGAACCAGGCAGAGGGCCTTCTCGGTGGTGGCACCCGCCTTGTGGAACGCCCTCCTCTAAGATGTCAAAGAGAAAAACAACCACCAGACTTTTAGAAGACATCTGAAGGCAGCCCTGTCAGAGGCATTCTTGAGAACAAATTTTATGAAGGCTTCAGACTGCAAAGCCCATCCATGCAATTGCGATCGCAAGTGAACTGTCCAGTCACACAAGCATCCTTGGCCTTCGTTTAACACATGAGTGGAATGTGTGCTTTTATTTAAAAAGCATCTCTTGGTTATTTGTGGGGCATAGGAATTCATTCATTTTTATTTATTTTTCAAAATATAGTCCGGCCCCCCACAAGGTCTGAGGGACAGTGAACCGCCCCCTGCTGAAAAAGTTTGCTGACCCCTGTTTTAGGGAGGTGGGAGATTATTTACTTTAGGGGCACAGTTAGAACAAGCTCCCAATTCTGCCCATTGCCCAGACTTTTTCACTAATGCTTAAGAAGATTGAAAGAGGGGGAAAGGAGAAGAGAGAGAAATAAGACCAGATGCCTATGCATTTTTGATGAGTGCCCGTGCACAGCAAGTTCGCAATGATTTGGCAGAGTATTAACTTCTATTTTTTTTCCTGGCTCTGCAGGACAAAAGGGGGGGAAGGCATCCAGCAAGGGCTGGAAGAAGCCTCTTCCCTGCAGTTGGAACCAAGAAGCTGAGAAGGACAGATGACCATCTTGAAAATTTGGCAGCGATCAGGTTACCATTCTGCCACTCACACTTCTCATCCTGATAGGCCCACAATTGCAAGCTCATTGCATCGGAGAGAATATGGGCGTGAGCTTATATAGCCCAACTTCCCAAATTTAGCCAACCCTTACCTATGAATGGGACATGGGTGGCGCTGTGGGTTAAACCACAGAGCCTTGGGCTTGCCGATCAGAAGGTCGGCGGTTCGAATCCCCGTGACGGGGTGAGCGCCCGTTGCTCGGTCCCAGCTCCTGCCAACCTAGCAGTTCGAAAGTATATCAAAGTGCAAGTAGATAAATAGGTACTGCTCCGTCGGGAAGGTAAACAGCGTTTCCGTGTGCTTATCGGATTCGCCAGAAGTGGCTTAGTCATGCTGGCCACATGACCCAGAAGCTGTACGCCGGCTCCCTCGGCCAATAAAACGAGATGAGCGCCGCAACCCCAGAGTCAGCCACGACTGGACCTAATGGTCAGGGGTCTCTTTACCCTTTACCTTTACCTATGAATTCCTCTTGGAAGGAGGCAAAGGGTTGTCCCCTTTGCAGCATAGCCCAGAGCAAAGGAGGGAAGAGGCAAAGGAGAGAATGGTGATCTCCAAAAATATGTCATAAGAAGAGTTTGCTCTTGCATGGGATGTGCCCTTTTAAAATGCATCTGTGAGTTATTTGTGGGGCTTGCCTGATGTGCATAGAAGAAGAAGAGTTTGGATTTGATATCCCCCTTTATCACTACCCTAAGGAGTCTCAAAGCGGCTCACATTCTCCTTTCCCTTCCTCCCCCACAACAAACACTCTGTGAGGTGAGTGGGGCTGAGAGACTTCAGAGAAGTGTGACTGGCCCAAGGTCACCCAGCAGCTGCAGGTGGAGGAGCGGAGAGACACGAACCCGGTTCCCCAGATTGCAAGACTACCGCTCTTAACCACTACACCACACATAGGAATTTGGTCATTATTATTATTTCAAAATATAGTCCGGCCCCCCACAAGGTCTGAGGGACAGTGGACCGGCCCCCTGCTGAAAAAGTTTGCTGACCCCTGCTCCACTGGCTTCAAAGCAGAGTTCATTGACTCTGTGACCATGTGATTTCTATTCTTATACCTCACATTTTGGCCAGAAGATCTTCCAAGCAGAGCTGATCTATATGTGTGCCGACAGACTGAGGTGGGCGTTGCTGTTGGTTTTGGCAGTGTTGAAATGCAGCCGCTGCCCCTTTAGTCAAATCTGAGGAAATTTCTTCCGAGCACTGAGAATTCTCCTAATAATCAAACTTTGCCACCCCTCCGAATCGATTTCTGCGGCTGGTCTCAGTGATGTTGGCAGATGGCCAGATCCGATTGCCTCCAGAGCATCTTTCTGTCATCCCATTCACGGTGCCAATGGCAATTTTTTGAAAACGCTCCTGTGACTCATCCGGGCTGACGATTTGCACAATTAAAGGGTTATGGGGAAATGTGGTTTTCTTTCCCTCCTGCAAAAGCACTGGTTTTTTTCCCAGTGATTCAAAACAGAGGAACTTGTACACCCACGGTTCTGACATTTGGATTTTTCTATCCTACTCCTGAGGAAATAGCTCAGTGACGGACATCTTCTTCGCATGCAAAAGATCTCAGGTTCAACATGCAACATCTCCAGGTAGAAAAGTCCCCTGCCTGAATGCCTAGCTAGTAGCTGCCTGCCAGAGTTGACAGAACTGAGATAGACAGACCAGTGGCCTAACGTGCTGTAAGGCAGTACCCAGTACTATTATGATAAAGGTAAAGGGACCCCTGACCATTAGGTCCAGTCGTGGCCGACTCTGGGGTTGTGGCGCTCATCTCGCTTTACTGGCCGAGGGAGCCGGCGTACAGCTTCAGGGTCATGTGGCCAGCATGACTAAGCCGCTTCTGGAGAACCAGAGCAGCGCATGGAAACGCCATTTACCTTCCCGCCGGAGTGGTACCTATTTATCTACTTGCACTTTGACGTGCTTTCGAACTGCTAGGTTGGCAGGAGCAGGGACCAAGCAATGGGAGCTCACCCCGTCGCGGGGATTCGAACTGCCGACCTTCTGATTGGCAAGCCCTAGGCTCTGTGGTTTAACCCACAGCGCCACCCACGTCCCACTATTATGATAGCATGTATCTATTTATTCCCTGCCTTTTTCCCTGATGGGACTCAAGGGGGCTTACAGATAAAAATAAGAACAGGGGGGAAACGGGGGGGGGGTCACTAAAAAAACAATTAAACAGTCGTGGATGCTTTAGCTGAGATTCGTACATTGCAGGGGGTTGGACCAGATGACCCACAATTCTATGATTGATAGAATTAAAACTATATACTTATAGAAAATATATTAACACCTTACCAGTGATTGCAATAAAAACAGCACAGCACCAAGCGCTTCATTAAAAGCAGTAAGTTCCCCAAAGGCTGAGGGAACAAGAAGGATTTCACCTGCCAGCAGAAGGACAGCAAAGATGGAGCCCGTCTGGCTTCTCTAGGCAGGGAGTTCCAAAGTTGCCTGGGAGGAGCCACCACCAAGAAGGCCCTCTCCTGTGTCCTCCCTGTGAGGGCAACAGGACCAGGAAAAGAGCCTATGCATATATTCAACGATAGGATGTTAGATGTATAGAGCTGCCTGTTTCAAATTTTATAGCCCACCTTTCCATCAAGGGACACAACGTGAGGGTTCTCCCTCTCTCATGACAGTTGAGTTCATGGACATCCAGCGAAGCTGAACGTTGAAGGATTCAGGGCAGATAAAAGGGAGTCCTTCTTCACACAGCACAAACCAGGGAACTCTCTTCCACAGGAGGCAGTGGGGGCTGCCAACTTGTTGCAGATATTAATATTACCCAGTTTGAAACGACTGGAAACATAAGTATTGTCTCCTTTTTGGAATAAATCATTGCTCAGACCCGTAAAAATATTTTTCAAACTTTTACTGGCAGAACTCTTTAAAATAAAACAGAATGCATCAAATGATACCTCCCAAATATCCATACAATGCATTGTGTTGTCCAGCACAGGCTCAGCATCTTAGAAAATATGAAATAATCCAAACAGACCTAAAAGCAAAGGTCTTTCGAAGACCTGCATTCCAGGCTCCATGCTGTTTAATCTGCCTTTAGGAGAGCTTCTTTTTACATCTTCAATCCATTGAGTTTGGGAGAAAAACTCAAAGGCAACTCCTTTCAAAATGGAGATGTGCAACCCAATACCTCTCACATGATCTAAGGTTACAACACTCACATGTTAGCTACCAGAGAACAATCAGTTAGTTAATCATTAACTTAGCAAGAGCTCAAAATGTTCTCCTCGGCTTTAATATAACCCCATGGGGCGGGGGGGGACCCATGTTAAACTTTTCATCAATACACATTTAGTCATTCACTTTTTAAACCTTTGTTAATAAACATGCTGTCAGGGGTTCAGGGACAGAGGCACAGCGGAGGCAGGAGATGGAGAGCGAATGGGAAGAAACTGAGGACAGTGGGGAGGAGAATGACAGTGATCCGAGGGACTCCATGAGCCTCTCCAGCGAATCAGAGGATTCCCAGAAGGGGGCGTCGGTGGTCAGGACAAGGGGGGTCCCAGGGGGGACGCACCAGAAGCAAGGGGCCAGCGGGGGTTCCCAAAGCGGCAGCTGGAGATCGGGACCAGCTTCCCCACCAGAGCATAGCGGGAGGAGGAGGAGGAGAGCAGTGACAGGAGTAGTGTTACGATCAGAAGGAAGGTTGGAAGTTGGGCGCGCGCGCCAAGTTCAAATGTACAGGCGCGCGGGACAGCAGAGCCCCCGGATTGGGAACCAGGTCCTAAAGCTCGCAGGAGGGAGGGGGAACAATCCGGGGAATCCGGGGAGTCTAGGAAGGGCGAAACCCCAGGGGGCAGAAGGACCCAGCGGAGGAGGGAACAAAGAAGGAGGTGGAGCAAGGCAAGGATCTTAAACTGGTGTCGGGGCGGGACCGACTCAGAGGGAGCTTCTACGGTCTAAGCTTGCAGACGTACGGCTGCGCACCGCTACTGTGGAACAACTAATGGACTTCAATAAAGACCTTTGTATATAAAGAGAAACTGGCGTTGGTCCTTTGTGAGCTGGGACCTGAGGAAGCCGTGACACATGCATTTTTTTCCATTTCTGTGTGCATTAAACCATTATCCTTAACACAACATGCATGGCTTTAAAAGAGGATTGGATGAATTCATGGAGGAGGAGAGGGCTATCAGGGGCTACTAGCTATGCTCTGCCTCCACAATCAGAGGCCGCAATGCTGAGGACCACAGGATGGGAGAATGCTCTGAGGCTCAGCTCCTGCTTATTGGCTTCCCAGAAGAGGCAACTGGTTGGCCATTGTGAGAACAAGATGCTAGACAAGTTGAGCCACTGGCTTGATCCAGCAGGCTTGACACGGGTGGCGCTGTGGTCCAAACCACTGAGCCTCTTGGGCTTGCTGATCGGAAGGTTGGCAGGTCAAATCCCCACGACAGGGTGAGCTCCTGTTGCTCTGTCCCAGCTCCTGCCAACCTAGCAGTTTGAAAACACACCAGCACAAGTAGATAAATAGGTACTGCTCCGGCGGGAAGGTAAACAGCGTTTCCATGTGCTCTGCGGTCCTCCGTGCGCCAGTAGCAGTTTAGTCCTGCTGGCCACATGACCCGGAAAACTGTCTGTGGACAAACACCGGCTCCCTTGGCCTGAAAGCGAGATGAGTGCCGCAACCCCATAGTTGCCTTTGACTGGACTTAACTGTCCAGGGGTCCTTTACCTTTACCTTTTACGTTCTAATGTACAAGGAAAGAATTACCTGAGACCCTATCTGCCTGCATACTGTCTCGCCAGAGGGGTGCATGCTCTGGCTATCTCCCGCTTGGACTACTGCAATGCACTCTACATGGGGCTACCTTTGAAGGTGACTCGGAAACTGCAACTAATCCAGAATGCGGCAGCTAGACTGGTGACTGGGAGCGGCCACTGAGACCATATAACACCGGTCTTGAAAGACCTACATTGGCTCCCAGTACGTTTCCGAGCACAATTCAAAGTGTTGGTGCTGACCTTTAAAGCCCTAAACGGCCTCGGCCCAGTATACCTGAAGGAGCGTCTCCACCCCCATCATTCTGCCTGGACGCTGAGGTCCAGCGCCGAGGGCCTTCTGGCGGTTCCCTCATTGCGAGAAGCAAAGCTACAGGGAACCAGGCAGAGGGCCTTCTCGGTAGTGGCACCCGCCCTGTGGAACGCCCTCCCATCAGATGTCAAAGTGATAAACAACTACCTGACATTCAGAAGCCATCTTAAGGCAGCCCTGTTCAGGGAAGTTTTTAATGTGGGATATTTTATTGTATTTTTGGTTTTTATGGAAGCCGCCCAGAGTGGCTGGGGAGGCCCAGCCAGATGGGCGGGGTATAAATAATATATTATTATTGTTGTTGTTGTTGTTGTTGTTGTTGTTGTTGTTGTTATTATTATTATTATTATTATTATTATTATTATTATTATTATTATTATTACCGTATCCATCTAGTTAGATGTTTCCTGTGCTCTTCCCTCTGGCATGGAGCTTCCTTTGCTCTCTTGCTTGGAGAAGTGAGAAGTGGTTGCTGTTCAGTCTGCCTTTCATTACACACACACACACACACACACACACACATACACAGGCTCCCGACTCCAGCACATGCCAGAGCCCGGAACTACAGAGGCCAATCTGTGGGCAGATTGACATTTGGTCCTTTCCAACCCCTGTGCAAATGCTGTGCTTCTTAAATTTGACTTTGCCATCTGTGACACTAAGCCCAGAATCGAGCAAAACGAATTCGAAAAATAGCGCACTAGGCAGGTAAAAATAGCTCCCAGAGTTCCTTATCAGCCCCCTGGCTCCTTCCGAAAAGTTGTGCTTGTATTATTCATCCGGCTTTTAAAAAGATTGAGTGAATTGGAAGGAAACAAAAGGAAGGAAGCCTGCGGTAAACAGGGGAATGGATGCTTATGCTACCGCCAGGAGTCCATAGCTGTTTCTTCTCCCATCCGGAAGCAAAATCTATGAATGTTAGGTTGGAACTCTAACCATCTCCCTCAATATAATAATTATTATTATTATTATTATTATTATTATTATTATTATTATTATTACCCCGCCCATCTGGCTGAGTTTCCCCAGCCACTCTGGGCGGCTCCCAATCAAGTGTTTAAAACAGTACAGCGTTAAATATAGAAACTTCCCTAAACAGGGCTGCCTTCAGATGTCTTTTAAAGATAGGATAGCTGCTTATTTCCTTCACATCTGAAGGGAGGGCGTTCCACAGGGCGGGTGCCACTACCGAGAAGGCCCTCTGCCTGGTTCCCTGTAACCTCACTTCTCACAATGAGGATCCCTCGGCGCTGGATCGCAGTATCCGGGGTGAATGATGGGGGTGGAGACGCTCCTTCAGGTATACAGGACCGAGGCCGAAGTGCAGAAGTGGATTCGCTGTACCTGAGATGCAACCCTCAGGTGTTCATACCAGGTGGGATGCACCAGAACAAAGACATCCACCTTCAAGCTGGGAGGGGAGAGAAACTTTGGCAATCTCTCGCTTTACTAAAATGCCAAAACCATGTTCACAGAGTCGGGGAAGTGAGACCTTAACTCAGTATAGAAATGGGTTGCATTTTGCATGAATGCACACGTGCCCAGTTAATGATAGCATATGAACTCCTTTCTCCACAAGGCCGGGCTGATGAAAATATTAGAAGACCAAGCAATTTTCTCCCCTAACGAAAGACGCCAAGGGGTTTGGTCTCACTTCCACAGTGTGCCACAAACAAATCACATGCGTCCCTCCTGTATCTGAAGGGTTGCCATGTGCAAGATGGAGCAGAGGATTGGGCCTGAACCAATATATACGAATGAGTCCAACTCAACGTTAGGAGGAACCTTCTGACAGTAAGAACTGTTTAATTGTAGAATCATAGAATCATAGAATCATAGAATCATAGAGTTGGAAGAGACCACAAGGGCCATCGAGTCCAACCCCCTGCCAAGCAGGAAACACCATCAGAGCACTCCTGACATATGGTTGTCAAGCCTCTGCTTAAAGAGCTCCAAAGAAGGAGACTCCACCACACTCCTTGGCAGCAAATTCCACTGTCAAACAGCTCTTACTGTCAGGAAGTTCTTCCTAATGTTTAGGTAGAATCTTCTTTCTTGTAGTTTGGCTCCATTGCTCCGTGTCCGCTTCTCTGGAGCAGCAGAAAACAACCTTTCTCCCTCCTCTATGTGACATCCTTTTCTATATTTGAACATGGCTATCATATCACCCCTTAACCTCCTCTTCTCCAGGCTAAACATGCCCAGCTCCCTTAGCCGTTCCTCAGAAGGCATCGTTTCCAGGCCTTTGACCATTTTGGTTGCCCTCCTCTGGACACGTTCCAGTTTGTCAGTGTCCTTCTTGTGGGACGGACTATTTCAGAAAGCAGAACCATAGAATTGTAAAAAAAATTCCTTCCAGTAGCACCTTAAAGACCAACTAAGTTAGTTCTTGGTATGAGCTTTCGTGTGCATGCACACTTCTTAGTCATCTAGTCCAACCTGCAGGAACCACTTAAAGAGGAAAGGGTACAGATTTTGAGAGGGACTCTCCTCCATTGGAAATTTTTAAGAAGGAGTTGAACGATGGCCATCTTTCAGGGATTCTTCAGGTGTGATTTCAGCATCACTGGGGCTTGGGCTAGTTTTGTCACCTACGTTTCTTCACTTTCAGGGAATGAGAACGCAGGCATAGAGAGAAAACAGATAAGAGTGGAACGCAGAGGGGAGGGAGAAGCAGCAGGGAGCAGCCGTAACTTGATCTCTGGACACAGGGGAAATGAAAGAATGCAACTTGTTAACCCGGACAGTGGGTGCCCTCTCCAAAATATCGTGGGGTCACGAGACTGGCTGAGAAGCGCGAAAAGGAAAGGAAGAGAAGGTGGGGGTTTTCCTGTTGGGGGGGAAGGGGGCAGAGCTTTTAATGCATGATGCATTACTGCATTTTAATATTTTGTTGGAAGCCGCCCAGAGTGGCTGGGGAAGCCCAGCCAGATGGGTGCGGTATAAATAAATTATCATCATCATCATCATCATCATCATCATCATTATTACTGTGCTATTTGAGGATGATGGAAATTAGCTGAGCTTTAACTGGGGCTTTTAAAAGTGATTAATAAGAAGGTAGGCGGTTCGAATCCCTGCCATGGGGTGAGCTCCTGTTGCTCGGTCCCTGCTCCTGCCAACCTAGCAGTTCGAAAGCACATCAAAGTGCAAGTAGATAAATAGGTACCGCTGCAGCAGGAAGGCAAACGGCGTTTCCGTGCGCTGCTCTGGTTTGCCAGAAGCGGCTTAGTCATGCTGGCCACAGGACCCGAAAGCTGTACACCGGCTCCCTCGGCCAATAAAGCGAGATGAGTGCCACAACTCCAGAGTTGTCCGTGACTGGACCTAATGGTCAGGGGTCCCTTTACATTTAATAAATCTGAAATAATTAACTGCCGGAGTCATCTCTCGTCTGTGGGAGAGACCCAAGCCATTCCAAGATTACTCTTTGGGCCCTTAGAATCCTATAATTCTATAAGCCACCCTGGGAAGGAACACAGGACAACATTCCCAAAGGCCAGACAGCAAGGCTTCATTTGGCCTCTGGACTGAGTTTCCCCAACCCTTCCTAGGCTATGTGGCAGGAAAGAGAAAAGCTCCACAGAGCTAAGTCAACAGGGGCTACCCAGCTCTTTTTTATAGAATCACAGTCATAGATCTCTAGAGCTGCAGGAGACCCCAAAGGTCATCTTCTCCAACTCCCCTGCAATGCAGAATAATGATGACCCAAAACACCATCTGGAAAGTCTCTGTGTTAGGCAGGCAACTGCATCCTCCTCGCAATCTTTCCCAGTACCGTATTGAACAGCAAAACTGCTGAAACATTGCAGCAACATCAAAGGTGAAGGCACTTCATTCCACCATGCACCCCTTTTTAAGGGAAGATTGGCTTTGTTTTTTCCTGCAGTGCCGAACATAAGCCCTGACACCGATCGTTGAGTGTAATAATTAGATTGGTTTCGTGTTGCAATTTTCGCATTCAATCACAATTAGTCAGAATGGATCCATGCTAAACTAATGCAACCCTATTATCTTTCCTCAGAAGCAAAGCTTTCTTGAGGCAGGGTGGAAAACACACAAGAGGGACAGCAGCGCCTTCAGTGCCTGCAGGATGGAGATAATGTCCTCTTGAATATCAGTTCAGCCAAGCAGCCTGAAGCGCAGAACGGAAGCCTGATTTGGGGTGTTCCTTCCGTGCGCTGGGTGTAGATTGGCGAGGAATGCAGAGCTAAGTAAATTAATTAGTTATACCTGGATGGTTGGCTAAGGAAGAATCCGTCCCCACAAACGGCAGCATTCAGAATATGAATACCATCCTGTATATCGGGGGGGCCAATGCGGTGACCTTCAGAGGCTTTTAGATCACAATTTAGAACCACTGAATTGTATAGGAGGGACTCAACTATACACTCCCCTTGCAATGCAGGAATCACAGTTACAGCTTCACTGACAGATGGCCAGCCAAGCTTTGATTGGAAACCGCCAGTGGTGGAGAGTCCACCACCTTCCAAGAATAATAATTTATTATTTATACCCCGCCCATCTGGCTGGGCTTCCCCAGCCACTCTGGGCGGCTTCCAAAAGAATATTAAAATACTGTGATACATCAAACATTAAAAGCTTCCCTAAACAGGGCTGCCTTCAGATGTCTTCTAAAAGTCTGGTAGTTGTGGTTCTCTTTGACATCTGGTGGGAGGGCGTTCCACAGGGAGGGCGCCACTACCGAGAAGGCCCTCTGCCTGGTTCCCTGTAACTTGGCTTCTCGCAGTGAGGGAACCGCCAGAAGGCCCTCGGCGCTGGACCTCAGTGTCCGGGTAGACCGATGGGGGTGGAGATGCTCCTTCAGGTATACTGGACCGAGGCCGTTTAGGGCTTTAAAGGTCAGCACCAACACTTTGAATCCTCTTTGGCCATTGGCTCTGCTGGTTGGGGCTGATGGGAGTTGGGGGTCTAGCATAGGAGGGCACCATGTTGACTACCACTGCCCCACATCCCTTTCCAACCCAGGTGGACTACCAAAACGTACAAGTCACCAAGCAGCCAAAGAATGACAAAAGGGCTTGGATCCAACTGATCATCATCACCAAAATTAACAAACCTGAGTCAGTCACATCTATTCATTCCGTTAAGTCTACTCTGTATAGGGCAAATGTTGGAGGCAGGCTAGGATCTCTGCTAGAGCCAAGCCAAACAGATCTTCAAAAACGAATGTCAAGGAAAACCCCACCGTGACAAGACAGCAGGCAAAAGGCAGCTAATGAACAGTACCTACCGGCTGCTGTACTGCTGCAAGGCATTGATTTCCAGACCATAGTCCTGGGAGAACCCAGAGGTTGCTTAGATGCATTTCAGGGGTTATGTAAGAATGGTGACTAGGAGCGGCCGCCAAGACCACATAACACCGGTCTTGAAAGACCTACATTGGCTCCCAGTACGTTTCTGAGCAGAATTCAGAGTGTTGGTGCTAAATGGCCTCAGTCCAGTATACCTGAAGGAGCGTCTCCACCCCCATCACCCAGCCCAGACACCAAGGTCCAGTGCCAAGGGCCTTCTGGCGGTTCCCTCCCTGCGAGAAGTGAGGTTACAGGGAACCAGGCAGAGGGCCTTCTCAGTAGTGGTGCCCGGCCAGTGAAACGCCCTCCCATCAGATGTCAAGGAAATAAACAACTACCTGACGTTTAGAAGACATCTGAAGGAACTGGGGATAAGAACTTGTTGAATTTACAAATTGGAATTGGAATATAAGAAGGGGAAGTGCGGGGAAGTCAGGGAAATATGATATAGAAAATAAGGATTGCAAACTGTATATGTTTTTAATTTTTTTCTTTTTGTTTTTTTTAAAAAATGGAAAATTCTTAATAAATATTTATTTAAAAAAAAAAGAAGACATCTGAAGGCAGCCCTGTTTAGGGAAGTTTTATTGTGTTTTTAATCTTTGTTGGAAGCCACCCAGAGTGGGGAAACCCAGCCAGATGGGTGGGGTGCAAATATTATTATTATTATTATTATTATTATTATTATTATTATTATTATTAGTGCATTGCTGGATCAGGCCAGCGGCCCATCTAGTCTAGCATCCTCTACTCACAATGGCCAACCAGATGCCCGTGGGAAACCCACAGGATCTGAGCACAAGACATCCCCCCCCCCCGTCCTCCCATAATCTTCAGCAGCGGGCATTCAGAAGCATTTCTGCCCCTGACCATGAGGGCAGAGCGCAGCCATCCTGGCTCCTGGCCATCAATAACCTTCTCCTCCCTGAATTCATCCAATCCTTCTCTCAAAAGAATGCTGCACCATTAAAACATAAATGGAAGACATGGAGCGTTGGCATAAATAGCATTGGCCGGCTGAGGAGTGTATGACAATATATCCATTTCGCTCATCAGCTGCGAGTGCTGAATCAGCAGGTTGCTAAAAGGATATAATCAAAGGAATGCCATTACAAACCCACCGACAATGGCCACTCACAGAAAGAGCCTGTCAGGGATGGCTCCTGACATGAGACTTCCTCCACAAGGCCATTCATCATGGATTTGACACCGTCTTGTCCCACCCTTCCCCCAGGAGGCCAGGATCCAAGAGCAAGAGGGCTTCCCAGCGGCTGACAGTCAAAAGCATCGCTGCCTTTCTCGGTGGAGGCAGAGCTGAGCCATCGTGGCCAACAGCCATCAATAGTCCCCTCTATCATGGAGTTCCCTAATCAGAGGCGGATTTAGGACAGTGTGCCTGGTTCTGCAGCACTGGGCACTGAGCCCAGGGGGCGCTGCAGGGCACTGCAACTATGACACAGTGAAATGGGGAGAACAGAAGGGGAGAGGGGTTGCAGAGGGGGGGGTGAATTTTGGCCTCGCACGGAGAGCTGCTGAAATTTGAAAGACTAAAGTCTGCCATGACAAACCTAGACAGCATCTTAAAAAGCAGAGACATCACCTTGCCAACAAAGGTCCGTATAGTTAAAGCTCTGGTTTTCTCAGTAGTGAGGTATGGAAGTGAGAGGTGGACCATAAAGAAGGCTGATCGCTGAAGAATGGATGCTTTTGAATTCTGGTGCTGGAGGAGACTCTTGAGAGTCCCATGGACTGCAAGAAGATCCAACCTCTCCATTCTGAAGGAAATCATCCCTGAGCGCTCACTGGAAGGCCAGATCCTGAAGCTGAGACTCCAATACTTTGGCCCCCTCAGGAGAAGAGAAGACTCCCTGGGAAAGACCCTGATGTTGGGAAAGATGGAGGGCACAAGGAGAAGGGGACGACAGAGGACGAGATGGTGGGACAGTGTTCTCGAGGCTACCAGCATGAGTCTGACCAAACTGCAGGAGGCAGTGGAAGACAAGAGTGCCTGGTGTGCTCTGGTCCAGGGGGTCACGAAGAGTCGGACATGACTAAACGACTAAACAACAACAAAGTCTGCTCCTGGCTTAATCCTCTTTCAAAGCAATGGTCACCAGAACAAACCATAAAACTCGGCCGGAAAGGGGGGAAATGAATGAAAAAGTAATTTTGCAAAATGAAAAATAAAAGAGCAATGAAATAAGCACACCATAAGACTTCCGTTCCATCACACGCCTCTTAAGGCTGGTCCAGCCACTGGACTAGTTGCTTTCTGAATTTCGCTCCTCCGCCAAAGTTATTCCCCTGCAACTCCCTGTTTGCAATCTTTATTTAGAACTTGCGTAAGAAGAGCCTTATTTTAAACATTAAAACCTCCAGCATTTCAATACGAGATCCCAGTGCGCTGGGTAGGAGAGAACAGTGTTCCTTAAAATAATCCCAATTTGATGCTCTCTGTTCTAATGTTATGGAGATTAGTGAGAAAATGACATCTCAAAACTGATTTCCCTTGAAAATATGTACAGTTAAAAGCACTTCAGCTTGCTGAGGCTCTGCAGAGCAATTTTGTTCACAATGTGCTATAAAAAGCTTAGACGTTGCCACTATTTCAATGTTCGTTAGCAATGATCGTTTAAAGAGCTTGAAGCGATGGGGCATGGAGGGTCCTCCCCCTCTTTTCCTTAATTAAAGTGCCACAGGTAAGACTTCTATGCAAAATAGGTGTAATCACAATGCCAATAATAATAATAATAATAATAATAATATTTTAATGTGTTTCCTTTCAAAACAAATATTCTACTCCAGGTTTTGGATTTCCTTTTCTTGCAAAGCTTATCCACATGAACAGCAGCAGCTAGAGCAAGCATAGGCAAACTTGGCCCTCCAGATGTATGGGGACTACAATTCCCATCATCCCTAGCTAACCAGGACTAGTGGTCAGGGATGATGGGAGTTGCAGTCCCAAAGCAGCTGGAGGGCCGAGTTTGCCTATGCCTGAGCTAGAGATAACAGAAGGATCTAGAAAGCCAGTCAGCCAATACTTTGTAGGATCATAGAATAATAGAATTGTAGAGTTGGAAATTGGAAGACAACCCGAGGGTCATCTAGTCCCCTGCAATGCAGTAATCTCAACCCTGAAAGTCTGATAATACAGTGCGGCTTGTGATGTTCCCATGAAGCTGGAATATTTCACCACCAGTGAAAGGGGTTGGGGGTGGGAGATATCCAAGCCACCTTCTATGAACAAGAGAAACAGCATAAGAAGTGGACCAAAACTGACAAAATAAATTTCAGCAGAGACAACTATAAAGTTCTACACATAGGCAGGAATAACCATCTGAACCAGTAAAAGTTGGGGGGGGGCACCTGGCTCAACAGTAGGATACGTGAAAAGAATCCATGGGTCTTAGTAGACCATAAAAATTCATAGAACCACAGAATCATAGAAATGTAGAGTTGGAAAGATCATCTGTTCCAACTCCCTGCAATATAGGAATCTCAGCTAAAACATCCCTGACAGATGGCCGTCCAACATCTGCTCAAAAACCTCCTAGAAAGTTCTCCCTGATGTTTAGCCAGAATTTCCTTTCTTGTAACTCTAAGCCAATGGTTTGGGGACCCTAACCTCCAGAGCAGGAGAAACAAGCTTGCTCCATCTTCCATGGAGATATTTGAAGATGGCTCTCATATCTTTTCTCAGTCTCCTCTTTTCCAGGCCAAACGTATCCAGCTCCTTCAACCATTCCTCATAATAACCATTCTGCTTTCCTTTTAATAAGAAACTGAGAATAGATTCATGTAACCCCTGAAATGATGGGAAAGCTCTAGGATCAACCACTTTGGCCAGCTGACTGATGGGGTTATCAGAGGGTTCAGAACTCCCTACCGCAAGATGTAGCGATGGCCTCTCTGTTAGAACCACCCCCTGTTCTTTCGCTTAAATGCTTTCTTTGATCAGAGATTTAATGTGACCAGACAACCCATCTCTGGTGCACACATGGAAGCTGTCAGATGCTCTCCAGAGACAACGTATGGCTCAGGGAGTCAAAACTCTGAAAACCGTGATGATGTTGATGTTGGCGATGGAAGAACAACATGGACTACAGAGCTGCAACAATTATTTAATGAACCCATTCAATTACCAATTGATTAAAACACTTTCAGTCAATAGAGCTTTTTCGTCATCTTCTTTTTCAGCCCAAAATTGATGGAAACTGGTGCTTTTTTCTGGGGTTACACCAGGGGTCAGCAAACTTTTTCAGCACGGGGCCAGTCCACTGTACCTCAGAACTTGGGGGGGGGCGGACTATATTGGGGGGGGGAATGAAGGAATTCCTATGCCCCACAAATAACCCAGAGATGCATTGTAAATAAAAGTACACATTCTACTCATGTAAAAACACGCTGATTCCTGGACCGTCTGCGGGCTGGATTTAGAAGGCAATTGGGCTGGATCCGGCCCCCAGGCCTTAGTTTGCCTACCCATAGGTTACACGATACCAGACCTTTCCCCCCACAAATGTTGAAAGTGTGTCGCTTATTGTAACAACACACACACACATTTTTATTGATTTTTTAACATCAGTTCCAACAGTCATACAACGTATATTCTCATCTTATACAATATTTTAGACTTCCATCAACACCTCTGATGATTTTCCGTTCTTTATCACTTAATCTGCATTACTTAATTTCTATATTACATTCAATTGTCCTTAACTAATAATTCTATTCATAGTCTTTCTTGCAGTATTTCAAATAATCCACTTTACAAAACTTCTTGCAGTCCTACTAGCGTAATCTGTTCATCACAATTACTTTTCAAATAGTTCATATATTTACTCCAGTCTTCTAAGAATCTCTGATCCCGCAGGTTTCGAATCCACCTTATTGTAACAACTTCATGGTGAGTACGGGCACATTTTTTTCTTATTGTTTTTTTTAAAGTCCTGGTGGACACCATCTAAGAGCAGGATTTGTGGAACCACAGAATTGCAGAGTTGGAAGGGACCCCAAGGGTCATCTATTCCAACCCCCTGAAATGCAGGAATCACAGCTGTTCCTTCTTCACTTTCCACAGCTAATGAACTAAGGCTTCAATATGGATAGGACCTAGGGCAAGATCTTAGAAGGGACCAGTTGGTTAAAGGTATACAAGTCGGAGCTAAACAATACAAATTGAGAGCATTTGCAGATGACTTAGTATTGACGTTACAGGAGCCAGAATCTAGTACTAAAAGGGTTTTGGAACTGATTCAAGAATTTGGTCAGGTTGCAGGATTTAAACTGAATAAGTTAAAAACAAAGGTATTAGAGAAGAACTTAACAGCGACTGAGAGAGAGAGAGGTTTCAGAATGAGACAGGTTTAACAGTGGTTAAGAAAGTGAAATACCTGGGGATTAACATGACAGCTAAAAATGGGAATCTATTTAAAGACAATTATGAAAAATGCTAGGCTGAAGTGAAAAAAGATTTAGAAATTTGGTCAAATTTGAAGCTTTCACTGCTAGGCCGTATTGCTGCGATAAAAATGAATGTATTGCCTAGAATGTTGTTTCTGTTTCAAATATTGCAAATTTTGGACAAAATGGATTGCTTCAAGAAGTGGCAGAGAGATATCTCGAGATTTGTCTGGCAGGGCAAGAAGCCTAGAATAAAATTTAAAATATTAACGGATGTAAAGGAAAGAGGTGGATTTGCCCTGCCAGACCTTAAACTTTATTACGAATCAGCAGCTTTTTGCTGGCTGAAAGAATGGCTGCTTCTTGAAAACACAGACATTTTGGATTTAGAAGGTTTTAATAATGTATTTGGATGGCATGCATATTTGTGGTATGATAAGGTCAAAGCACATAAAGCATTTAAAAATCATATTGTCAGGAAAGCATTGTTTAATGTCTGGATAAGATATAAGGACCTATTGGAAAACAAAACCCCAAGGTGGCTGTCACCGATGGAAGCGAAAGCTCAGAAAAAGCTCAATATGGAGGCCAAATGGCCAAAATATTGGGAAATTCTGGAACAAGAGGGAGATAGATTGAAACTGCAGAGTTTTGAGAAACTAAAAAACAAAGTGCGAGATTGGCTTCATTATTATCAGATAATGGAGGCATACAATTTGGACAAAAAAATTGGCTTCCAGGTGGAAAAATCAAAATTAGAAACAGAAAAATCAAAATTAGAAACTGTTAGAACCCAAAACTAAGATTTTGTCAAAGATGTATAACTTGCTGTTGAAATGGAATACTCAGGATGAAACGGTGAAATCTGCTATGATTAAATGGGCACAAGATGTTGGACATAACATATTTTTTTTGTAAGATATTTATTAAGATTTTCAAAATATTACAAAAGAAAAATAGAAAAAAGAAAAATAGAAAATAAAAATAATTAAAAACAACTCAATCTTTCCATTACTTATTTTTCATTAGCTTATTTCCCGGACCTCCTCACGCCTCCCCTTTTTTGTATTCCAATTTAGTTTGTTGGTTCAGCAAATCCTTCCCCTCTTTGTTTATACTAATCTTTAATCTTAAAATATTATAACATTAAATCTTTACCTATTAGTAATCCATTTTTCATATTCCCTTATAGTATTGCAGCTAAAAAACCCTTAGTTTCTTAAGATGTTGGACATAACATAATGATGGCTTACTGGGAACAGTTATGGACCACAGGTATGAAGTTTACGGCATGTAATGCCTTAAGAGAGAATATTATGAAAATGATATACAGGTGGTACATGATACCAGTCAAGTTTGCAAAAATCTATCATTTGCCCGATAATAAATGTTGGAAATGTAAAGAAACTGAAGGTACATTCTTTCACCTTTGGTGGACATGCCCAAGGATTAAGGCTTTCTGGGAGATGATCTATAATGAAATGAAAAAGGTATATAAATATACCTTCCTGAAGAAACCAGAGGCCTTTCTCCTGGGCATGGTCGGCCAATTGGTGTCAAAGAAGGACAGAACTTTCTTTATGTATTCCACAACAGCAGCAAGAATACTTATTGCAAAGTATTGGAAGACACAAGATCTACCCACTCTGGAAGAATGGCAGATGAAGGTGATGGACTATATGGAACTGGCGGAAATGGCTGGCAGAATCCGAGACCAGGGAGAAGAGTCGGTGGAAGGAGATTGGAAGAAATTTAAAGACTATTTACAGAAATACTGCAAAATTAATGAATGTTAGAATGATGTCAGAATGAAGTTAAGTGGTTTTAGCAGTAATGTTATAAAGGTGTATGTAAAAATGGATTGTTAACAGGTGAAAATCCAAAATTATAATATATTAAGTTAAAGGATTAAGACAAAAACAAAGAGGGAAAGGAATTGCTAAATTAACTAACAGAACTGGAATACAAAAAAGGGAGGTGTGGGGAGGTCAGGGAAGTAAGGAAATGAAATGTAAGGCGTGGAAAGACTGATGTGTTTTTTAAGTGTTTTCTTTTTTTTGTATTTTGTATTTTTTTCTTTTTTGTTTCTTTTTCTCTCCCCCCCTCTTTTTATATATGTAATCCTTTCTTTGAAACTATAATAAATATCATTAAAAAAAGGACCTAGGGCATGATCCCCTCCTCAGGGTCACCTCCAGACAACCTGTGTCTTGAGCATTCATTCAGACCTGCTTGCAGGGAAATTAGAATATGTTGCATCCAGTGCCAGATTTACGTATAAGCTAAACAAACTATAGCTTAGGGTCCCACTCTCTTGGGGGCCACCCAAAAATTAAAAGGGAAAACAAACTGGACGTACATTTCCAAAATATAAGATAAAAAAAAATAAAACAAAACCGCAATGAACATTATTCATATTTATTTATAAAACCTACATCCAGCAACAGTTGTGTAGGCTCCTATGATGTGTAAGTCATGGGCCCCGCCTGCTCGCCTGCTCCCTCAAATATCACTGGTTTGCTCATTTCTATATCAATTCCTTTGATGGATGGCGGCTAACAGATTGAGGTTGAATCCTGACAAGACAGAAGTACTGTTTTTGGGGGACAGGGGATGGGCAGGTGTGGAGGATTCCCTGGTCCTGAATGGGGTAACTGTGTCCCTAAAGGACCAGGTGCACAGCCTGGGAGTCATTTTGGACTCACAGCTGTCCATGGAGGCGCAGGTCAATTCTGTGTCCAGGGCAGCTGTCTACCAGCTCCATCTGGTACGCAGGCTGAGACCCTCCTTGCCCGTGGACTGTCTCCCCAGAGTGGCGCATGCTCTGGTTATCTCCCGCTTGGACTACTGCAATGCGCTCTACGTGGGGCTACCTTTGAAGGTAACCTGGAAACTGCAATTAATCCAGAATGCGGCAGCTAATCTGGTGACTGGGAGCGGCCGCCAAGACCACATAACACCGATCTTGAAAGACCTACATTGGCTCCCAGTATGTTTCCGAGCACAATTCAAAGTGTTGGTGCTGACCTTTAAAGCCCTAAATGGCCTTGGTCCAGTATACCTGAATATCTCCACCCCCCATTGTTCTGCCTGGACACTGAGGTCCAGCTCCGAGGGCCTTCTGGCAGTTCCCTCACTGTGAGAAGTGAGGTTACAGGGCCTTCTCTGTGGTGGTGCCCATCCTGTGGAAAGCCCCCCCAGCAGATGTCAACGCAATAAACAACTATTTTACTTTTAAAAGACAACTGAAGGTGGCCCTGTTTAGGGAAGTTTTTAATATATAATGCTGTACTATTTTTAACACTTGATTGGGAGCCGCCCAGAGTGGCTGGGAAAACTCAGCCAGATGGGCGGGGTATAAATTATTATTATTATTATTATTATTATTATTATTATTATTATTATTGATAAAATGTGTATTTTGTTATGTGCAAATGGCTTTAGATACCTCTTAGGTCCATCAATTACCATATAACATATATTCCACACACAAAACAGCGACCATTTGTTGTTGACAAAGGACAGCTGGACATAGAAAGAGCCCCATGACCTTCAGGAGCTGAGGGCCTCATCCAACCTAAATCTGGCCCTCGTTGCATCACAGCATGCGCTGCTGGTGCTTAGGGAGCCCAGGTTTGTTGCGAAAGACATTAGAGCACTCTGAACACCTCGTTCATTTCATAGCGTTGCAAAAACAAAAAGATATTGCAAACCATTGTGAGAATCTGGCGTGTTATGAGGTAATTGAACAGGAGAAAAAATGCAGAACAAAGTCTTTTAAAACATCACGATTGTGCCCTCTGGCAGACAACTGTTTACAGAATGGGCTCAGGAGGTTGCACACCGTCTTGTGTCCTCGTTGAGTATTTTGTTTTTCAACCTTGAGGGCCATTTCATATCTGCGTGAGGATTGAGAGGCTTCAGAACATAAGAAGATCTTGCTGAATCGGGCAATTGGCCCATGTAGTCCTGCATCCTCTTCCTGATGCCTGTGGGGAACCAGCAAGCAGGATCTGGTCGCAAAAGAAGTCCTCTCCACTCCAATGGCTTCCACCAACTGGTATTAAGAATCATGGCTGCATCCAATCGTGCAGGCAGAGCAGAGCATCGCCTCCCAATTAGCTATAAATTGCACTGGCTCCCGGTGGAGTACAGGGTCAGGTTCAAGGTGCTGCTTTTGACCTTTAAAGCCCTTTGTGGCTTAGGGCCCTCGTATCTACAGGACTACCTCTCCTGGTCTGCCCTGTAGAGGACCTTAAGGTCCATGAATAACCATAGTTTAGAGGTGCCTCGTATTTATGGGACCACCTCTCCTGGTCTGCCCCGTAGAGGACCTTAAGGTCCATGAATAACCATAGTTTAGAGGTCCCTCATATTTATGGAACCACCTCTCCTGGTCTGCCCCACAAAGGACCTTAAGTCCATGAATAACCATAGTTTAGAGGTGCCTCATATTTATGGGACCACCTCTCCTAGTCTGCCCCGTAGAGGACCTTAAGGTCCATGAATAACCATAGTTTAGAGGTGCCTCGTATTTATGGGACCACCTCTCCTGGTCTGCCCCGCAGAGGACCTTAAGATCCATGAATAACCATAGTTTAGAGGTCCCTCGTATTTATGGGACCACCTCTCCTGGTCTGCCCCGTAGAGGACCTTAAGGCCCATGAATAACCATAGTTTAGAGGTCCCTCATATTTATGGGACCACCTCTCCTGGTCTGCCCCACAAAGGACCTTAAGGTCCATGAATAATCATAGTTTAGAGGTCCCAGGCCCTAAGGAAGTCAGACTATCCTCCCCCAGGGCCAGGGCCTTCTCAGTGATGGCTCCGACCTGGTGGAATGCTCTGTCCCACGAGACCAGGGCCCTGAAGGATTTAACCTCCTTCGGCAGGGCCTGTAAGACAGAGCTAGTCCACCTGGCTTTCAATTTGAACTTAGCCTGATCTTTTATTCCCCTTCCTTCCCTCCCCCTCCACTTTTTATGAAGATTACCCGCTCTGGGATCCCACAGCTAATTCTCCCCTGGTCTCCTCGCTGGCCCAAATAGGACTTATTTAGCCAGCTAGCCCTGGAGATCATCTAATGTTTATTGGATGGATTTCCCCCCTAAATTGATTTTCGAATTCTGAATTGATTGTTATTCACGTTTTATACTGTATTTTATGCTATTTTTTGTTTCATCAATTAAGTGTTTTAAATTTGTTGTTTTTTGAATCGGGAAGGGTGGAGTATAAATAAAAAATATTTATTTATTTATTATTTTAATAATAAATTGTGCAACATGAATTTATGCATCTGCAGGTGAATCCCACCCCCAAATAGTCTTTAGGTGTTTCCAGGTAACTTTCTGCATCTCCTTTCAAAGTTCCTGGATGCTCTGTGCCAGCAAGTGTTGAGAAATGTTGTTTTCTGCTGCTCCAGAGAAGCGGACACGGAGCAATGGATCCAAACTACAAGAAAGAAGATTCAACCTAAACATTCGGAAGAACTTCCTGACAGTAAGAGCTGTTTGACAGTGGAATTTGCTGCCAAGGAGTGTGGTGGAGTCTCCTACTTTGGAGGTCTTTAAGCAGAGGCTTGACAACCATATGTCCGGAGTGCTCTGATGGTGTTTCCTGCTTGGCAGGGGGTTGGACTCGATGGCCCTTGTGGTCTCTTCCAACTCTATGATTCTATGATTCTAAGTGAGCCATGGGCTGTTTCCACTCTCCTTGGATACGGGAGAGAGTAGAATCCTGCAACGTTTTTCTTATTCAGACTCGCTCCATGGTTGTACCACCTTAAATCAGCCACAGTAATGTTCGCTTAATGCCTTTGTGTGTTTAATTAATCCCATCTCCTGGGACTTGCCTGGGGCAGTGAAAATGGCAGCCGCCGAAGAGTTTCTTGCAATGATTTGTTGTGCCGCTGCGTGGCCAGGGCTCCTGCAAGCCATGGTGATATAGATGCAAATTCCTCCTGGTAACCAGGGCAAAAGGTGACTGCCTTCCAGCTTAGGAAATCCCAGTCCAGGATTCCATCTAATTATAAGATGAAGGCCTATCCATAGAGCAGCTCTCTCCAGAACAAGAACATAAAAACACGAGGAAAGTCTGCTGCATCAAGCCAGTGAACCATCTGTTCCTGCATCCTACATAGCCTCCAACATTCCTTAGATGAAAATAAGGACATTTCCCCCTCCCTCCCAACTAACCCCCTCGACTCCCCCCTCGACACCCAGCTCTACCTCTCCTTTAAATCAGAACCAGTAAAAGTTGGGGGGGGCAAGCTCAGAACAGGTGAGGGTCACGTTCCTCATCAAGTCCAGGTGTTGCAATCAGAATGCAGCAAGCAGAACTGAGGGGCTGGGTCTGCTCAACTTCCCATGTTGGTTGGGCCATGGCTTAGATCGGGGTCAGCAACCTTTTTCAGCCGCGGGCCGGTCCACCGTCCCTCAGACCATGTGTTGGGCCAGACTATATTTTGAAAAAAATAACCCAGAGATGCATTTTAAATAAAAAGACACATTCTACTCATGTAAAAAAACACTGATTCCCGGACCGTCCACGGGCTGGATTGAGAAGGCGATTGGGCTGCATCCAGTCGCTGGACCTTAGGTTGCCTATCCCTGGCTTAGATGTTCCAGGCAGCTCTTCAGAACTGACCTTCAAATGTCTTGCCCCCTGGATTGGCTGCAGGTGTGGCAGGCTGGCCTGACTGCCCTTTGGACCTGTTGGCCTGCCAAACTGCTGGACTGCATGCCCAGATTTGGGGCCATCACGGCCTCCAGTGGGAGGGAGTTCCATAGTTTAGCCAAATCTTCCAACATTCAGCTTCGTTGGGTGTCTGCGAGTTCTAGTGTTTGGAGAGAGGGAGGAAAGCTTTTCTACCTCCATTTTCCCCCATGCCAGGCATCATTTTGTAACCTCCTCCCCCATCACCTCCCCCTCACCTTTTCTCTAAACTAAAAATTGAAGATGCTGCAACCTTCATGAGAAGTTGCTCCCTGTGCTTCTTGATCATTTCCAGTGTTATGAAAGGCCTCTGATCTCAGCTGGTGTGGGAAGAAATGCCTCTCTTTTCTCTCTTGAAAGTTCCCCTTTCCAAGTCTCACCCATCAGAAAACTCATCTCTTCCACGAAGACGCTGGCTTATTTACGATTTCAGAAGATTGATGTCCCACCCTTCAGTTATCAGTAGTTTGGGGGCTGGGGCGGTGGTGGTGGAGAGAGGGACTATCAGTCACACACAAAAGCAATAAACTCATAAAAAGGCAATGCATTAATAAATCAGACAAATAAAGTCATCTCTCAACCAAAAGCACCAGGGCGGTGAAGGGGGAGGGGGGAGTCCTAGCGGCAGGATGGAAATGTGGGGAAATCAGCCACAGATTAAAAGGCCTGAGAAAACATGAAAATAATATCCTTCCTTCTTCCCAAAGGAGTCCAGGATGGCAATCATGGAAAAGATAAAACAAGTTTAACATCTTAAAAATCTGTTCAGGACAATATTTCTGGCACGTTAGGGTATCGTATACCCTTAGATCCTGAAATATTTGTACTTGGTGAGCTGAAGGAAAATGTTCGAGAAATAGTGTTCCAGTCCTGTAACTGCTGCTAAGATTATGATAGCCTAAACTGCAGGGAAAGCGCATCTGCTATTGCATGTGAATGAATAATAATAATAAAGGTCTCTGGAAATAATGACTAAGATAAAAAGAATAGACATGGGAAAACATCTTTCATAATGTTTTGGAACAATAAGTTCAATGATAATGTTGCTTTCAGCCTGCTGTAATATTATGAATCCCTCTTTATGGATATTTTATTTTTTCTCTTTATGGATATTCTTCCAGAGTGGGTAGATCTTGAGTCTTCCAATGCTTTGCGATAAGTATCCTTGCTGCTGTAGTAGCGTACATAAAAAAAGTTCTATCTTTCTTCGACACCAATTGGTTAGCAATGCCCAAGAGGAAGGCCTCTGGTTTCTTAGGGAAAGTACATTTTAGTACCTTTTTCATTTCATTATATATCATTTCCCAGAACCAAATCCTACCAGCCATATTCAGCCTGGGCAATGGCAAGGGATGACGGGAGTTTTAGCCCAGAAGAATCTGGAGAGTTGGAAGCAGCACCTGTCACAGTCCGGTTTACGGGCAGTTAAAGTCCTGGCGGAGGACGTCAGGACCAGGGGCAAGACGGCGGTGTGGGAGCAGGAATGAGAGTCCGGAAGCCAGGGGTCAGAGAGCCGGGAGTCAAGAAGTCAAGGGTCCGAGGGTTAGGAAACCAGGAATCAAGAAGCCAAATGCAGTAAGGCAGGAAGCATGTTGCTGTGGCAAAGAGCTAAAGGGAAATGCTGACCTTATATCCCTTCCTGGCGCTTGCCACCAGGGGCTGTGAGTTACCAATTGGCCTCACCTGGGCGGCCGCGCCTTGCCTCTCCAGAACAAACTTAGGAAGGCCCCAGTCTTGCGAAGCCCTACCGGCCACAGGGCCTGGCTCCTGCACGCGCTCTTGATAGCACCCATCCCTCATCTGTCTCTTGCTTCTCTGCTTGGATGAGGTGACTGAATGCCTTGTGTCTGTGGGGAGGAGAGCGCCTACACTGAGCACAAGTAAACATTCAGCTAATGAGCCTCTTCCAAGGGACCATCAGCCCACTGAGTCTTGCAAGAGCAAAGTTAATGAGGTCTGGGTGGGTAATGCATTCTCCATTATAAATGGAGCACTGCAACTTTTAAAACTTAAATGTGGAGAACAGAAACCAGCGCAAGTGTTTTGCTCGTTCCTCGCAACATCACTTTTCATTCTTCTCTACCAGAACTTTTCAAAATAATCAGAATTTTTTGAATACAACTCAATTGGAAACATCAGAGCTGGGGGGTGGGAGGAGGAATCCTAGGTCTTTCCTGAGAGCAATATATTCTGCCACGAATAGTTTTGCAATTTTCAGATTTATTATCACTCATCATAGTTTGAGGTTCACATGTGCTGTTAGTGGGAAGGTAGTCTTCCTCCTCCTTCGCCGTCTCCCACCCTGAAAAATCTGCAGTGTAAATCCAAAGCATCTGTTTGCAAAAACTGCAAATAAATGACAGCCTAACTTAAGAATGGATCTTCCATCCATCTAATTTCTATCATGTCACCTTTTAGAGGGGACGGCTAAACCCAAAGTTCAGGGGATCAGAGAGAGAAAGGAAAGTGAATAACAAAGCAAGAGAACAAACTATCCTCCTGCCCAACTTATGCAAGGAAGGACAATTAAGGGACAGTACCATGTTTTATGAGACAACGTTATCTGCCAAACCCCAGTGGTGTGCTCCACCATTTCACACCTTAATGGATTTATCTTCTCGTAAGAGTAAGTGCACCTGAAACTCTCTGCTCGGTCCAAGAGTCAGATGAGTTATTTCACTTATCCTTGCTTTCATCCCACCCGGTGACCT
Organism: Podarcis vaucheri; assembly: GCF_965113315.1. Lineage (NCBI taxonomy): Eukaryota > Metazoa > Chordata > Lepidosauria > Squamata > Lacertidae > Podarcis > Podarcis vaucheri. The sequence continues at coordinate 2,679,674 of NC_138759.1, forward strand.
TCCAGAGTAACCAGGAAGCTCTGTTCATATATCAGCATAATCTGTGCGTGCTTGGCTGCGATGGGGAAGATGAAGGTTACCTGCTGATGGAAGAAACCCATCCAAGATAAAGGTTGGCTCGCTAAGCTAATTTACAAGAAGGAAGGGACCCCAGAGTGCTGCACCTAACAGAAGACAGAAAGGTCATGGAGGGAGGAAAGGTACTTATGGGGAGCAATTATCGGAGAGACCCAATAAATACACTATGGACCTTCAATAGCCTTTCTTGACTCAGACTTCCTGAGGCACATACTTTGCCCTTTCACATACCAACAGATTTATACCTGAAAGTCTTCATATGACGAGGTGCCATATATTCAAGGAGGCCAATCTAACCCCAGGGTGACCAGTTTCTCAAAGCCAAAACTGAGGTCTTCTCCATCCAACTGCCCAATACTATCAAGGGAAGTAATAGTACTTCTCTATTGTGTCTTGGTCAGACCCCATCCTGTGTTCCAGTTCTAGACACCACAGTTTAAGAAGGATATCGTCAAGCTGGAAGATGTGCAGAGGAGAGCAACCAAGATGATCGAGGGTCTGGAGACCAAGCCTGATGAGGAACGGTTGAGGGAGTTGGGTATGTTTAGCCTGGAGAAGAGGACTGAAAGGAGTCTTCAAATATCTGAAGAAAAGATGGATGAAGCTTGTTTTCTGCTGCTTCAGAAGATAGGACCAATGGATTCAAATGACCAGAAAGGAGATTCTGACTCAACATTAGGAAGAACTTTCTGATGGCAAGAGCTGTTTGACAGGCTCCCTCAGAAGGTGGTGGACTCTCTTTTATTGGAGGCTTCTAAGCTGAGGTTGGATGGCCATCTCTCATGGATTGCTTAGCTGTAACTCTTGCATTGCAGGGGTTGGACTATATGGCCTTAGGGGGTCCTTTCCAACCCTGTGATTTTCTGATGATTTTTTCATCTGAAGATAATTTTATCCGAAAGTTCATCTCAGACTCTCTATTCAGTATTCCTACTATTATTATTTCTGGCTTGCAACATGCCACACATGAGAAATGTAGATACATATCGGAAGGAAAACTCTTGCCTTTTCTGTTTGCAAGGGGGATTTATCACCGCATATGCTATCTAATGTTAAGTCAGCTCAAACCTGGCAGGTGGAAGACATAAGCCATTCTGTTTCCCCCAACTGTTCACCTGGAAAGAACCCTCGGCTCGCCATAGGCAAATGTCTCCATAGATACCTGGCATATCATTCTTAGCCCTTCAGATATGCTAACGTGATTTCCTTTCCCCCAATGCCTGCCTTGGCCGTAAACTGCTGCCCACTGTAGCAGATGGGCTTCAGTCTGTTTCAGAAGGGGCTATTTATGGTGTCGTCACTAACACGAGAACAGGAACCGCAGCACATTTCCATACAGAAGCGTGTGGCGACATACCAAATTTGCTGTGTTTCGTGCTGAGGAAGCCTCGTCTTAATGAGAAAGTCTACATAATTAACCCAGATTAATTTAGGGTGTGCATTTAATACACAGAGCTTAATCTGTGCTAAACCCTTCTAAACCTCCAGACGGGCACCCGTGGTAGATTAGCAGGCCCTCCTCTGAGCCAAGATTAATGCTGTTTTAAACTGAATTAAGGGTAGCTGAAGGAAAGGGGGCGGCCACTTCTAATCTATTCCTCGTGCTCTGCAGGCGTCGGGCTTCACCATGGGCAGTGTCGAAATCCTGCTCCTCTTGTCTGTTCTAAGCCAAGACATTTCAAGAAACAACTTAACCATTTCCATGTTTGCGGATATTTCTCTGGGAGCCCAATTTGAGCAGAAAGCTATAACATCTGCACAGTGGGGAGGTAAAGGTAAAGGTAAAGGGACCCCTGACCATTAGGTCCAGTCGTGGCCCACTCTGGGGTTACGGTGCTCATCTTGCTTTATTGGCAATAAAATTTTATTGCAATAAAATAATAAAAAGCAGCATCGATGTCATCCAAAAAGCAAACCTAGTCTGTTCAGCCAAGTCAATGAACAGACACAATTTTTTTTAAAAAAAATAATAATAATAATCAGTCTTCATTGTCATTTGTACCTATGGATATCATTAGTTATTTTGGATACCACTGTATCATTCCTCAGTTATCAGAGAACCAAAGAATTGTTGAGATGGAAGGGATCCCAAGTCCAACTCCCTGCAATGGTTTATCATTTGCTTTGACACTTTATTCCATTTCCAGTGCATATTTTATTCTGGATTCTGTGTTTACACCAGCCAATAAACATGTCTGGGTGTCTTCTACACACAGCTAACACTGCATGGGAGATGAGCAGGGCTGCCTTGACCTCTCATGCTTCCTGTAAATATGTGAGATGCAAGCTGCAATGGAGGAGAGACAGAGTTTGGATTTTTGGAATCTTTTATTTCAAAAAAAATGCTGAGCCTTTGCTGGAGAACACAAGACATTGTATGGATATTTTGGTTGCATATTTAATGCTCATGTTCAGTTTTGTTATGGGACAGGACAATGATTTCTTGCAAAGGAGTCAGTTCTTAGGCTTCCTGTCTCTTCAAACTGTGCAATATTAATATCTGCAATATATGTTAAGATCCGAACGCAAACCTGTTCTTGCAGATGTGACCTTTGGGCTTCAAACTTCCCACCATTCGTAGCGTTTTCACTTCCTTTGTTAAAGTCAGAGCTAAATCGGCGTCACCGGCGATCAGGGCAATTTTCCATCATGGGGCTTACAATAAAAAGGTGCTCGGTTTTAAAGATAAGTAGACGATTTGCCAATAAAAGTACATGGTGGTTATCATAATGATAGCTAAGTCCTTCATCCTACCAGCCCATCTTCCCAAAATAGCAACACACTTTGAATTAACATATAATGATCCTTTTTATTCAAGTCATCTGTGTCTGTAAAAGAGGAAGTAATTGGTGGGGAAATGGGAGGAGGAAGGCGGCAGCAGCAGCAGAAAACACAATTTGTGCTTCTCCCTTCTGCTAGGGAACAAGCCAGGGCTCCCCAAAGCAACACAACCTCCTGCCTTTTGGATGTTGCCTGACTACAAACACCCCATTTTGTTTGCTCTGCTGGCTGAGGCTGATGGGATCTGGCATCCCCAAAGGCAGGAGCCCCAACTACACCTGAGTGATGCCAACTAGGTATACCTGAAAAAGCGTCTCCGCCCCCATCGTTCTGCCTGGACACTGAGGTCCAGCACCGAGGGCCTTCTGGTGGTTCCCTCCCTCAAGAAGTGAGGTTAAAGGGAACCAGGCAGAGGGCCTTCTTGGTGGTGGCGCCTGCCCTATGGAACGCCCTCCCAGCAGATGTCAAGGAAATTAACAACTATCTGACTTGCCCTGTTTAGGGAAGTTTTTAACGACTGATGTTTTAATGTATTGTTAATCTTTTGTTGGAAGCTGCCCAGAGTGGCTGGGGAATAAATAAATTTATTATTATTATTATTATTATTATTATTATTATTATTATTATTATTATTTTCATCATTGGTTTCCCATAAGAGCACGAGGAGCAATGGAGCCCTGACATACCCTCCAACATGCTGAGTCCCAAAACGTGTGTCTTTCCAGATGTGCTCCCATGTGTGTTTTGGAGGCAGGGCGTGAGATGGTGGCCCCAAAATGGTACGAGATCACAGAGCCCAGAGCGGCCACTGTGTTCTCGTGGGGGGGAATGAGAGGTCCCATTTTTTGCAGGATACTTCCAGGGTATGCACTCACCCTTCCTGTGGTTTCCAGCAACTGGCATTCAAACGCATTGCTTCCTCCAACTGTGGAGACAGAGCACAGCCACCATTGCTAGCAACCTTTAAACCCTTTGTGGCCTAGGACCCATGTACCTGCGGGACCACCTCTCCTGGTATGACCCATGGAGGACCTTAAGGTCCACAAGTGACAACATTTTGGAGGTCCCAAGTCGCAAGGTGGTCAGGTTGGTCTCAACTAAGGCCAGGGCCTTTTCAGCACTGGCCCCGACTTGGTGGAACACTCTGTCCCAAGAGACTAGGGCCCTGCGGCACTTAACATCTTTCCGCAGGGCCTGCAAGACAGAGCTGTCCCACCTGGCCTTTGGTTTTGACTCAGTATGACCCTTATGTTTCCCTCCCCTTATGGTCTTGATTTATCGGCTATAGAAATAAGCAGATATAGTGCAGAAATCACCCAGCTGAAATATGAGTATAGAAGAGCCAGTAGAGGAACTATAGAAACAAATGGAAAAAACGAAACAAGGAATGATAGGTAAAATCTGTAAGAGACTGATCACAAATAAGAAACAGACAACCCAACTTATTCAAAAGATGTGGAGTAAGGAAGAACAAGTTAGCGAATCAACGGCTGAAAGGATAATGAAAGGAACAGATGAGATTAAAGTAAGCAAATTTAGAGAGCTGGAATTAAAAAAAAATTCTAAAATGGAACTCTGGCCCAGCTAGCTAATATGGTTGCAGGATTGAATTCTAACTGTTGGCACTGTAAACTAGCCAAGGGATGGTTCCCCCATATGGTCTGGGGATGCCCAGAGGTAAAGGAATTCTGGAATAAAATCCTAAAGGTTATTAATGAATTGTTTAAAGTGAAGCTTTCAATGGACTTTGATTTCATGACAACGGGTATACTTGGAAATACGGCTATAGTGAAAGGGGAACAGATTATTTTCAAAGCTACGATATTAGCAGGAAAGGCAACAATAGCTTTAGGTTGGAAAGATAGAGAAAAATGGACAGTAGAGGCATGGAATAGTTATTTGTTTGAACTGATTCAGTCGGACATTGTCACAGTCACGTCACAGGAAACAACTGGAAGGTCAAGTCCACCACGATAAGGAACAGATGGAACCCCTATCTTCAATGGATAGAAACTACTGGAACAAAAGACATTCGGTGGAAACAAAAGATGCTATGTCCGTGGCTGAGGATAATTGTGTGAACCCTTCCACTGGATATGGGGGGGGGGGGAAGGGAGGGGAAGGAAAAAACTGTACGGGAAATTTAAAAATTGGAAGGAGATAATATAATGCATGTAAAAATCCCGAAATAAATTAATTAAAAGAAGAAGAAAAGAAATCACCCAGCTGATAGATGCCATCAGTCCTCCTGCTTCTAACAAGAGACTCTGGGTTTGAACCCAACATTGGGTGAAATAATCCAATTCTACAGTTCTGTGATTCTTATGATTCTGTCCCTTGCCAGATCCAAGTTACAGAAAGGATGATTGTTTTTATTATTATTTTAAAAATCAATAGAAGAAGTTTGGAATTTCTCCAAGGGCAACCCCCTACCCAAGGGAACCTCATTCCAAGGAAACGTGTGATAGAAATGTTTAAGCCAGCATGAAGAACCTGGGTATCTGTCAATATTCACAGGAGCTATTTTTAGGCAGGGAGGCAGGCGAGAGAGAGAGAGAGAGTAAGAAAGAAGACAAGTATTAAAATGTTAATACAAACTTGTCGGCGTCTGATTGCCTTTAGCGAGCCATTCTCAGCTTCATTAGCCAGAGGCGGCTCCCAACCTGTGCAGCCTTCAGGGATCACGGATCCCGAAGTCTGGACTGGAAGCAGAGTTTGCCTGGAAACTGTAGCTCTGCCAACCTCTTTAAAGCCGCAACCCATCGCTCTCCACTGCAACTAGAGTCTGCTCTTTCCTGTCTCCCCAAATCAGTGGGCAGGGACCCACCCTGGGGGCAGTGGGATTATCCAGAGGGGTACTAAGAGACAAAGGGCTAGCAGAGGGGCAATTTAGTACTCCAGCTAAGTGACTTTAAACCAAACATTGGGAGTCAAATCGGTTATGATCAAATGGGCACAAGACATAGGACATAATATACAATTTGAGGACTGGGGAAAATTGTGGAAAGGAAATATGAAATTTACAGATTGTTCTCTTTTGAAAGAAAATTACATAAAAATGGTGCATAGATGGTATATTATACCAGTACAGATAGCAAAAATGTACAAAACTGGGTCAAACACATGTTGGAAATGTAAACAAAAAGAAGAGACTTTTTATCATATGTGGTGGGAATGTAGAGAAGTGGGGGGGAGATGGGAAATGATATACAATGAATTGAAAAAAAAATGTTTAAAATGGCATTTGTAAAAAAATCAGAAGCATTTCTGTTAGGGACCTGCCAAGAAAAACAAAGAACTTATTTATGGTACAACAGCAGCAAGAGTCTTGATAGCACAAGGATGGAAGAACGAGGAAATCCCAATGAAAGAACAGTGCAAGAAAAATTGATGACCTATGCAGAACTGACTAAAATGATATATAAATTGTGGGACAACGACAACTGTGACTTTAAAGAAGAATGGGAGCTTTTTACAAATTATCTAAAAAGACAACAAAATGAACTGGACTCCTTGGCAGTTTTGAGTAAACATACACAAATTTATTGTTCGATAACAGGCTATGTAGATAATGTAAGGATATGTATAATTTTATAACATGCAGAGAACAATATGTGCTGAGAAATCAGAGAGGAGCTGAGGGACGTCTCGGGGGGAGGGTTGGGTTTGAAGGGGATGGGGGAAAGGGGGGAATAATGAATATGATATGCTTTAATAGTTTCTATGTCAAAATTGTTAATAAAAATATTTTTTAAAACAACAACCAAACATTGGGAAACTGGTATCAACACATTAAGAGCTTACTGAGCAGTGAAGCTGTTGCTAAAAGTGGAATCGAAGACTCTTGCTAAATGACCATCAGACCTTGAAAGGCTGGCGGCAGAAGGACAGGAAAAAGAGGCACCCTCATTTTAGGTTTGGATTCACTGCTGGAGGCATTCCAGGACCTTGCTTAGGGATGCCCCGTTGTAGTGGTGAATGTTGAGGCTGCTCCTCCACAATGCATGACTTTGGATACACATAGCAATGTGGTGGACCACCAGCCCATTGGCCTCAACAATGAAGAACAGCTACTTCTCCCCCACCCCACAAAGGAAGCCACAACAAGGAGAAACCAAGCACAGAAGCCCACAACTTGGGTGGTTTAAGAAGACTGAGCAAATTCATGGAGAAGACTACTGATAGCCACTTGTCATGGTGGCTATGTTAAGAATAATAATAATTAATAATAATTTATTATTTGTACCCTGCCCATCTGGCTGGGTTTCCCCAGCCACTCTGGGTGGCTTCCACAAAGACAAAAAATACACTAAGATGTCACACATTAAAAACTTCCCTGAACAGGGCTGCCTTAAGATGTCTTCTGAATGTCAGGTAGTTGTTTATCTCTTTGACATCTGATGGGAGGGCGTTCCACAGGGCAGGCACCACCACCGAGAAGGCCCTCTGCCTGGTTCTCTGTAGCTTTGCTTCTTGCAATGAGGGAACCGCCAGAAGGCCCTCGGAGCTGGACCTCGGCGTCCGGGCAGAACGATGGGGGTGGAGACGCTCCTTCAGGTATACTGGACCGAGGCCGTTTAGGGCTTTAAAGGTCAACACCAACACTGTTCTGCCCTCCACAGTGCAGAAGATGGAGCAATGCTTATGAATACCAGTTGCTGGATTCTACAGGAGGGGAGAGGGCTCTTCTGCTTGAATCCTGCTTACAAGTTTCCCAGAGGCATCTGTTGGCTGCTGAGAGAAAGGGATGCTAGACTAGATGGGCCTCGTTTGGTCTGAGATATCTCAAGGGCTTTCTCGTGGAAGAGGGAACAAGATTGTTTTCTCCTGCTCTGGAAGGGAGGACTCAATCCAATGAATTCAAATTACAAGAAAGGAGATTCCGACTAAGCATCAGGAAGAACTTTCTGACCGTCAGAGCTGCTGGACAGTGGAATGGTCTCCCTCAGGAGGTGGTGGACTCTCCTTCCTTGGAGGTTTTTAAGCAGAAGTTGGCTGGTCATTCATCATGGATGCTTGAGCTGAGATTCCTGCATTGCAGAGCAAGTCTGGGCAATCATGGGTCACCCCCCCACACACACACACACCAAACAAAACCCTCCTGGCTTTATCAAGATGAACTTTCTGGAGAATGGTTTGCTTTGATTTTGTAGGGGCTTTATTCTTGCAGCGTTTAAAATATCCAGCACTAAACTTGCATCACTAGAATGTTTTTCAATTATTTTATACACGACTGCAAGCCGACTACCTGCTGGATATAAAGAAGTGCCAGCATTTATAAATAATCCAGAGGCATACAGCTCAAGATAAAACCCCAACAAAATCAACTTGCCAGAAGCCAGGAATGGCTCTTTGTTTGGAAAAGCACCAGATGCCTCTATACACCCCTTCTGCAAAACAAGACTTTTTCCTCTCCAGTGTCTAGCAGTGGAGAGCATGTCTGAACTCAGAAGCTGCTCCACGCCACAGGCTTCTTTGTTCCTGGATACTTCTGAGTGATGAATCAAATATCCCAGGAGAATCTGAAAGTGGTGGCACCCAACTCTATATTCACCTGGCTGGGAACATGCACATATCCAGACCAGGGTACTTGCCTGCATTTTGAAGAAATGACTATTTCTCTGAGTGGCCCTCCCTCATCTAGGCCTGGTAGTAGGTATACTGGGGAATGTTATTTCCCAATGGCATCCAAAGTAGGAACGCCATATGTCCATTTCCCCCCGGGCACGTCCTCTTCTTCAGAGTTAAAATTTCTGTCCAGGCAGATTTATAAAATTTGGGAAAATGTCTGGGGGTTTTTTGTTTGGTACGAATACCATTCTATTCATACTGAGCTGTAAGTTCCTTTAGCAACTAAGGGCTGAGGAAAAGCAACCGGCAGCTTCACTCACTCACTTACTCAATCAATCAATCACTGGGCTTAACCGAATTCATTTCTGGTCATCTATGCCTTGTTAATAATAATGATGATCATGATGATGTTATTACACTGGTACCTCTGGTTGCGAACAGGATCTGTTCTGGAGGCCCGTTCACAACATGAAAGGAACGCAACCTGCAGCGGCGCGTCTGCGCACACGAGGGTTGCCATTCGCCACTTCTGGGTTTGGAATTGCCCAAGAAAGATGTTAAATTATTTTTGTATGCCACAACTGCTGCTCGTATTTTGTTAGCTAAAAAGTGGAAAACCTAAGAATTACCAACAATAGAAGAATGGCAGATGAAGATGGTGGATTTTTTGGAGCTAGCCAACCTAACCAGAAGAGTCCGTGACCAGAAGGAGGAGGAGTATCAGGAAGAATGGAATAAATTCAATGATTATTTAGTTAAATTTGTTAAGTTAAATTAACTGGAAATAGCTTGCAGATACTTAATGGGCTCAGGATTTTATTTATGTTAAGTGATGAATTAATATGTTTAATTCTATAAGGTGAAGATCTATTATTTTTTTAAAAGATATTTATTAAAATTTTCAAGATATTACAAAATGAAAAAAGGAAAAAGAAAAACACATAATAAAAAAACAGTTAAAAACAACTCAATCTTTCCATTACTTATTTTTCATTAGCTTGTTTCCCGGACCTCCTCGCGCCTCCCTTTTTTGTATTCCAGTTCAGTTTGTTAGTTCAGCAAATCCTTCCCCTCTTTATTTATCCTAATCTTTAATCTTAAAATATTGTGACATTAAATTTTTACCTATTAGTAATCCATTTTTCATATTCCCTTATAGTATTACAGCTAAAAACCACTTAATTCCTATCCAACATCATTCTAACATTCATTAATTTTACAATATTTCTGTAAATAGTCTTTAAACTTTTTCCAATCTTCTTCCACCGACTCTTCTCCCTAAGATCTAAGGATGTTAATGTTTAAGTTAAGTTTCATAAAAATTGGGATTTGGAAAACCGTTAAAAGGACATGCAATGAAATTTAACCAAGGGGAAGCGAGGAAGTCACTTAACAAAGTTAATAACTGTAATTTTAATAAGGCTATGATTTATGTTTGTTTTGTTTGTTTGTTTTGTGTGTGTGTGTGTTTGTTTGTTTGTTTATAATATGGTGAAAACCAGTAAAAAAAAGCAATTTGCCGCTTCTGCGCATGCGTGTCACATCATTTTGCACTTCTGCGCATGCGTGAGTGGCGTAACCCAGAAGTAACCCTTTCCGGTACTTCCGGGTCACCGCGGGACATAACCTGAAAGAACGTAACATGAAGCGGACGTAACATGAGGTATGACTGTAATAATAATAATTTATTATTTATACCCCGCCCATCTGGCTGGGTTTCCCCAGCCACTCTGGGCAGCTTCCAACAAAGTATTAAAATACAGTGGTCTGTTAAACATTAAAAGCTTCCCTTCCTTTCAAACCCCAAAAACACATAACTTGGAAGTATCTGCTGCACCATCTTCTCTGCAATAGCCATGAATGCAGAGATTAACATTTGAAATGGTTCGTTCCTTTTCTACACACCCACCCAACTTTTAAAACCTTTTCAAACTTCTTGTTTGATGAATATTTGAGGATGAGAGCTTTAAATACTGGGCTTGAGAGCATTTTCTTGTCTCTTAAAAGGATTGCCGGAAGAATATGAGGCCAACATGCAGCAAGGCCCATTTATTAGAAGCCCCTGGAAATAATTGACATTATTTTAAGGACCGTGATATTTGTACAGGCTCTGACAATGCGCACCTCTGTGCCTCTTCTTGTCATGAACTAAGTCTTTGCACGATGTAAACGGAAGACTCTTCGCATTTTACTGTGGGCCTAATTCATACGACTGGGATCCTCCCTCTTCCAACCTTGACACATCTCAGCACCCTTGCAAATATCTACTATCTCCAAACCCACATTCAGTTTAGTGGACACTACAGGAAAGGGGTCTGTGCCCCTGATTTCAGGCATCCCAGAGGCACCCCAGGGATGATGGGAATTGTAGTCCCCAAACACCTGGAGGGCTGCATTTGCCTATGCCTGGACTAGGGTTGGGAGACCAGGGTTCGACTCCTCACTGGGTTACCTTGGGGGCCAGTCACTGCCTCTCAGCCAAACCTAAATCACAGGCTTCTTGTTGGGATTAAATGAGGAGAGAGAGAAGGAACCATACATGCCACCTTCAGCTCCTTGGAGAACAGGGACTCAGCTACATTAGTAAACCAACACCCAATGTTTTAAATGCATTATAAAAGATATACCAAGAACTCTGGCCACAACTTACAATTTAAGGAATAATTCCTACTCAAGAGTTGAAATGAAAAACGTGTATATTCTGCTAAGAATCACGGTTTGAAGCTAGTTCAAGTACAGAAATAATGATACAACGTTTAAGTACAAAATAATGTAGTTTCAAATATGCAGTGATATGGTACAAAGGTACGTGAAATACCAGTGCACAACAATTGTTTTATACAAGTCTCAGTGGCAGTCAAAAAGAGTCCATATATATAAAAAAACAGGATAAAGGATAACGAATAAAGGATCAAATAGGGCCAAAACGGAGTATCCGGAGTGTGGATCAGATGTATGACTCAGTAGTAGAGACCAGGATAGGGCCCTGTTTCGGAGTAAACGCCTTCTTCAGCTTGGTTTTTTTGAGGACTATAAATCTGTTGGAAGTCTGTATCATTTAATTCTTTTATGTTTCCTTTTTCGACATGCGTCTTAGATAATTGAATCCAAGTTTTCTTGCGTTTCTCTGTGCGTTTATTATTCCTTAAATTATTCCTTAAATTGTAAGTTGTGGCCAGAGTTCTTGGTATATCTTTTTCAGTGCGTTTCCAACAAGAACTCCAATTTCTTTAACAATTAAATGCATTATAAACATGCAACACCAGATGGGGCTGTAGAGCACAAAACTTTTCTATGTGATTTCACATAGTGTTTTTTTCCCTTTTGTTAAAATGATTTCATTTGTGACTTATTTATAGCATTTCCTTTCCTGTGTGCAGATCTAGCCCAGGCAGGATATAAATGCAATAAATAAATAAGTGGAGGAGGAAAGTGGAGATAGGGAGGGAGAGACTTCATACACGGCTCAAGTGCTGGTGTTGTGCGGATACGAAAAGGGAGGAGGAAGGTGCAATTGGTACGCAAACTCTCAGCGGCCAATTCCTTGGCTGCGAGTCTCGGCTTGACGTATAAACGCAGCGATTAACCGCCACTCTCAGCCTGCCTCACCTGAACTAACAAGGCTAGCATCAGCCAGAGAGAGAAAGGATAAAAAGATGGTGCTATAAAAATATCTGATTCATTTGGCCTTGTCATCAGGGCTTCCCATCAGGCAGGGCCAACCTCGGAGCATGCTGCTTTCTTCAGCCCCCACCCCCCGATGGGAAGACCCGGTTTGCGTAGCATCCAGGCCAGGCATAGACAAACTCGGCCCTCCAGATGTTTTTGGGACTACAACTCCCATCATCCCTGACCACTGGTCCTGTTAGCGAGGGATGATGGGAGTCATAGTCCCAAAACATCTGGAGGGCCGAGTTTGCCTATGCCTGTATTGGTTGGTTGCTTTTTTGCCCAGAAACTGAAAACGAAGTACAGAACAACTTGGGGAAGAAACCTACCGTATTTTTTGCTCTATAAGACACACTTTTTCCCTCCTAAAAAGTAAGGGGAAATGTGTGTGTGTGTCTTATGGAGCGAATGCAGACTGCGCAGCTATCGCTGAAGCCAGAACAGCAAGAGCGATCGCTGCACAGCGAAAGCAGCAATCCCTCTTGCTGTTCTGACTTCTGGGATAACCGCGCGAAGCCTCTTCAGGGCGATGGGAGGAATAGCAAGATCCAGTTTGCGTAGCATCCAGGCCAGGCATAGGCAAATTCGGCCCTCCAGCTATTTTGAGACTACAACTCCCATCATCCCTGACCACTGGTCCTGTTAGCGAGGGATGATGGGAGTCGTAGTCCCAAAACATCTGGAGGGCCGAGTTTGCCTATGCCCCTGATCCAGGCACCCAAGGTAGCTTCTAGCGAAGAGCTGGGTTTGGAGAGAGGGAAGCAATCGAGGGGGAAGGAAGCCCAGCCTTCCAGGACTGCAAAGGCATTCTGCAGCAGCACTGCAGCCTCAACTTCTCTGCAGGGAAAACAGCACTTGCTCCATCAAGAGGACGTCGGGTGCGATGCGCACGACGGAAATGTAGGCAGATGCCTCATACTAGATCAGTGCATCTAGCACGGATTGGCAGTGGCTCCCCAGAATTTCAGGCAGTGGATCCTTCCCAGCCCTGTCCAGAGATGGAAGATGAGATCTTCGGCGTCCGAAGCATGTGCTCTACCCACTGAGCTACAAGGCAAGCCAAGTGTGATGGCCTGGGAATTGGATTCAGAGGCTGAACCTGAGGAATCCCCACCTGCACAGGAGTCCCCGCCTCTAGGACCAGCTGAGCCGGGGCTGGGGCTTGAGCCTGAAGGGCCCTCACCTGTGCTGGATCCTCAGGTGCAGGCACCAGCTGAGTCTGCTCTGGCTCCTGAGGTGATGGAGGACCCATTGCCTGCAGGTGCTCCACTCTCAGCCCCGTCAGGGGAGTCTGAGGTTGCCTCTGGGTCCAGTAACCCTCCAGCCTCTCCTGGGCTGCAGAGGCTCAGGGCAGAGAGGCGGAGGGAACTAAGTTCCCGCAGGAGGAGTGCTCACCTCCAGGCCAGGAGAGGCAAGTCACCTGTGAACCTGGGCCACCCTATGCCTCAGGGCAGATAAAAGCCGGCCAGCCCCAGTCCCAGGTTGCGGGAGCAACATTGTTGGTTGCTAGTTCTTGCCTGAACCCTGGTCTGCTGTTCTGCCGGAGTTCCTGACCTCACCCGACTCCTTGCCTTGGACCCAGCTTCAGCCTGACGGACAGCCTCCATACCACACCCTCGACCTTGGACTGGACTCGGACCACGCCGCACGGTAACCTCCCGGGACCAGCACACCGAGTCTGTGTTCCTGCCCCTCCGCTTTGCTGCTCTCTTCCTGCAAAGATCCCATAAAGGGACCAGAAAACTGCTGCACATTAAAGATGCCATAAATACCCAGGATCTCAAGTCTCCAAAGTGATAACTACGTATCGATTCCTCTCTCGTTTGGGGATAAGGGTCCCAAGGAGTCAGAGGGAATCTGAGAATTATCACTGTTGCAAGATGAAAAAACAGCCAAACACGCACACACGCACACACACACACACACAAAAACACCACACATACAAAAGTGGCTCATTACTTCTCTTGCAAATTGTGTGGTGATTCATGCTACTCAATGTGGTTTTTGAATGGGAGACATAAAAACATGAGAACATGAGAAACACTTGCTGGATATTTATTTATTTATTAATCTATCTTTTTAAAAAATGTTTAGGGGTGCTCTCATTTTCCCTACTCATATTGAAATACTACCCCTCACTGAGTCCAACCTTAGATTCACAAAATGTTTAGGGGCATGCGTACCCCCAGATAAAAAAGCACTGTATCTACCTAAATATTAGATTCAGGGGTGCCACCAACTTGAATAAAAAATGGGGGCAGGTAAGCCCCCCCCCACATAATCAATCGCATGGCGCAGTGCACTCACACCATATGAATGGCAATGCCCATCAACTTTTGAGGGCAGACTGACCCCTTCAAATGTTTTATTGGAGGGGACAAAGACCCCTTGGCCCCTAAGACTTGGCTCCTATGATTAGATTTATATAGGATTAGGCCATGTACCCCATCTTGAGCTTCTGGGAGGAAAAGGTGGGGTAGAAACAATCAATCAATAAATTAATGGAAAGTCTTGCTTTTTTAAGAAAGCTATTGTCAGGGACACGGGTATGTAGGGACACGGGTGGCGCTGTGGGTTAAACCACAGAGCCTAGGACTTGCTGATCAGAAGGTCAGCGGTTTGAATCCTGGCGACGGGGTGAGCTCCCGTTGCTCGGTCCCAGCTCCTGCCAACCTAGCAGTTCGAAAGCACGTCAAAGTGCAAGTAGATAAATAGGTACCACTCCAGCGGGAAGGTAAACGACGTTTCCGTGTGCTGCTCTGGTTCGCCAGAAGCAGCTTAGTCATGCTGGCCACATGACCCAGAAGCTGTATGCCAGCTCCCTCGGCCAGTAAAGTGAGATGTGCACCACAACCCCAGAGTCGTCCACGACTGGGCCTAATGGTCAGGGGTCCCTTTACCTTTACCTATTGTCAGGGGACTGCCATCGGAACAGGGGAGGGAGGCATGGGGGCCCGTTGAAATACAGAGTGTCTCTGAAACTCCTGAGGAGCAGTTCCTGTTCCAGCGGTGGGAAAAGACACACCTCTAGTGGAGAAGAGAGGGAAGGGGCCAGCCAAGCGAGGAAAGGGATCGAGGATGCTGTGGAGAGCCCCAGCGCCTCACCTGGCCAGGCTGGCCAGGAGGGACACACGCCATCACCCACCTTGCGCAGAGGGGTGAAACGCAAGGAGGGGAGGAGGAGGCTTGGGATGCTGAAACTCTTATGTTGGGGGAGAAGCTGGAAGGGGCCACTCCCGGATTCTGCAAGTGACTAAGCGGACATGGACTTGGTAGATCTGCACTGTAAATAGTTTGCACAATGAAACCTGTAAAAGACAGGACGGAGTCCTGCCTGGTTACTCACGAGCAACCACCACCAGCATGTGACAGCTACCAAGTTTGATAGCAAATTAGGGGAGCTGGGTATGTTTAGCCTGCGGGAAAGGACACTGTGAGATGGCATGAGAGCCATCTTCCAAATATCTGAAGGGCTGTCACATGGAAGAGGGAACAAGCTTGTTTTCTGCTGCTGCTGCAGAGAAGAGGACCTGAACCAATGGGGATCCAAGTTACAAGAAAGGAGATTCCAACTCAACATTAGGAAGAACTTTCTAATGGCAAGAGTTGGAAAGGACATCCTCAGAAAGTCATCATCATCATCATCATCGCTGGAGGTTTTAAATCAGGGCAATCTGTCCGGGATTCTTCAGTGGTGATCCTGCAATGTAGAGGGTTGGAATGGATGACCCCTGAGGTTCCCTTCCAATACTACAATCCTGTGATTCTATGATCCACTAGAAACCAGATCAATCAGCTTTCTGTAGTCAGCTGTGCATCTCTGCAGAAGATCTTTGGATCAGCCATACAAATCTCTCTGCCCCCGCACCCACCCAAAGCAGGCTGACGGAAGAGTTAAAACCCGAAGAAAGATTGGTTGTTTCTCTAAATTTTTGCCGGAGTCCCTTGGCTGCGCTGGGAGAGAGCGCAGCATGCTATTTAGAAATGCGTGGCACTGCAGCCCCAGCATAATGAGGTCCCTGTTCTCTGCTGAAACCGCTTTGGTTCCTATCGCACAATATCCAGAATTGTACAGGGTTAAACCCATATGATACAATAACCGCATTCAAAACAGCGCTCCCAAACAGCCACAGACCACCAGCAGCAGCAGCAGCACCCCCACCAAAAAAAAAAAAAGACAGGCTCACGAGGACAACCATCTCCAGCTTGGGGGGGAAATAACAAGGAATAATGAACTACGCCCCCTGTTTTTATTAGGCTCTCTAATGAGGAAGGCGCATTTCAAAAGCTGTGTTTTGGGAGGGAGAGGTTACCTCCTTTTTCGATGTTCTCCTTCCCACCCACAGCAAATCCCACCCTCCCTTTCACTCTCCTTAAAGCATCAGACCAAACACGAAGCGTTAGGCAAACCTGAGCCAGCTCCGATGACATCCATCCATCAAGAACCACCGAGCCAGCCCCCATTCATCCCCCCTCCCGCCCCGCTTGGTGGCAAAACGTGAGAAAGGAAAGGAGCGACTTGGCCAGCAAAAGCCGGCCTTGACTACAGCCTGCTCAAGAAATAAACCCCTTCCTAGAGGAAGAAGCACCAACCATTATTGTTTTTTTTTTTCCAAAAGCAAATTGAACAGATACCTTTCCATTGGCACAGAACTTCTCCCACTAGCTGTGGCAATAGAGGGGAACTACAACGCCCATCATCCCCAATGACTGGTCATGCTGTTTGGTGCTAAAGGGAGACAGAAGGGCTGGGGCCTTCTGAGGCCTTTCAGAGATGAAACCAGTCCCCGCCAGGGGCACAAAAACCACCTATCACTCTATGGATTGTGTGGCATTTGTCGCTGCAAGATCAAAAGGGGCAGAAACTCCCCGTCCTTCTTGCACCACAGCATAAAAGTGTGCAGTAAAGTGATTTCTTCCCCAGGGGGTGGGCAAGGGCTGATGTAGCTCATTGCTGGGGATGCCAATACAGCTTTTTGCCAAGGGCACAAGGAATGCCTCTGTGTATAAGAGCTCATAGTTTGCATGCCAAAGGTCCCAGTTTTTTATTCCCAGGATCTCCAAGTTGGATGGCAAAGGCTTCCACCAGAGTCCTTGGAGAGCCACTATTAGTCTGGGTAGACCAAAGGTCCCCAACATGGTGACTTTAAAAGTGCCATGCCCTCCAATGCCTCGGTGGCAAAATCTGGGGCACAATCTTGCCAGTTGCCATCTTCCCATTTCCCCCCGCAAGAGAACGGTGCCCATTTTGGACACTGTGCCCTCGTGTGAATTCGCGCCACACTTCAAAATCGCACGAGAGAGCGCTGTCCTAGAAGGGCTGCCATTCTCTCGCAAACAACACACACAGCTTGTCCTGGTTTTCCCACGACACTTTCAGGGTATGGAGTGTGCCCACCAGTACTGATGCCCATTAAATACCCCACTAAAAATCTTATTCAACATTCAAGCTGCTGTTTGTTCTTTGTCTTTGCACTGGATTAGGTGCATGCCTGAATTTCATTGGATGCCAGGATTGGACACCCGCCCTACCTTCTGTGAAGAACAGGAGAGCGGTGTGGCGGCCATTTTGTGCCACACACAACACAGCGGCCATTTTGCGGTTGGCTCCCATGGTATTTTCTCAAAATGTGCCCTTCAGTCTGGTGCAGAAAGCATTAAGCCAGAAACATCTAGAGTCCAGCTCAGCATAAGACCAAGTCCAATAATTTATGGATGACCAGAGGTTCCTCAACTTATCTCCAGGAGTTTACACTGTGACTCGTCTCTCTACCACCTCCCTCAGAAATGGCAAGACTGGGTACCAAAGTCTTTCTACTTCTGACCAAGTGCACTGAGCTTTATTTGAACTGATTTGCAGAGCAGTTCAGCTCTTGCAGTCGGTTCTGTTGGGACATAGGAACTTGGGTCATGCAAAGTTTCTTTCCGCTTGCCAGTGGTTGGCCAATACACTGGGATTTCCAGTGTTATAGGAATTCTAAGGTCTCATATATATAAAGCGTATGTTCATAAATTTACAAGGCAAACACATATGTAAGTATATAAGCCACATGTCTGAAATAGTGGGAGAACAATCCTGAAGCCATTTTGACTCTCCCAAATGGACCTCAAATATTTCTCTGCAAGGAGGAAGGAAATGGGAAAAGCTTTCTAATTGTCTTTGGACAGTAGGGGCTTACCCCTCCCTGCAAATACAGTCTGGCAAGTATGGGTTAAGCTGAGCACACTCTCAATATGCCTAAGAGATTCAGGAACTAAGTATTTACCATCTCCAAGGAATGGCCAGAAAAGGCAATCAGATAATAAGGCATTATCAGGTATCCTGGCAGACAGGAGAGAAGCAACACACTCCAATTTCTGCTGGGGACCACCTCTTTCTGTGATGTATGTATGGTGTTTTGGGGGGTGGTCTTGGGCTACAGCGTGGGCAACTTCAAAAGTCTATATAAGGCCTTGCACACCAATGTTCTGGGTTCCTCCTTCCTCCTGCGTGTGGTGAGTGAGGACCCTGTTGCAAGATTTAAATAAAGATTATGCTCACTAGCTGTTTTGCTTCTCAATATTCTCTGGTTGGCCTCTGTTATCTTCTCCTACCAATAGGGAACCTACATAAGGACTCTGTACGGGTTCTTGGATACCCCATAAGGGAAAAGGAGCAGTTTTTTTTCTTATAACACCAAGCAGCAGGCTCAGCTTTTGACTTCTAAGAAACTTTCACAGAAAATCTCAGAAAGGACCTGGTAGGGATGAAGCTGTTACCTGGGACCAGGGAGACCAGGGTGCAAACCTACCCAGCTATGAAGCCCACTACACTCTCTCCTTAAGACAGTCACTGTCTCTCAACATAACTGACCTCACAGAATTGTTGTGAGGATAAAATATAAAGCAGCAGAGAAGTGTGTACATCAGCCTTGAGCCCTTTGGAGAAAAGGTGGAATTGAATGCAACCATTTTAAAAAGAGAGAAGTGTGTGTGTGTGTGTGTGTGTGTGTGTGTGTGTGTGTTTTCATTCTTGCTTTCCTTCTCTCATGGCTGACCAAGATGGGTGACATGCCTGGCACTCACACAAAAATCCAAATGTGTCCAAAGGCCTAAAAAAAAGTTAATGTCCCCTAGCAACATTTTTAAGGGATGCGCGTGGCGCTGTGGGTTAAACCACAGAGCCTAGGACTTGCAGATCAGAAGGTCGGCGGTTCAAATCCCCACGACGGGGTGAGCTTCCGTTGCTCTGTCCCAGCTCCTGCCAACCTAGCAGTTTGAAAGCACGTCAAAGTGCAAGTAGATAAATAGGTACCGCTCCGGCGGGGATTTAAACGGCATTTCCGTGCACTGCTCTGGTTCGCCAGAAGCGTCTTAGTCCTGCTGGCCACATGACCCGGAAGCTGTACGCCGGCTCCCTCGGCTAATAAAGCGAGATGAGCACTGCAACCCCAGAGTCGGTCACGACTGGACCTAATGGGCAGGGGTCCCTTTACCTTTAGCAACATTTTTATTTTAAAAAGAAACCAGAGAGTGCCTTCTCTGCCTAGCCATGGGTGGAGTAAGACAAGATCCCCTTTTCCGTATTGATCGATTGATTGTTAATTCGTTTACCCCGAAGACAAAACCTTTTTCAGACATTGTGGTGAGGAGGGAGAAGTATAAGCAATGCGGTGAAGGATCCGTTTGCTTCCTTGATTTTATTGGCTATTTTATGTAGGCTTTAGTGTACCATCAGCACTCTAGTTTTCTGGAATTACACGAGCTATAAATACAGAGCTCAGCCTCTGTGGCACATGGGACAAGAGCACTGGAGGATTTTTTTTCTGCCTGGGACCAATTTATTATGCTGCTCCTGAACTTCCGTGATTTGATTTGATATTTGTATTCTGCTTTTCCAGCAACAAATGCTGAGCTAAAAGCAGCTCAGAATAATCACAACCACATTAATAAACAACAAACGTGCCATTACTATGATATCAAACACAGCAGTATGTTAATAAAGAGAACAACAACAGTTTGGGAGGCAGCGCCCAGCCAGACTGCTCATCTCCCAGATTTTATGATGTGGTTTGGAAGGAAACAATCCATTGAAAAGAACCAGGGGATGTTTTCCTCAACCTGTCATCTGGGAGAAGTATATATTGTTATGAAAATTCTGAAGTCTCAAATATAGAATAAATGCATAATTCTTGCTTTTGAAACTTGTGGGCCTCTTTGCATTGTAGGAGCCCTTCATAATTACCCTTGCATGAATCCGCATAGACCAGGGGTCAGCAACCTAAGGCCCATGGGCCAGAAGCAGCCCACGGAGGTCATTTGACCAACCCATGAGCCGAACTGAGCCGCCCGCACATGCACTGCGCTAAACCAGCATGGCACAGTGTGGGGACTCGCTTCCGTGGCACCAGATTCAATGTGGCAATTCCCAGACCATCCGCAGGCCAGATTTTGAAGGCAATTGGGCCTGATCCGGCCCATGGACCTTACTTTGCCAACCCATGGCCCAGATGCTCTGCACAGAGGGATCGCCAGGCTTTCTGATTGTCATATCAATGACCCTCCTCTTCCTTCCAGCCCAGTGTTGATGCTTTCTGTAAACTCTGTTAATCCTCAGGAATATCACACCTTGACCTGCCTGAGCCACTGTGACCCCACCTTATGTCTGATGTATTTCTGGTTTGTAAAGGGACGTCTGTCTTCTCCATGCCAAAAATGCTAACCTTCAATAATAATAATAATAATAATAATAATAATAATAATAATAATAATAATTTATTATTTGTACCCCGCCCATCTGGCTGGGTTTCCCCAGCCACTCTGGGCGGCTTCCATAGAAACAAAAAATACAGTAAAATATCACAGATTAAAAGCTTCCCTGAACAGGGCTGCCTTAAGATGTCTTTTAAATGTCAGGTAGTTATTCATCGCTTTGACATCTGATGGGAGGGCGTTCCACAGGGCGGGCGCCACTACCAAGAAGGCCCTCTGCCTGGTTCCCTGTAGCTTTGCTTCTCGCAATGAGGGAACCGCCAGAAGGCCCTCAGCGCTGGACCTCAGCGGCCGGGCAGAACAATGGGGGTGGAGACGCTCCTTCAGGTATACTGGGCCTCTTAAAAAGAGGTGTCTCTCTTTGTTCTGGGTCTCTCACCTGTTTACAAGGAGGGGTGGGGGACACTGTGGCAACAGAAAAATAAAGATCTGCCTTGCTTCCCACTGGATCCTGCCTCCATCCTTTCTTCTCTGACCAATCATGGACTCAGAGTCCCTTGGGGAGTTGGGCAGCCAAAGCCAAACAAGAATTTCCCCTATAACAATATTATGGGAAGAGGCAATGTCGTGCAGTGGTTAGAGAGTGTTGGGCGAAGACCTGGGATGCCAGGGTTCAAATTCCCCACTCATCTATGAAGCTCACTGGGTGACCTTTGGGCCCAGTCTCTGCTTCTCGGCCTCACCTACGCAGCCTAAATATACTCAAATCCTTCGACTGTTCCTCATAAGGCTTGGTTTCAGGACCCTTGATCATATTGGTCACCCTCCTCTGCACACCTTCCAGCTTGTCCGTATCCTCCTTAAATTTTGGTGTCCAGAACTGGTGGACACCACTCCAGGTGGAGTCGGATCAAGACAGAAATGAGCAATACTATGGCTTCCCTTGATCTGGACACTAGACTTCTATAATTCAGTAGACTCCAGCAGAGCTGGAATTTGACTCCTGGGTCTTCTGAGAATCTCAGGAAACTCTTACCAGCTTTCCGGAACTTGACGTGAAGAGCGAACTTTTGCTATTCTTCCTCCTCCTCTGAGAAAAAAGGGAGAATTGTCCTTTTGAAAGCTCAATCTCCTTGATATTTCTTATGTTAATGATCTCACATTTTTTATCCTCCTTGCTGTAACAATGGCTCCTTGGTGCCATGCTGTGCTCTTCCCTTTCGCTTTACTTAAATGATTGCCCCATGACACCCCTCTTGAATAAAAGCATGGAAAAGGAAAAAGCCGAGCTTCTCTTATTATTAAGCAACATTAGACTCGTGTTTGTTCTCCATTTAATTTGCATATGGAGAGTTAAAAACCACTCCTGTCGGGATTGACAAAGAGGTAATTCTAAGGTTGGGTTCTCTCCCCCCAAGAAAATAAAGTCAGTATGCTAAACAAAGAGGCTAACAGGACCTTTTGTTCGACCTTTCCAGGAGCTTCGGAAAATGCTTTCAGCTTCCTACAATCACCAGAAATACATGGTATCACACAGAGATGTGCCCGCTTCCAGCAGATCAAGGAAATGAGATTGGGATTGTGTTGAAACCGACTCTGAGCCCACAGAAGGGGGAACAAGGAGAGTGAGAAATCTAAGATCAACATAAAGCGGGAAAGGAACCGTCCTTGATCTGGCTACTGACGGTGGCCGACAGACTCTACTGCAAACTGGCTGTGGTTTCACATATTTCATAAGAGCATGAGACAATAATACGAGGCTACTGGATCAGGCCTGGGACCCATCTGGTCCAGCAACCTGTTCTCACAGTGGACAACCAGATGTCTGTGGAAAACCCACAAGAACTACCCTAGCAACCTTGCACAACTCCAAGACAACGTTGTCTTCCCAGTTGACTTCAACGAGCAAAGAGATGCTGAAATGAAACAGAGGGTGCTGAGCAGTTGGTTGTAAACAGCACAGCTGCCCCACCATCCATAGCAACACTGCAAGGCAGTAGGAGAAGCTCATTGGGTGCAGACCTCTGCTACTCCTACAGCGCTTGCAAGGGGCTGACCCTGGTTCTTATGTCCTAAGCGTCAGGCATGCCCTCTAGGTCAGACCAGAGTGGGTCAATCAGAGTCACAACCCTGTTTCACGTAGCAGCCAGCCAACGCAGCCACAAACAGAGTCACAAGACAACCCCAGTCTCCAGCAACTAGTATTTCATGGTAGGCCACCCCTGAGCCTGGAGGCTCCATTGTTCATTGCTGTCTCAAAAGGCACATTGCACACCACCCTGTGGCCATGATGGATAAATGACAGTCTAGGTCTATAGCAAATAAATGTAGCCGTCATGACTAACAGGCAGCAAGACATTGACTCATGCAGTAAGTAATGAAGTAAGATTCCATCCTGAATCTATTGTCAATCATTTTAGGAAAGCGGACTCTTGAGAGACAGGTAGAAAAAAATTATCTTGGATCTTCCAACAGCATATATCATCTGTGATCTGCGATTACTAAGACCCAACACGGGGTTCTCAAAAATAAGTCATGTCAAACAAACCTCATTTCTTTTTTTGATGGAATTAAGTTTGATGGAACTTGGTGGATCAGGGGAATGTTGTGGACATAGCTTATCTTGATTTCAGTAAGGCTTTTGGCAAAGTCCCTCATGATATTCTTGCAAGGAAGGTGGTAAAATATGGGTTGAACGAGGTAACTGTTAGGTGGATTAGTAGCTGGTTGGCAGAATGAAACCAAAGATGACTCATTAATGGTTCCTGTCATCCTGGAAAAAAGTGCCAAGTGGGGTGCCACAAGGTTCTGTCCTGGGTCTGTTGTTGTTCAAAGACTTTATGAATGACTTGTATGAAGGAATTGAGGGGGTGTTCATCCAATTTGCAGATGACACCAAACTGGGAGGGGTAGCTAATGCTGCAGAAGACAGAATCAGAATTAATAATAATAATAATAATTTATCATTTATACCCCGCCCATCTGGCTGGGTTTCCCCAGCCACTCTGGGCGGCTTCCAACAAAGTAAAATACAGTGGTCTGTTGAACATTAAAAGCGTCCCTTAACAGGGCTGCCTTCAGATGTCTTCTAAAAGTCTGGTAGTTGTTCTTCTCTTTGACATCTGGTGGGAGGGCGTTCCACAGGGCGGGTGCCACTACCGAGAGGGCCCTCTGCCTGGTTCCCTGTAACTTGGCTTCTTGCAGGGAGGGAACCGCCAGAAGGCCCTCAGCGATGGACCTCAGTGTCTGGGCAGAACGATGGGGGTGGAGACGCTCCTTCATGTATACTGGACCGAGGTCAGATTGGACCTAATCAGATTAGAGAACAGGCCCCAAGCCAACAAAATGGATTTCAATAGGGACAAATGTCAGGTTCAGCTCTTAGGCCTTTCACCCTAAGGTCCCACAGCAGGTTGCAACAATTAAAACACAATGTCAAGAATAGTTTGAAACAACTTACAGTCACAGAAATGTGGTGGGTCTTACAGTCTGTCTAGAGGGGAAACTCCCCAGGGAGGAGTCCAGCTCTGACCTGGAAGTGGCACCTCTTTGGACAAGGAGTCTCAATCATCTCCCCAACCAAGTCTGTCTGCCCTTACCAGTTCTGCAGAATGGCAAAGAAGCCTTCAGAGCCTGTTGGGAGAGGCCACACCACAAGGGCTCTCCAAGGTCCTGAAGTAGCTAAGCCTACACATCTCTCTCCCAACCATCTTGTCCTGCAGATGCTGCAGAGTGCAATTTCCACCAGCCCCGGCATGATACAACCATGTAGATTGTGATGGTTGTGAGATGCAGTCCCAAACCTCTGGAGGATATCAGGTTGCAGAAGGCTGGTTCAGGGAGAGTTCTGCCATTCTTTCTTCTGTAGCTAAATTTGATCAAAGAAAAGATTCCTGGAACAGCCTGTACATGAGTGGAGCATAAGAGGATCCTGCTGGATCAGGCCATCTAGTCAGTGGTGTAGCGTGGGGGGTGCCAGGGGTGCCGGCCGCACCGGGCGCAACATTTGGGGGGGGGCGCGAGTCCAGAGGGAAGGGACAAGTTCCTTCCTCCGCCGGGCTCCCCGCCGCCACCGCCAGCCTTGCGCCCTAGCGCGCGCGCGCCCCCCGCCGCTGCTGCCGCTGCTGCAGCTGCGCTCCACTCACTGCTCGCAGGAGGAGCAGCCGCTGCAGCAGCGCCAACGGCACCACCGACGCCTGGCCGGGCACGGGCAGCCTCCGCACCCCGACGCCGACGCCATCCCCTCGGCCCAGCCACAGGCGGTGGCTGCTTCTGCCGACTGGGAGGGAGGAGAGCTCTGAGGGGCCTCGCCGCACCCTGCGCTCCCCAAAACCCTCCGAGAGGAAGCCGGCGGGCGGGTGAGGGTCTCCCGGCAGAAGGGGGCGCCGCTGGCTCCGGCTCTCAGCGCAGGTCTCAGGGGCAGGGGGGGCGAGGACGGAGCACGGCTGGAAGCCCCCAGACCCGGCCGGGAGGAGGAGAGGCGCTCACCAAGCCCGGATCTGGAGCTCCACCTACAGCCCAAGGAGAGGAGGGGGCGGGGAGGCACCCGAGGGGAGGGGGCTTCGGCTGCCTCGGCCCGCAGGGGCTCCGCAAATAATACATTTAATAAATTCCTGCTGAGCCTTGGCTCCTTTGCTCGCCCCCAGCCCCAGTGGCGTAGCGTGGGGGGTGCAGGGGGGCCGGGTGCAACATCTGGGGGCGCGCTCGCACTCGAGTGCTAAAATCCATGGGTTAGGGGGCGCAAATTACTTGCCTTGCCCCGGGTGCTGACAACCCACGCTACGCCACTGCATCTAGTCCAGCTTTCTGGTCTCACAGGGGCCAACCAGATGTTCAAGCATTCTCCTTTCCTGTGGTTTCCAGCAACAGGTCTTCAGAAGCATCGCTTCCTCTGACTATAGAGGCAGAGTATAGCCATCATGGCTAGTAACCATCAGTGGCTTTTTCCTCCATGAATTTGGCCATCTAGGTTGGTGGAGGGGAGTTTCATAGTCTAACTCTGCACTGAATAGAGACGTACTTCCATTTATGCGTCCAGCATCTTCCAACATTCAACTTCATTTGATGTCCACAACGTCTAGTGTTGTGAGGAGGAAAACTTTCCTCTCTCTACTCTCTCCATGCCA
This sequence comes from Podarcis vaucheri, assembly GCF_965113315.1. Taxonomy (NCBI): domain Eukaryota; kingdom Metazoa; phylum Chordata; class Lepidosauria; order Squamata; family Lacertidae; genus Podarcis; species Podarcis vaucheri. The sequence continues at coordinate 2,705,590 of NC_138759.1, forward strand.
TGAATATTTTTTATAAACTTCTATAATGTTACCTCTTACTCAGTCGTCAAAGATAAGCAGGACTTGGTCTGGCCAGTGGTGGGATGGGAGACCACCCTGGGAACTCTCTGCATGATATTTTGAGTTCCACAAGAGGGGGAACACAATGCTTTAAAGGTCTAGGTGAATCCCTGTAAAACTGGACAATTGCACTAGGTCTCTGTGAACTCTGTCCAGGGCTGCAGGAGATTGATTATACATTTTAAAAATTGCCGCTAGCTTCTGAACCCACTGAACTGAAGCATCTCCGAGACGGAAATTAATTACCTTTCTTCTACCTATTTGCAGAGCAAAATCCTTGATTGAGCCTTCTTAGCCCTGGCAAAATATTAATCATCATATTCATACTTGTGTCAAGATTTTAGATTATTACCGGTAACTGTTATTTTTTTAATAATAATAATAAATCCATCAGACACGTTTTGCTGAGATTTAAAGGCTCTCTGGCAATGCAGATAAGCAATGAAAACTTGGAGATCAGCCGTCCCCAAGTAGTTCCTCTCCAAATGATTTGGACTGCAACTTCCATCAGGCTCAGCCGACGCTTCAAAGGAACTGGAGAGCAAAATGCTGGAAATGCTGTTTTAGAGGAAGCAAGGGAAGGGCACTCTCAAAGCTGCTGAATGCCCTCTGTTTGAGCTGTTGACCCTTGTTTCCAAAGGCCATAAGAGTGTGCCCATAAGAACATAAGGAGACCCTGATATACCAAGCCATTGGCGCCTGCAACCCAGCACCCTGTTCTCACAGTGACCAATGAGATGGTTGTGAGATACCTGCAAACAGGACCTGCTGAATATACTCTCTGTGCAGAGGCAAACTTTCCAACGTACATCTGTTGTTGGTCAGTGGCAGATGATGCCAGCCTAGTCATAGCAATGGGAATAATAATAATAATTTATTACTTATACCCCGCCCATCTGGCTGGGTTTCCCCAGCCACTCTGGGCAGCTTCCAACAGAATATTTAAAATACAATAGTCTATTAAACATTAAAAGCTTCCCTAAACAGGACTGCCTTCAGATGTCTTCTAAATGTCAGGTAGTTGTTTTTCTCTTTGACATCTGATGGGAGGGCTTTCCACAGGGCGGGGGCCACCACCAAGAAGGCCCTCTGCCTGGTTCCCTGTAACTTGGTTTCTTGCAGTGAGGGAACCGCCAGAAGGCCCTCGGCACTGGACCTCAGTGTCCAGGCAGAACGATGGGGGTGGAGACGCTCCTTCTGGTATACTGGGCCGAGGCCGTTTAGGGCGTTAAAGGTCAGCACCAACACTCTGAATTGTGCTCGGAAACGTACTGGGAGCCAATGTAGGTTTTTCAGGACCGGTGTTATGTGGTCTCGGTGGCTGCTCCCAGTCACCAGTCTAGCTGCCGCATTCTGGATTAGTTGTAGTTTCTGGGTCACCTTCAAAGGTAGCCCCACATACAGCGCATTGCAATAGTCCAAGCGAGAGATAACTAGAGCATGCACCACTCTGGTGAGACAGTCTGCGGGCAGGTAGGGTCTCATCCTGCATACCAGGTGGAGCTGGTAGACAGCCGCTCTGGACGCAGAATTAACCTGTACCTCCACGGACAGCTGTGAGTCCAAAATGACTCCCAGGCTGTGCACCTGGTCCTTCAGGTGCACAGTTACCCCATTCAGGATTAGGGAGTCCCTCACACCCGCCTGCCCCTTGTCCCCCCAAAATAGTACTTCTGTCTTGTCAGGATTCAACCTCAGTCTGTTAGCCTCCATCCATCCTCCAACTGCCTCCAGGCACTCACACAGGACCTTGACCACCTTCACTGGTTCTGACTTAAAAGAGAAAACGCCCAAAAGCAAATCTTGCTGCCTTACTGAACTCTCAGAATAACACCACAGCAGAAACTCTGCAATCCCCAATGCGTACAGGGTGTATACCTGAGATTTTGTGTGTGTCAGCTAGTTTACACATGTGCTTTTGACATTGTAAATAAATATACATACATTACAATTCCCGAGTAAGGAGATGGCGTTTCCTCAAGGTGTTTGCTTAGCCTTAGACGGTAGCTAAAGGGGACACCTTAAAGCAGTGGTTCTCGAGGGGGGTGAAGCAGCACACTAGTGTGGCCGGCGAGGAAGGCAAGTGTGGCAGGAAGATTCAAGGACAATCAAATAAGCTTCTAAACCTTTCAGTGAAGTATAGTATTGTATAGTTTTGTTTTAGTTTTTTGCAGAACAGAGATAGATATCTTCAGTGCTTTTTTCCTAAGGGTACGCCGGGGTACGCATACCCCTAAACATTTTGTGAATCTAAGTTTGACCTCATTGAGGGGCAGTATTTCAATATGAGTAGGAAAATGAGAGTATCCCTAAACATTATTTTTTATAGAAAAAAGCACTGGATATCTTTGCAAAATGAGAGCATCAAGTGATTGTGCAAGCTCACCCCTCTCATACGCAAGAGGCTCATTTATACTTATATTTTGGGAATGATTCCTGTTCTTATGTAGCTGCATTATTTTATACTTTCCGGGGATGTCCCATGATCATATTATAAAGTAGCTGTGTTCTGTGCTATAAAGCGAGTTCTTTCTTTTGGTTCTCCAATGTATAAGAAGTACACCCAATAATCAATATCTATCAATATCAATAAAAGCATCAATATTCATACCAATATCAATACCAATTTTAAAAAATCAGTGTGAGCCCAGAGAAAATAGTTTGAGAACCGCTGCCAATGGCTGGAAGATGGTTGCTTAGATGAGCATTGCTGGCCCTTGATTGCTGGTGGCTACTAGCTGTGAACACGTTCTGCCTATTTTGGTGAGGTTTAATAGGAAGCTGTTTACAGGTTAGGAATCCAGAGATACCAAACAGGAGATGCCAGGGAGTGTTGTCGTCCCCCCCACCTCACCCCACACAATTCAAGAAGGAGCTTTGACTGTGGAAACTCCAAGGTTTGGGGGAACAACTGTCATTGCTTAAAATGCCAGCCCTTGCCTTCCCTCTCCAGCTTGGCATGCATTTTTCCTGAAGCAAACAGGTACAGCAAAAGAAACTGTTCTCTCTCCAGGAACGGTCTCATCATTAGGAAACTGACCCTGTGAAAGACTGCCCCCTAGAGGCCCCTGCTGCTCAAGGAGAAGGTGGTGAGCACAAATAATTCATCTAGAGTTGCTTTTGCTGAACTAGGCATTTTGGACAATACTACATGGACGGCCCCATCTTCCACAGAAGGGGCGTCTTAAAATCAGAAATGATCTGGATCTGAGCACCCTGCTAAGGCACCCAACAGCCTACCTGAGTATCCACAGCACTGCGGAGTTCACAAAGGCTCCATTTCCCAGCCCCCACTGGGGCAGGTGATTCCAGGTGGCCAACGGAGGATGCGCAAAAATCCAACCGGTTGATGCAGGACCATCACAAATGCCAAAGCAAAGGTAAACCCACAAGAAAGAATCCTTAGGGCAGTCTGCACACACCAAACACAAAAAAAACCAAACAGATTCCAGCTGTGTGCAATAGCCAAAAAAAGGAGATAAAGGAACCTCAAAAGCATGGAAGGCAAGACAATTAGTTATCTGCTTTTTTTATAAAAGAAAGAATCCTTTTCAACAGGAATTGACGGGAGGGTTGGGGTATTGCCGACTAAGTCCTGCCAACCGTCTCTAGATGCAGACTCGCACCCAAAACCTGCAGATGAAATTCCTCAACCAGCTCCGAATGGGGAGTGTGAGCAGAATCACACACCATTTGCCAGGGGAGAGCTGTGTGTCGGCTGCCACATCCATGCGCTCTCATCACCAGAGCACAGCTCACCCGGCGTTGAGCAAAACGGCAGCGGGGAAGGGTTATGCCAATCACGCTCATTGCTCTGTGCCCAACTCCAGGAATCCCACACCTCAGAGCCACCAAGACTGACGGCGGCCTGTTTCTTCCTGCCCACATATAACATGCTGTCTTTGTGAGAAAAGAAACACACACGCACTAGATTGAATGAACATCCTGTCCTCCGAGAAGAACCTTTAGTAATGCACACTCACACAAAGAAGGTTATTTTTTTCATATGCATATATATATGTGTGCAATCATGGTGCCAAATAACACCACCTGCCATCAAAACTCAGATCTGCAGGAGTCACAAAATCAGGCAGGGACATCAACAGATGGTTGGGGGATCATTATAAATTGAATATAACCAAACACAAGTCCAAGTGCCATTAGAGTGCTCTGTTCAGGGGTGAAAATCTCATGCATTTGACCCCCAAAGGAAATATTATGAAACTAGCACAGAACTTCAGCAACACACATTCTCTGCATGCAATATTTTTTCGGGTGTTCAGCTAGGAAGGAAATTGGTGGAAGTGTATGGGGGATACTATCAAGCACACGAGAGGAGAGGAATTCGTTTGGGGTTTTTTTCTTCCCCAGGAACAGGCCTCCTCAAACAGCTAGAACCTGGTTTGATCGCGGGAAAGCCACACAAGAGGCAAAATTCCCAGGGCCCAAGAGACACCACTCATCCTTACCAAATGGCCATCCAGGTACCAGGGGAAGCCAAGGGGCCTGCCTCTCTGGCCCAGAGCCAGCCCTGCCCAGCCTAGTCCCCTTTCCAGAGAGGATGCTCTTCAAAGAGGCATGAAATCCATCTCTTCCCACTGTGTGTGTGTCATCACTAGCTGGAGAGAAGAGACGCGGGGAAGGTTTGGCCTCTCTCTGGGTTCGGCATTCCCCACATCAGAAGGCTGTTGCCAGGGAAATGGAATGAATGAGAGAAATTCAGAAGGAAAATGCAAAACTACCCCCACCCCTACCAAAGCAAAAAAAGAGAGGGGGGAGCAGTTACTTCCAGGGGGAGAAAAGGGGTTCGATACAGAAGCACCGAGCCTTGTCTCTTTCCTGTGCAGCAGGAGGAGGCTGATTCTGGGGAGGAGCAGGGGGGGGGTTACACACACATACACACACAATTGCCGCAGAGAAGGAGAAGCAAGCTGCCTGCCTGCCTGCCTGGGGAGTGAATGAATCTTCCCTCCCCCGCCGCCCCCTCGCTCTGCCAACGTCAGCCGGAGATTTGCATGGCACAAGCGGCGCCCACCGCCGTCTCCTCCTCCTCCTCCTCCTCCTCCAAACCGGGCACCGCGGCCATTGGAGCCGGCCAGCGCTGTGTGTGCGTAAATGTGCCACGCTGAAGATGCCGCCCGCTCTCGGCTGCTTCCAGAGGGTTAAACTCCATCTCCCCCTGGCTGCCAACCCGAGTTAATTTCCACCTCCACAACACCGGGGGTTGGGGAGATTTAATAGAGGGTTATTTTTAGCATCCTTCCAACACGCGCGCACACGCGGGCGCGCACACACACACACACCAAAAACCTTCTACAGGGAAGCTTCCCCCCGCAAAAAAAAAGAGATCTGAAAGGCCACCCCCAGAAATAGATGCGGGAAAGTTTGCAGCCTGTCAAAACCTCTCCTAACCTCCGCTCACCGGGAAGCAGGGCGGAGAGGAGTTCAGGAAGGGGGGGGAGAGAGAGAGAGAGAGAGAGAGAGAGAGAGAGAGAGAGAGAAGTATTTTTCAGCCTCCAAGACTCTCTGTGGGCTCTGCTGACATCTCCGCACATGCCTGCCTGTCTCTGCAGCCTCGGATTGCACCCACCAGCCTCTCCGGGCGCCCATCACCAGGGCCTCCTGCCCACCAATGCAAGACCCCCTGGAGGCTCCCAAACCGAGCCCAGAGGTGGAAAGATTCCCCCTCCCATGTGCAAGCAGACCGTGGCTGGCATCGCATCTTTCGGGGGGAGGTGGCGAGCGATGAGGCAAACGAGCCTCCTTCTCTTTCCCGAGGTCTTTGCAGCTGGTATTTAGACAGCTGCGTGGAGAAGGGGAGCGGGGGCCAGGGAGAGAACAGAGGGGGCCATTTACGCGCCCAGGAGAGCCCGGCCAACCTAGGCAACACGGAGCTCCAGAAAGCCCGGAGCTGGGAGGATGGAGCGGTGGACGGAGCGAGTCAGAGGCGGACCGAGTCCTCCCGGGCATTGCCCGGTGCCCAGATGTGCCTCCGGCTGCATTTGCAGCTGGAGGAAGAAGAGGAGGGAGCCTGGGGCTTCCTCTCCTTCCTTCCTTTGCCCACCGCCAAATCTCCCGTTCCTCCCTCCCCACCCCAAAGTCAGCTCCCCTCAAACGGTCCCTCTCCCTGGGATCCCAGCCCCCTCCACCGTTCCTCGGTGGCGCAGAGCAGGTCCCCCTCCCCTCTCCCTCGCTTCCCGGACCGGCGGGGAGGTGGGGGCAGCAATCCGGTCGCCTGAGCCAAGACCCGAGTTCGAGCCTCGTTCGGTTGAGATTTGGGGGTGGGGGAGTGCGAAAGAGCTGCTTTTTGAGCCCTGGAAGGTCGGGGGTGCGAAGAGAAGGCTCTCCATGCTTGCAAGGTCACCACGACGCGGGAGGTGGGCTGTTTTTCCCCCTCCGGTGGGGAGAGAGAGAGAGAGAGAGAGAGAGAGAGAGAGAGAGAGAGAGCGCAGTAGCGAGCCGGTGGCCGGCACTCACCGTAGACGCCTTGCCCGGAGATGCCCTCCAGCAGCACGGCGAGCAGCCACACGGCCCCGTAGGCTAAATCCATCTTGGCGGCGGCGGGAGCAGCGGCAGCCACATATCCGGGCGGAGGGGACCGGGAGCAGGAGGAGGCGCGCCCCGCTCGCTCGCTCCGCCACGGCCCGCTCGCGGCTCCCGAGGATGGAGGAGGGCGAGGACGAGGATGGAGAGGGAGGCAGCGGCAGGAGGAGGCGGCGGAAAGGAGGCGCCCCCCGGGCAGTAGGCGACGCGCGGCGGCGGCGGAGGCTCCGAGCCCCGGCTAGATCGCGGCGTCCTTGCGCGGCGCACTCTGCTGCGGCGGGGCCGGCGGCAGCGGCTCGGCGGCGGCGGAACAGGGCGCAGCCATGGCGGGAGCGCCCCCGGCGCACTCCCGGGCCTGCGGGCGGCTGGCTCTCTCCTCCTCCTCCTCCTGCAGCGGCGGGCCCGGGCTGGGAAAGGCAGGATGCGCGCCTGGCAGCAGCAGCTGCGGGGCTTGCGCGCCGCGGTCACGTTGGGCGCTACGTGCTCCGAGCCGCCAGCCGACAAGGCAGCCCCGAGCCGGCCGCGTCAACCGCGCGCCGCCGCTACCGCCGCCACAGCCGCTGGGACCGCTCGTGCCGCCGCCTCTCGCTTCTCCTCCTCGCGAGCGCCGCGGAATGGGAGGCGCCGCGCCTGCCTGCCTGCCTCCTGCTTGCCCAGCCTCCGCGCACCTCCTCCTTCCTTCCCTCCTCCTGGCCTGTGGGAAGCTCGCCGGCTTGCGGGCAGCACCGCACGCTTCGTCGGCAAGCGGTTGGGTGCAGGGATCTCGCTCACGTCTCCTTGGACGTCTTTGGCTAGGGCGCGCCGACCCGTCTCCTGGGGAGAGTCGAGAGGGATGGAAAGAGGTCCTTCTTTACGCAGCGCATAGCTAAAGCGTGGAAATGCCCCCTCCTCGTGGGGGGGGGGGCAGCGGCGGCCACCGACTTGGAGGCTTTAAAAGAGGCAAACAGAAATTGGCGGAGGAGACGGCCCTCGATGGCTACCAGCCAGAATGGCACAGTTGGAGGGAGAAGTTCTTCTGAATGCCCGTTGCTGGAGGCTGCAGGAAGAGAGAGAGGCTCTTGCGCTCAGGGCTTGCTTATGGGCATCATCTGGTTGGCCATCGTGAGAACCGGATTGCTGGGCTAGACGGGCCACTGGCCTGATCCAGCAGGCTCAATTTATGTTCTTAATGGACACGGCTAACTAAAGACCAGGAAGAACTTTCTGACACTAAGAGCTGTTAGACAGCGGAACGCTCTCCCTCGGGAGAAGGTGGACTCTCCTTCCTTGGAGGTTTTGAAGCAGAGGTTGGATGGCCATTTGCCCTGGATTCTTTAGCTGAGATTCCTGCTTTTCAGGGGGTTGGACTAGATGACCCTTGGGGTCCCTTCCAACTCTACAATTCTAGGATTCTAGGCCCATTAATATAAGCCATAAATCAAGAAGGAGAGGGCTACTAGATATGATGGCTATGCTCTTCTCCACTGTTGGAGGCTTCTGAATACCAATTGTTGGAGACCACAGGAGCGGGGAGAGTTCTGTGTTCAGGTCCTGCTCCTGTGTTTCTCACAATGAGCATCTGTTTGGCCACTGTGAGAAGAGGGTGCTGGATTAGACGGTCCATTGGGCCATCACCCTGGGACCTTAGGGTGACAGGAGGGGAACAAATAAGTGAAGAATAGTTATGTTCTTAAATATGTGACTCCTGGACCTGGAAGCCAAAGCAAAGCCAGCCATAACCCACCCACCCCCCAATCTGGATGACATGATGTGCAAGGGGACTCTAGCAGCATTTCCCCCCAAGCTGGGGAACTCTCTGCTAGAGTGTTTGCTCCTGGGCTGCATCACACTTTGGGGCATCAGGTCTTTTCACCAACTTGACTTTGGGTGGGCTCAGAAGCCAGTTGACACCCACAAGACATACCCCTCCCAGGAGCTTCTCAAAAGTGTAGACATGCATATATACAGAAAGAAGTTCTCAGAGTCAACCTGGGAGGGGGAATAAGACAGTGATCTGCATTATTCTCAAGGCCCCCTCTCCCTTCTGGGAGAGCTGCTTTGTGTTGAATCAGCCCACTGGCTAGTACCGGTTCTCCAAGATCTGAAGCCATCGCTGAAATTATGGAGATGGTCTGGAGGCAATGGGTGTCTTCTTCCACCCCAAGCATAGCTCTTCCCACAGATGATTTAATTTTCATTTCCTCAAATATGGGCTAATCTGGGATTTGAGCATGGGACATGGCCCCCAAAGTGAGAACTGGGACCCTTGGCCAGGGATGATTAGCCTGTAGCCCTCTAGATGGGGCTGGACTCCAGATCCCATCTGCCCCGGGGAGCTTCGCCAACCACCATCCAACAACATGGACAATTCATAAATTTTGGGGTGAATGAATCTATGCTATCAAGAGAAATAATTGAGGAGGCTGATCTAGCAGGTCTCTCCTTATGTTCTTAAATTCATTGAGTACAAGGCTGTCACTAGACAATGCAGGATCATTCATGGAGCAGAGTGAGGTGCGTGGACTCCAATACAGACAACTTCCAGTTTACATCGGGGTTATGTTCCAATGTGCCATGCTTTTAAGTGAAATCAATTATATTTGAAACACCACTGAAAAAGCCTGCAAACGTTTCTGTGCCCCTTTCTGTGACTTTTTTGGTGACATTTCCGGGTCACTTCCACGTTCAGTGCGATGCTCACATGCGCGGTCATGCACATATCAGGTGCACCTACAACGGTCGCTGCCTGTACTAATCCGCCACTAATGCACTATTATTGTGTCAATTATATGTTGCAGAAGACACCTGCAAAAAGCCCCACCAATTGACAGGGGCTTTGTTTCCCACTGGCTGGCTTCCCATGGGCATTTGATTGGCCAACATTGGAATGGGATGCTGTGTTATGATGGGCCATTGGCCTGATCCAGCAGGACCCCTGCACACACTTTCCAGCATTTGAGAATGTTTTTGAATACAAGTTGCTGGCAATCACAAATGGGGAGATGTGCTGTAGTGCTTCTGTCGCAATTGCATGGTTCCTATTGGAACATCTGGTTGGCCACTGTGAGAACAGGACCTTGGGTCTGATCCAGCACAGGCTCCCTTTCTGAGACAATAAAAGCAAGGCAACAACAACAAAATAGCATTTAATAAGCACCACCTAGATGGCCTGGGCAAATAAAAGGTCTTTGCTGCAGGGACATTTCAAGCAGCAGAAGGCAGGTCTTCCTGGAGAGAATTCTAGAGACAGGGTGCCAACACAGAGAAGGCCCTCCCAAGAGGACCTCACTAGCTAGTCAGAGTACTTGTGTGAGAGAAGGGATCCTTGATAGTGATAGTGCCTTCTACTGGATCAGATTATTTTGTACTGGTATTCTCCACTCAGTCACACAGTGACACTATGTGGTCTCAGACAGTGAATGGTCCTGCCCATAGCCTGTTATATTTTCTCCAGGATCAGAGACAGACAGCCTCTCAAAAAGCCAGTTGCTGGGTTTCATGAACGGGAGAGTGGTCTTGTGATTCTGGGCTTCCCAAAGATACCTGGTTCATCACCATGGAAAGCACTAAGCTGGGCTGGAGAGGCCTTTGTCCTGATCCAGCCAGGCTCTTCTTCGCAGGGCCAGCCCTACCATTAGGCTGAGGGAAGTGCTTGCCTCGGGTGGCAGTTGCTGAGGGGAGGGGACACAGCTGTGTGAGCTGTTTGACTTCCCCTGAAGGAAGTCAGACGTGGAGGAGCTGTCCCATTGCCAGTGCTGAATTGCGATGCAACTCCCAGCATGGTTGGTTTTTGCACATGGGTTGGAGTGCAGGGTCCCACATGGTTCTTCATTCCAGGTGGCAAAGTGTTGTTGGCCAGCCCTGCTCCTTACTAGAGTTCAAGGGCTCATTCCATTCAGGCAAGAATGCTTGGGGTGGAAAGGGGGTGGTCAGTGAGTGGTGTGACCAGAGGAGAGGGGAAATAGCTGGGGTAAAAGCCCCAAAGACCAGAGAAGATGCCACATCCTGGTTCATCAGTGACAAAGGGCTTGTTGTTGTTTAGTCGTTTAGTCGTGTCCGACTCTTCGTGACCCCATGGACCAGAGCACGCCAGGCACTCCTGTCTTCCACTGCCTCTCGCAGTTTGGTCAAACTCATGCTGGTAGCTTCGAGAACACTGTCCCACCATCTCGTCCTCTGTCGTCCCCTTCTCCTTGTGTCCTCCATCTTTCCCAACATCAGGGTCTTTTCCAGGGGGTCTTCTCTTCTCGTGAGGTGGCCAAAGTCTTGGAGCCTCAGCTTCACGATCAGTCCTTCCAGTGCGCACTCAGGGCTGATTTCCTTAGGGATGGATAGGTTTGATCTTCTTGCAGTCCACGGGACTCTCAAGAGTCTCCTCCAGCACCAGAATTCAAAAGCATCAATTCTTCGGCAATCAGCCTTCAATTCTTCGGCGATCAGACAAAGGGCTAGAAGGTGCAAAAGCAGCCTGAGGACCAGACCATCCATTCATTTCCCCTCCTTCCTGCTTGGCAGACATTCTTGAAGGCAACACTCCAGATCATTTTGCTGTCTCGGCTTGAGATTTGAGCACATGAGTCTGTGGAAGGGCTTTCGCACGTGTGTGTGTGGGGGGGGGGGAGCCAGGGCCTTCCAAATCCAATTTTAAGGTGGTGAGTCAGCCTCCATGGTTTGATATGGCATGCTAATGGCATTTCCTCCCAGCAAAAAAAAAAAGGGGGGAGGTTGTTCTTAATGCAGAACCAACACCCCCAACCCCAGGGGATTGTGTCCTTGTCCTCCACCCCAGCCCTGTCTTTGGCAAACATGGGAAATTGTCAAAACTCTCAAAACTTGGCATTGTAGGAAAGCAAAACTGCCTTCCCCTCCCCATCCCAAAATGTTGTGAATACATTTTGAATTGACATATAAAAATAAGGAGCAGGCATATGCTAAACCATACTGGGAGATCCCAGCAATGTAGGCATTGCTTAAACATGACATATCTGAGCTAATATCTAATTGGGGTTCCTGCATACATTACATTTTAGGTGTACATCTAATGTTTCCCCCCGCAAATGTACACCTAGAAATTTGTCCAGAATTTCCAGCAGAAAACTCAATGCCTATTTCTTTTCATTAACTGTTATTTATAACATTCATTTATTTAACAAAATGCATATATCACACATGTATATTAGAACCTCACATGAAATATTTAAAATTATCAATTAAAACATGTAAAAGCAACTAAAAACATTTAAAGATAATTAACGTTAACAGTAAAAAAGACATATCAATATCTACGAGTCTAGATGGGCTTACCTAAACAACAACAACAACAACAACAACAACAACAACAACCGTATTTTTTGCTCTATAAGACTCACTTTTTCCCTCCTAAAAAGTAAGGGAAAATGTGTGTGCGTCTTATGGTGCGAATGCAGGCTGCACAGCTATCCCAGAAGGCAGAACAGCAAGAGGGATTGCTGCTTTCACTGCGCAGCGATCCCTCTTGCTGTTCTGGCTTCTGGGATTCAGATTTTTTTCCCTCTTGTTTTCCTCCTCCAAAAACTAGGTGCATCTTGTGGTCTGGTGCATCTTATAGAGCGAAAAATATGGTAATCAGCCACTGAAAAGAGCATAGCGAATGTGCCTGGGAGTTCCAAAGTTTAGGGGCTGTGCTAAAATATTGATTTCTTACAAGTGCAGTATAAGTGTTATTTGGAATCTGTGACAGCACCAGTTCTGCACATTGAAGTGGTTGAGCATAAGTGGTTGAGGTAAGGTGACCCAACAAGTAAACTGGTTCCAAGTCATTAAGAGTTTTATATACCACTCTGAACTGGGCCCAGTAAGAAGTTGGCAGCCAGTTCAGATCTCTGAGCAGAGGTGCAATATGCTTCTCAGGAGGCACTGATGGCCACCAACTTGGGGGGCTTTGTCTATGAATTAGACCAGGGGTGGGCAACTTCCAAGAGACTGTGATCTACTCACAGAGTTAAAAACTGGCAGTGATCTACCCCCTTTTGGGGGGTTCAGGTCAAAGTTGTTGTTGAGCTTTTTTTAGGAAGGAGGAAGGCCCATTTCTGGGGGGTTCGGGTCAAAGTTGTTGAATTTTTTCAGGGAGGAGGTAAAACATTGAGCTTTTTTTAGGGGAGCCACAGTTGTTCAGCTTCTTTGGGGGGAGCCCATGATCTACCAGTGATCTACTGGTAGATCACGATCTACCTGTTGGATATGCTTGAATTAGACAAATTCATAGAAGAGAACACTATCAATGGCTGCTAGCCAGGACGGCATTGCTCTGCCTCCCATTTTGAAGCTACAGTGCTTCTGAATACCAGTTGCTGAAAACTGCAAGATGGGAGACTGCTCTTGTTCTTGAAATCTGTTTGCAGGTTTCTCATTGGGGTATTTGGTTGGCCACTGTGAGAACAGGAGGCTGGGCTAGAGGGATCCAGCAGGATCCTCTTACGTTTTTGCTGTGAGAAAACAAACAAACAGAAGCCTCCCTTTCCTTTTCCTTCTTCTTGTCAGTGCAATATCCTTGCCCAAAATGAATGACAGATGATGCAGGCTGGAAAAAGCTGACCTGCTTGTCAAAATGTCCATCCAGAAGGGGCAGATGGTGGTAGGCCAAAGCCTTAACTAGATTGAGAGGCATCAAGCCAAGATACCTGATGCTATCTTGGCTGTCGACGGGACTGTGGCTCCGCTGCAAAGCCAAGACAGTGTTGCGTGAGGGTTGAGTTCTCATTGAAGGGGAAAATCAAGGACTGTGTTGTATTGCAGGTTGGGGGCTTCCAGGATTGGATGTCCCTCTGGCCTTCTCCAAATGTGCTCAGCTCTTTCACCCTTTCTTTAGAGGGCATGAGTCTCCAAGTACCTACTACCTTTGTCACCCTCCTCTGGGCACACTTCAGTTAGTCAACATCTTTCTTATACTGTGGAATCCAAACCTGGAGACAGACCCCAGCTTACCCTCCAAAGTTTCTCCAATCAAAATAGGGACGTCCTATTCTACATCAGGAAGTTTCTCCTGAGTTTGATCTCTCCACAGACATAAACGTCATATACTCATATACAGGGACGCAGGTGGCACGGTGGTCTAAACCACAGAGCCTAGGGCTTGCTGATCAGAAGGTTGGTGGTTCGAATCCACGCGAGGGACTGAGCTCCCGATGCTCTACCCCAGCTCCTGCCAACCTAGCAGTTCGAAAGCACACCAGTGCAAGTAGATAAACAGGTACCATTGTGGCGGGAAGGTAAATGGCGTTTCCATGCACTCTGGTTTCTGTCACGGTGTCCCATTGAGCCAGAAGCGGTTTGGTCCTGCTGGCCACATGACCTGGAAAACTGTCTGTGGACAATCGCCGGCTCCCTCGGCCTGAAAGTGAGATGAGCGCCACAACCCCATAGTTGCGTCCAGGGGTCCTTTACTCTTTTGTATGTTATTGTTGCTTAGTCGTTTAGTCATGTCTTGACTCTTCATGACCCCGTGGACCAGAGCACGCCAGGCACTCCTGTCTTCACTCTTTTGTGTACTCATATACATTGATCACCTTGAGTCAATTGCAGCCTCTCAGCCTCACTTGCCTCACAGGTTTGTTGTGGGGGGGGGGGAAAGGTGTGAGGGAAGGGATAATGTGTAACACCTTCAATAGATAAATGGAACGAAATAAAATTGGAGTAGGTAAGGTAAAGGGACTCCTGACCATTAGGTCCAGTCGTGGCCTACTCTGGGGTTGTGGCGCTCATCTCGCTTTATTGGCTGAGGGAGCCGGCATACAGCTTCCGGGTCATGTGGCCAGCATGACTGAGCCGCTTCTGGCACACCAGAGCAGCGCACGGAAACGCCGTTTACCTTCCCGCCAGAGCACTACCTATTTATCTACTTGCACTTTGATGTGCTTTCGAACTGCTAGGTTGGCAGGAGCAGGGACCGAGCAATGGGAGCTCACCCCGTCGCGGGGATTCGAACCCCCAACCTTCTGATCGGCAAGTCCTAGGCTCTGTGGTTTAACCCACAGCACAACCCGTGTCCCAAAATTGGACTAGATGACTCCCAACTCTGCAATTTTATGATTCGATGTTATGCTGCAGTTTGTCTTCCACCGAGAGCTACATCATTCGCCTCGCCGTCCACCATGGCAAAATGCTGCAACTTAATGTAATTTACAGAATTAATTATGTAAATTGTGTTGCCATTATGTTATCCCACCCCATTCATTTCAATGCAAAAGAAACCCAATGCAAATCGGGGGAGGATCAATTACTTGCCATTTGCAGACAGAAAACAACACTAGCAGCAAACGCTGATCATATTTGCAAGATTGATTTCCATTCCAGACATGGGGATGACAAATAAGCAAGCATTGGCACTTTCCACTCCGGTTTCTGTCAGAATTCTGTGACACCCCTGCAAGACAGACACATGTGCCGGGCAGCTGCACCAGGTGCTATGTCACTGCTGTTAGACAGACCACGATCCCTTATGCAGTCATGCTGGCCAACTTTCCCCCTCTCTGAAGGCTCCTGCGCCCTTAACATCTGTTTCACAGCTGTAAACTCAACAGGTGAAGAAGAAGAAGAGGAGTTTGGATTTGATATCCCGCTTTATCACTACCCGAAGGAGTCTCAAAGCGGCTAGCATTCTCCTTTCCCTTCCTCCCCCACAACAAACACTCTGTGAGGTGAGTGAGGCTGAGAGACTTCAGAGAAGTGTGACTAGCCCAGGTCACCCAGCAGCTGCATGTGGAGGAGCAGGGAAGCGAACCCGGTTCACCAGATTACGAGTCCACCGCTCTTAACCACTACACCACACTGGCTCAGGTGGTGATATCCATATTACTCTATGGGTATGCTGGAAAAGCTTCACTTGTAGAACTTTTCATTATCCATTACTTTTGTATCCCATCCTTTCCCCAAGGAGGAAAGGGGCTGTGGGCACTGTCCTCCCCTCCCATTCATTGCTATAACAGAAATAGGGGTTAGCCTGGCATGGAACCAGTGGATCAAGGTCAACCAGTGGCTTGACTCCATGGCAGAGTGGAGATTTTACAGAACCATAGAAATGGAGAATTGGAAAGGACCCAAAGCATCCTTTATCCAACTCTTCAATGTAGGAATCACATCTGAAGAATCCACCTGTGGCTTAAAAACTTCCAATGAAGGCGAGTCCATTGCCTTTCCAGGCAGGGCTTTTTCCCCAGCCAGAGCTCAGCTCCAGAACCTTCCAGCTGGGTGCCATTGGCATAAGGGAACAAGGGAGAAGTTCGTGGTGAGCTCCAGCCCCTCTGTTTCTAGAAAAATAGCATTGTTTTCAGGTAACAGTTCTTACCACCAAAAACTCTTCCTAAAGTTTAGCCAAACTCTCTTTTCTTGCCATTGGTTGAGGTCCTAACTTCTTGCAGCAGAAAAGAAGCTTGCTGCAAACTTCCATGCGACAGCAATTCTATGGGTATCCAATTGTGGGAATGTTGTAGATCAGGGGGGTCAAACTCAAATTCATCGGGGGCCGCATCAGCAGTTTGGTCACCCTCAAAGGGTCGGTTGTATCGGCCTAAAATATTTGAGCAGGCTGAGACCCCCGAAGTTGATGGGCTTTGACATTTACCGTATTTTTCGCCCCATAAGACGCACTTTTTCCCCTCCCAAAATGAAGGGGAAATGTGCCTGCGTCTTATGGGGCGAATGGAGGCTTTCGCTGAAGCCTGGAGAGCGAGGGGGGTCGGTGCGCACCGACCCCTCTCGCTCTCCAGGCTTCAGGAAGCTCTGCGCAACCCTCGGGAGACCGGCTCCGAGGGTTGCGCAGAGCTGCCTGCGGTCCTGGGACCAGCACAGCTCTGCCCGGCCACCGGGAGCCGGGGGAGAAGCTCCGCCCCACTCCCGGTGGCCGTGCAGAGCTGCCTGCGGTCCCGGGACCAGCGCAGCTCTGCCCGGCCACCGGGAGCCGGGGGAGAAGCTCCGCCCCACTCCCGGTGGCCGTGCAGAGCTGCCTGCGGTCCCGGGACCAGCGCAGCTCTGCCCGTCCACCGGGAGCCGGGGGAGAAGCTCCGCCCCACTCCCGGTGGCCGTGCAGAGCTGCCTGCGGTCCCGGGACCAGCACAGCTCTGCGCCGCCATCCCGAGTGGTGCGCTAAGTCCCGCCCCCCTCGGGATGGCGGCACAGAGCTGCCTGCCGTCGTGGGACTGCAGGCGGGTCTACGCCGCCATCCCGAGCGGGGCGCTAAGTCCCGCCCCCCTCGGGATGGCGGCACAGAGCTGCCTGCCGTCGTGGGACTGCAGGCGGGTCCACGCCGCCATCCCGAGCGGGGCGCTAAGTCCCGCCCCCCTCGGGATGGCGGCACAGAGCTGCCTGCCGTCGCGGGACTGCAGGCGGGTCTACGCTGCCATCCCGAGCGGTGCGCTAAGTCCCGCCCCCCTCGGGATGGCGGCACAGAGCTGCCTGCCGTCGTGGGACTGCAGGCAGCTCTGTGCCGCCATCACAAGCGGGGCGGGACTTAGCACACCGCTCGGGATGGCGGCGTAGACCCGCCGCCTCGCCTGCCATACTCGCATCCCTGCCCAGCGGCGGAGCGAGAACAGCAGCGACAACGGCGGCTACACGGGCCACATGACGAGGTCTGGCGGGCCGGATTTGGCCCGCGGGCCTTGTGTTTGACACCCGTGTTGTAGATACAGTGGTACCTTGGGTTAAGTATTTAATTCGTTCCGGTGGTCTGTTCTTAACTTGAAACTGTTCTTAACCTGAAGACCACCTAAGCTAATGGGGCCTCCCACTGCTGCCATGCTACCGCCGGAGCACGATTTCTGTTCTTATCCTGAAGCAAAGTTCTTAACCCAAGGTACTATTTCTGGGTTAGCGGAGTCTGTAACCTGAAACGTATGTGTCAGAGCCTGTCAGTGTCACCTGAAGTGTATGTAACCTGAGGTACCACTGTACTAGGAGAGGATATATTGATTTAATAGTATCCTTCCTAACGCACGCTTGTGAATCAGCAGCAGAGAGACATTCCCCAATATATAGCAGGAAGCTAGTTGGTAGATTCCTTTGAATCTCTTTACTTAAGCAATCAAACCTGGCTTCATTCTGATTGGAGTGTATTCCTGGCAAGACCCCTTTTAAAGGTAAAGATAAAGGTACACCTGACCGTTAGGTCCAGTCGCGGACGACTCTGGGGTTGCGGTGCTCATCTTGCTTTATTGGCCAAGGGAACCGGCGTACAGCTTCCGGGTCATGTGGCCAGCATGACTAAGCTGCTTCTGGCAAACCAGAACAGCGCACGGAAACGCCGTTTACCTTCCTGCCAGAGTGGTACCTATTTATCTACTTGCACTTTGACTTGCTTTCGAACTGCTAAGTTGGCAGGAGCTGGGACCGAGCAACAGGAGCTCACCCTGTTGTGGGGATTCGAACCTCCGACCTTCCGATCGGCAAGCCCTAGGCTCAGTGGTTTAACCCACAGCGCCACCCGCGTCCCAAGACCCCTTTTATCCCTCCTAAAAAGAATAAAGACACAAGAAGCTCCTTTTAAAAGTATAGCAAGAAGTTTATGCAGATCCAGTTCACAGCTGGATCCCTGAAGTCAGGCTTTAGCTTGTAGCTACAGATACAGTGTGGCTTACATCTTTTTGTAAGGACGGGTCCAGAGAGCCAGCAGTGCAGTCCAAGAGAAGAAAAGGCATCAAAGGAGAAGAAGGTGGCTGTGTGACTGGACCTTTTCTGGGGTCTGCCAAGGTCACACCCACCTACCTGGCCACGTGCAGGAGGAGGATGCTCCAGACCAGGTGGAACAGGAAGTTCCCCTGTCCGTGTCCACTCTAGGCAAACAAGGAATGTTGTATTTGACTGCTCCAATGGATACATCCCACATCTATCATCTATCAGTCTTCTCTTCTGCCAGCTTGAATATCTCCAGCTCCCTCAACCATTCCTCATAAAGTTTGGTTTCCAGACCTTTGATCACATAAACCTGCCTTGTCGATATGCTACTTAAATTGTGGCACCCACAACTGGACACACTTCTCCTGGTGGGGTTTGACCAAAGCACAATGACTTCCCTTGGTTGGGACACTCCATTTCTGTTGATTAGACCTCAGGCCTTTCTGCCATTTGAAAGAACGATGTCCCAGCGAGCAGTAAATCCCACTGTTTGGCAAATTTCCTGCAGTTCCTGCCATCTAACCTGGCTGCTATTGTGAGAAGGGGAGAGCTCACTGCCTCATGGGATTTTGCCTGCAATTAATATTCAATGCACACCCAGAATCCCATAAGTAAATAGCTGCAAATGGTTGGGTCCATCATATTTCTCTTTAAATGTGCCAAACTAATTCAATTTCATTCCAATTCGAAATGGACTTGATAATGTTGACCTTCTCACTTCTCACACATTACATCAATCAGAACACCGCCAACCTGGATGGCTTTAAAAGGGGATTAGATAAATTCCTGGAGGAGAGGGCTATCGATGGCTCCTAACCACAGTGGCTAGGTTCTACCTCCACAAATGGAGACAGCAATACTTCCAATTTGCAACATTCTTCTGGTTGGCCACTGTGAGAAAGGATGCTAGGCTAGACTGGGAGATTCACCAAGGCACTTGCTGACCTGGGCTGCTCAGTTGTCCACCTGCCTGCCCCCATCTCCCATCGCCCTTCTCCAAACTCTCCAGCACAGCTGTGATGGACCAGCAGCTCTGAGAGCCCATTTTGTTGGATGCTGTAGTTCAGAGCACCACCTGTTGGCAGCCATGTGAACTGCAGAGTGACAACATCCTTAGAAAATCTTGGGTTTATATAAAGCACACACAAATCTCTATAAAAAAATTCCTTCCAGTAGCACCTTAAAGACCAACTAAGTTAGTTCTTGGTATGAGCTTTCGTGTGCATGCACACTTCTTCAGATACACTCCTTCACTTCAGATACACACATTTCGTGTGCATGCACACGAAAGCTCATACCAAGAACTAACTTAGTTGGTCTTTAAGGTGCTACTGGAAGGAATTTTTTTATTTTGACTATGGCAGACCAACACGGCTACCTATCTGTAACAAATCTCTCTCTCTATCCCTATCTGTAATGTGGATTTCCAGCTGTGAAGAGACCGGAAATACACAGACGAAAAGAGTCTTGTGGATTAGATATGGTCCTCAACCAGAGGGCCAATTATGCTAGGGAATTTTTTAATTTTATGAGCTATGTAACTTTGCTGTAGTTTGAACTTTTTACACAGCCTTTTCATACACTGTGATAGTTTATGTGTTGTGACTTTGTTGTCATTGATTATAGTCTAGTAATGATTTGCTGTAACTGTTGAGTGGATTTCTGTTTATTCTTTGCTGACATTTTGAGAGTTAATTATATTGCATAATATATTCTAAACGGATTATTGAATACTACTTGATACAAGTTGCTTATTTTAAGGTCATGTTTTTTATTGTGGCACATCTGTATTGGGTCGGATTGTTATGGGATGTGCGATCCTCATTTTATATTTTGTTGTTTCTGCAGTTTACAGAAACTGCCTTGTGTAGAGCAATAGAGAAAGATGGTATACAAATTAAAAGGGAAATGAAGAAATGAAATCTGTGTCACTTAACAGAGTGCATAGCGGAAACTACTTTATGCTGAAGAAGGTGGGTAGGAGGGAACGGGTGGGTACCAGCTGGGCAGGGGGGGGAAGCAATCTGTCCAGCTTCTTTAAGAAGTTCCATATGCAGAAACCAGCAAGTCAACCTCTGCTAGCTCCTTCCATTTGTTACAACAAATGAGAGGGATCCATTTCCGGCCAGGATGCTGCCCTTCCAGTTCCCATGCATTGCAGCAGATTAGAAGACCTGCAATTGCTGGCGACCGAGACCCTTTTATAAGAACATCTCCGGGGCTCAGTTCCAATGCTGGGAAGAACACTTATTTGTCAAGGGTTAAATCCTATGTAACCATTCCACGGTTGCCTTTTAGCATTTTGATTGCGTGTCCCACTGAGCCAATTTTCCAGGAAGGCAGGTGATGCATTTTAATGTAAAGAAAGTCATTGGCCAATATGGGTTTTTGTAGCCTCCATGGAAAGGTCTCCCCTCCAAAAGAGACATTGGGACAGTCTGCAACAGGCAGCCCGCTCCTGCCCCCAAGCCATATCTCTGAAGGTTTCCAACTGTAAGCAGCTCCATGAACACAGCAAACTAGCAAAGGGCTGTTGTGCTCTAGCCTTGCTCAGTAGCTTCCTGCTGGGACATCTGTTGGCCACTGTGAGACCAGGATGCTGAACTAGATGTGAAGGGAGAGAGCATTTCCCACAACACTTTCTCCTAATACTTGAGTCGCTCAAGGAATTTCATAGGCAGCAGATTCACCACAGGCACTGTATTTTTCGCTTTATAAGATGCACCAGACCATAAGACTCACCTAGTTTTTGGAAGAGGAAAACAAGAAAAAAAATATTCTGAATCCCAGAAGCCAGGACAGCCAGCGGGATCGCAGTGCAGTGACCCCGCTGGCTGTCCTGGCTTATGGAATATCCACACACAGCCTCTCCCGGGCAAGGGGAGCCTTCATCCCCTGCCTGGGAGAGGCTGCGTGCGGCTAAGGCTCCCCCAAGATCCACGCTCCCTTTAAAGAACACGCAGAGTGTGTGTGCGGCTTTTGGGGGTTTTTCCCCGAGGAGGGCAGCCCTTCTCACTCCTCAGGGAAAAGCCCCCAGAGCCGCACACACGCTCCAGGCAGCTCTTTAAAGGGAGCGCTGAGCAGAGCCTCCCGCCTGCATTCGCTCCTTAAGACGCACACACATTTTAGGAGGGGAAAAGTGCGACTTATAGAGCGAAAAATACAGTATGTTTCCAAGCACAATTCAAAGTGTTGCTGCTGACCTGTAAAGCCCTAACAGACTCGGCCATGTATACTTAAAGGAACGTCTCCACCCCCAACGTTCAGCCCGGCACACTGAGGTCCTCCTCTGAGGGCCTTCTGTTGGTTTCCCCACTGCGAGAAGTGAGGTTATAGGGAACATGGCAGAGGGGCTTCTCGGTTGTGGCACCCGCCCTGTGGAACGCCCTCCCATCAGATGGCTAGGAAATGATTGATTATGCAACCTTTAGAAGACATCTGAAGGTAGCTCTGTATAGGGAAGCTTTTTAAGATTCGATGTTTTATTATGTTTTTATATCTGTTGGGAGCTGCTCCGCGTGCCTGGAGCAACCCAGTCACATGGGTGGGGTACAATCATCATCATCATCATCATTATTATTAAAATAAAAAAATTCCTTCCAGTAGCACCTTAAAGACCAACTAAGTTAGTTCTTGGTATGAGCTTTCGTGTGCATGCACACTTCTTCAGTGTGTATCTGAAGAAGTGTGCATGCACACGAAAGCTCATACCAAGAACTAACTTAGTTGGTCTTTAAGGTGCTACTGGAAGGAATTTTTTTATTTTGACTATGGCAGACCAACATGGCTACCTATCTGTAACTGGAATCATTATTATTATTAGTTTTCTCCTAGAAGATAAGGTGCCGGTACTCACCATGAAGTTGTTTCAGTAAGTGCCACATTTTAACCAGTGCCCTCCTCCTCTTCCTCCTTCCTCTTCCTCTTCTTCTTCCTCTTCTTCAGATTCTTGCATTGCAGGGATTTGGGCTAGATGACCATTGAGTCCCTCTGAACTCTCCAATTCTATGATTCTATTAAAGGGTTGTTTTCTTTTCACAATACAGTGGTACCTCGGGTTACATACGCCTCGGGTTACATACGCTTCAGGTTACAGACTCCGCTAACCCAGAAATATTACCTCCGGTTAATTCAGGATGAGAACAGAAATCGTGCTCTGGCGGCACAGCAGCAGCAGGAGACCCCATTAGTTAAAGTGGTGCTTCAGGTTAAGAACAGTTTCAGGTTAAGAACGGACCTCCAGAACGAATTAAGTACTTAACCCGAGGTACCACTGTACATAATGAACTTACTAACACAAAATGTGGAGATGACCATCAGCTTGCTTTAAAGGGTGATGAAACAACTTCATGACAAAGGTGGTGGAGGAGGAGGAGGAGAGGTCTATTCACAGGAACTATGGATCCGTGAGAAACAAAACCTCTAATTTTAACAGACCTCTCTGACTGTGAACTTCTATTAGCTGCAAAGCAGAGAAGGGCATTTTATTCCTGGCCCTCCTGGATGCTCTGGGTTGGAGAAGAGGACACTGGCTTAGGCTGACCCAGCAGGGCTCCTCTTCTATTTTTACAACTGCCTTGGGACCTAGTCTCCCGATCAATGGGGGTCCAGCCATTGAGGTCTGGGCGACTGGCAAGTACACAGAGATCCACGTGGCTGCCCAGCTTCTCTCCAGAATGATCTTGCCTGAGAATTGGACACAGTCCTTGTGGAGATGGCAGCTGTTCCCTCTGGTGGACTTGCCAGACAACTGCCAGAGGAAGGCAGGTGAAAGCTTGACATTCTCCGCTCTTCAGTGACAGATGCTGGAAAGAACAGAGGCTCTATCGGGTGACAAGTTTTCCAGACAATGTTTATCGATCCCTCTGTTCTATTGACAGGGAAAGCACTCAATATTATCTTCCGAGTCTTGCAAAATAAGGAGAGGCCTTGAGGACACTAGCCCCACCCCACCCAATGTCTCCCATGTGCAAAACACTACCTTAAAAACAAAAGGGGGAAAAGAAGGCTACAGGTGTATGCTAAGGGAATCCCAGTTCAGAACCAGCACTAAATGAATTTTGCAGCTTTCCTTCCCATGGTAGAGGGCTCTCTGCTGTTCTGGGTGCCTTACACTATTGTAGAGCTGGAAAAGGGCAACCGAAAAGGTCAAGAGCATGGGTAGGCAAACTAAGGCCCGGGGGCCGGATCCGGCCCAATCGCCTTCTAAATCCAGCCCACTGATGGTCCGGGAATCAGCATGTTTTTACATGAGTAGAATGTGTCCTTTTATTTTAAATGCATCTCTGGGTTACAGTGGTACCTCTGGATGCGAACGGGATCTGTTCTGGAGCCCCATTTGCATCCTGAAGTGAACACAACCTGCACCCACGCATGCATGGATCACGATTTACTGCTTCTGTGCATGCGTGTGACGTCATTTTGAGCGTCTGTGCATGCGCAAGCGGCGAATCCCGGAAGTAACGCACACAACCCGAAAATGCTTAACCTGAAGCTACTTCAACCCAAGGTATGACTGTACTTGTGGGGCATAGGAATTCTTTTTTCCCCAAAAAAAAATATAGTCCGGCCCCCAACAAGGTCTGAGGGACAGTGGACCGGCCCCCTCCTGAAAAAGTTTGCTGACCCCTGGTCAAGAGGATGAAGGAAGTCCTCTATGAATAAAGGCTGTAGCATTTGGGACTTTTTAACTTTGGGAGAAAAGCAATGACAAACCTAGACAGCATCTTAATAAGCAGAGACATCACCTTGCCAACAAAGGTCCGTATAGTTCAAGCTCTGGTTTTCCCAGTAGTGATGTATGGAAGTGAGAGCTGGACCATAAAGAAGGCTGATCGCCGAAAAATTGCTGCTTTTGAATTCTGGTGCTGGAGGAGACTCTTGAGAGTCCCATGGACTGCAAGATGATCGAACCTATCCATACTTTAAACTGGTGAGAAGTAAAACATCCCTCCCCCCACCCACCCACCCCCAAAAAACCCAGCAATCCAAGAAGCATTGATTTAAATGTAAAATAGTAGGTTAGCAGATTTCCGTCAGCCCCACCCAAGATGGCCACCTGCCACTTGGGCTGATGGGAGCATGACCAGGTTGAAGGGGGATTCTGGAAGTTGTTTCATAGAATCAAATAACTGCAGAGTTGGGAGGTCCCCAAGGGTCATCTAATCCAGCCCCCCCCCCATGCAGGAATCACAGCTACAGAATCCCTGACAGAGCCATCCAGCCTTTGTTCAAGAACCTCCAGGAAGGAGAATCCACCAGCTCCCAAATGAGTCCATTCCACAGTTACCATCAGAAAGTTCTTCCTGATGTTTAGTCAGAATCTTGCTGTTTTTTTAAAAAAAAAATTATTTATTTTCAATGCAGAATCATAACAAAAATTACAAACATTGAATCCAAAATAATACTATACAAACAAACAAAATGGAACATTTAAAAAAAACAGAAAAGAAAAAGAAAAAAGGAAAGGAGACAAAACAAAACTAAATGAAAACGAAAAAACACATCTACAGAAAAAAACCATATCATTACATACATTTACACATATTGATTTCCTTCCTTTGTTCTAAGACCTCAAAAAATTTACTCTTACTATATTGTTGTGTCTGGTTAGATTACTTCCATCTTTGTACTTTTAAAAAATATACACCTTTTTTTTTCTTTAACCCTGTAAAGCATCATTCATTACATACCAATATACTTACTCCAGAACAATGTTTTTTCATATACTCTTTAGCACAACCCCATTCTTTTAATAATTTCTGGTCCGATTGTCCCCTTATGAATGCTGTGAGTCTTGCCAGATTTATGTATTCACAAAATTTAATTTGCGTGCTGAGGTCCCCCAAAACCCCTACCCCAATAACTCAGACATCACACGTAATTTTTGTTTAAGGTTTTTGGCATAATTTTGGCCACAACTTTATTTTTATACAAATTGAGAGTGGTTGCTTAGGCATTGGTTATGACTACCTGTCCCCCCCCCCCCCGCCTTGGGGGGACAGCACTGACTCCGTAGCCAGTCCCGGAGGAAACATGGTCAGAGTCAGATGGAGCTGCGTCACAGACTCTCACTGCTCCGCGCATGTTCCTTGAAGCTTACACGGCCCGCACCCTGCCGTCAGGGTTTGGACGAGGGGGATGGTAAGCTTCAGAATTCCTTTAACGGAATACCCGTCTGCAGCAGCATTGGAGGGGCAGGCACAGCCAATCCATACCCCTCCACCAACCAATTTTAACCAATGCCTAACCGCCAACCTTACAAGTTGTGACGATTTGCTAAGCAGTAGGCAAAACCCAAAAGGCACGCACTAATCAGCCAATTGGACAAATTCCTACTGGGCCCCCGCACCAAGGCGAACGACCCCATGACAGGCAGAGCAAGGTCAAAGCGCAAGCCCAAATCAAGGGAGGGCGGGCGGGAGATCCGATGTCCACAGCGAAAGAGAAAGAGAAAGCTGTGGACCCTGCTTATATAAGGGGTCTGACCCCACCCCTAAATTGGCAACATCAATTTTGCCCCAGTAACAACTTCTTCCAATCTGCTCCAACCCATTGCCATCAATGGCCTGGTCACTAACTGGGGGTTTTGTTCGGCCCCATCCGCAACACGTGCTCTCTCTTTTATGAGAACACGCTTTGCGTGCTGAGGTCCCCCAAAACCCCTACCCCAATAACTCAGACATCACACGTAATTTTTGTTTAAGGTTTTTGGCATAATTTTGGCCACAACTTTATTTTTATACAAATTGAGAGTGGTTGCTTAGGCATTGGTTATGACTACCTGTCCCCCCCCGCCTTGGGGGGACAGCACTGACCCCGTAGCCAGTCCCGGAGGAAACATGGTCAGAGTCAGATGGAGCTGCGTCACAGACTCTCACTGCTCCGCGCATGTTCCTTGAAGCTTACACGGCCCGCACCCTGCCGTCAGGGTTTGGACGAGGGGGATGGTAAGCTTCAGAATTCCTTTAACGGAATACCCGTCTGCAGCAGCATTGGAGGGGCAGGCACAGCCAATCCATACCCCTCCACCAACCAATTTTAACCAATGCCTAACCGCCATTCGAGCCCTTACGCTCGCCGCCAACCACTCACAAATTAAGCCACACCCTCAGCCTGGACACCATAGCATCCAACCACACATCATTCCCAACTGGCGAGAGATGAACCCCGTCATCCCTATAAAATTCAGTCGCCTTGAATGAAATCAGAGGGTGAGGGATCACAGACCCGCCCAGATTCACCACCAGCTTGCTTGCTGCAGAATTAATCCGCTTCCTTACACGTTCGGTGGCGGCTGGGCAAGGACTACCTCGCCAAATGTGGCGTTGCAATAGCTGTGACCAAATTAGCTTAGTTGACGGCACCAGTGCCGCCAGCTCTCCAAGGTCCTGTAATATGGCAGCACGCAGCCCATAGCAGGAAGAGGAAACCATATCGTTCTCCCCGAGCTGCACCATGATCGCCGAAGGAGGGCCAAACCGTAGGACACGCCGTTGCATGAGAGGTAAGAATTCCCTCCACAGCATCCCCCTTCTGGAGATCCAGGACACCTGTACGTGCTGCGGAAAGCCCAGGCCATCGCCCAGTCCAGACTGACGAGCTCTGTCCGCAGCCCAATGCACAATACTGTGCCCTACTATCCAGATACGGATAGCAGCCCGACCTGAAGAATTTTATTATTCTTTATTTTATTTTACTTTATTTTATTTATTTTATTTTATTATTTTACACTTCCTTATTAACATGCTTACCGGCCTCTTTGGTGGTAGTTTGTCTAGGCACTGGTTCCTGACTAGCTGCACCTGACCTCAGCAGGGCAGCACTGACGACTGGGCCCCACCATATCGTCAGTACCAGCAACATTGTGGGGGAGCAATGAATCCCAAGGCAATCGCATCCCGCCAGGTGTCGTTCCCCATAGGGGAAAGATGCACCCCCCATCTGCCCCAAAGAGGGGAACAGTCTTGAAGAAAATAGCAGGGTGCAATATCACAGAACCACCTAAAGCAAGGACCTATTTTATTTTATTTGTTATTTTATTTTATATGTTATTTTATTTAATTTAATTTACTTTATTTATTTTATTTTATTTTCCACCGCCATATTAACATGCTTTCTGGCCTGCTCGGTGGTAGTTTGTCTAGGCATTGGTTCCCGACTAGCTGCATCTGACCTCAGCAGAGCAGCACTGACGACTGGGCCCCACCATATCGTCAGAACAAGTAAACAGCGTGGGGGAGCAATGAACCAGGATCAGACTCAAGCTCACCCCAAATGCTCCCAGGGACTCTTGCGTGGCCCTACCCCTCGAAAGGGGGTTGCCAAAGCATGGCAAATCCTTGGTTTCCTTTAATGGAATATCTTTGCGCATTGGAGGGGACAGGTGCTCCAACCCCCCTTCCAGACCACCTTGAACCAAATGCCTTAAATTATTTTGAGTCCAGGGAGAGCTGCCATCAACTCAAACCAAGCACTCTTGCATGCAGGAATGCAAACTTATGCTGGAGGAAGACGGCAAATCATTCCCGCCTAGCTGTACCACCAGCACTGCGGGAGGACCTGCACAGGTCATACTCGACCGCACCAAAGGAAGGACGTCCTCCCAAAGCATTCCCCATCTGGACATCCAGCCTATGTTCACATGGGCAGGAAGACTGAGATGGCGCCCCAGTCCAGACTTGTCAGCGCGCTTGCCAGCCCAGTCTACAATGCTGTGGCCCAAATGTGCACCACTACTCCTATGAGAAAAGGAAATAACAGACAAGCATCAGCACAGACATCATTGTGACACTTCCTGATATAACCCTTGTCAGCGTCAGACTTCCAATGACCCGTATTCACAATCCTGTCTACAGACAGGCCCCCAGTGTGCAGCCGTTGCAGCAGCCCTATTCGGAAGGAATGAGGCGTGTCCAGTGGTAGGCAAGCCGCAGGCCGTGATAACTGGTGCACGATGTAAGCACATTAATGCCTGGCTAATGGGAACCCATTTTCATGCACTAGGAGTGGGCCAGCCCCCAGGGGAATGAAAAGCCAAATTTTTCTGGTATCCATAACCGTGCAAGGGCCCTCCTCATCTGTAATGGGAAGCCTGATTGTGGAACTCCTGCCCACTAAGTCTGTTTTAGAGTTCCCAACTCTAATGACAAGCTCCAAAGCAGATAAGGAAAAGTCCTGAAGCAATAAGCCTTCAGACTCTCAGCCCTGTGCTGGCTCCAACAACCATTTCCCCAACCCTCAGTGCCCAAAATGCAATGGAATACTGAAAGGAGTCTCGCCTTGATCTTTTACCAGCAGACAAGTTTTAACTTGTTGCAGATCCTGCATAGGTAAAATTGACCGACTTCCTGCCCACTGTCCTATGAGGTTGGAGCCTATTCCAACCTTCCAAGGCCCTGCGCATTACAAACTTTATGCAAGGGTCTCTGAAAATAAAGCTTCTGTATAACAGACATTGCAGCGGACTGAATTCTTATAGTTATAACAGCACGCCCAATCTGCGGCAGGTGGACCAAATACTGCAGGATCTGCTCAGAGGATGGGGGCCAATTCATCTGAATGGCCGAGGACTGCCAGCTTAAGGCTAAGAAATCCATCCAGGCCTTCCCATAAGAGCTAAAAGCAGAAGGGGAAATGGAAGCTGCTGCTCTCTGTAATTACTAATTGTTGTCAAAATGCCACAGGTGGTCTGGAAAAGTCTGGCAATAGCTGAGTGTCTGGAGCCCAGGATCTGAAGCGCTCAATCTGAAAATGGGATAGAGTGTCAGAGACATCATTAGAGGATCCCGTAATCAGGAGAGCAGAAAGCACAATATTAAACCTTAAGCGGTGCAGCTCAAAAGCGTGAGCGGAGGGGCGGAGACTCTGCTGGAGCGTGAGGACTGTTTAGCCAAGACGCTCACCACTACCTGGTTATCAGACCAAAAGCAGATCCGATGGTCACTGAAACTCCTCGGGCCACATGTGAACTGCTACTACAATGGGGAAAACTCAAAAGTTAGGTCACATGATTGCCTCACCATACCGGGCTTGAGGCCATGGCTTTGCACACCAGCAGCCCCTGAAATAAAAAACCAAAGGGCAAAGATCCAGCAGCATCAGCATGAACCTGAAAATCCCTGTGCAAGTATCCTGCCATGGCCAACTACTATTGCATACATATAGGAATTGCAACCATTGCATGAGATCCCATTGCATGAGAAAGGTAAGGGGACCTCAACATTTAGGAATTGCAACCATTGCATGAGA
Source organism: Podarcis vaucheri (assembly GCF_965113315.1). NCBI lineage: Eukaryota > Metazoa > Chordata > Lepidosauria > Squamata > Lacertidae > Podarcis > Podarcis vaucheri. Next base: position 2,735,068 of record NC_138759.1, read on the forward strand.
AAGGTAAGGGGACCTCAGGCCGCAGGCAGCCTGGCCTAGTGGGAAGGGAAGGGGCGGCCTGGGGCAACCACTCTGCATGCAAGATTAATTAAGTGACCCAGCAAGATCGGATCTGATGAAGCATCACTTGCTACAGAGGAAGTATTACAAAATAACTTCCTTCAAGGCAGACAGCTTCTCCATAGGCAAGTGGTATGTTTTAGCAACGATATCCAACTGGATCCCTAAATAAAATGGGAATATGGGCAAAAGGTATTGAGCTATTGCTTGCCAGCTTCCAGCCCCGCTTGGGCAGGGGGCATCTTGTGCTGCCATCATAATACGTAAATTTACAGGGCCGACGCTGGCCAGAACCCCTAAAAAAGTCCCGACAAAACTGCCGCCGAGCCAGCTTCCTTTTCAGACACACACTGTGCAATGCAAAAAACACACTCCGTGCAGTGCACACACAAACCAAGCAATGCAACTATACTCCGTGCGATGCAGCTACACGCTCCGTTCAATGCAACTACACACTCAGTGCAATGCAAAAACACACTTCGTGCAATGCAAAAAACGCATTGCAACTCCATGCAATGCAACTACACACTCCGTGCAATGCAAAAACGCACTCCATGCAATGCAACTACACTCCATGCAATGCAACTACACACTCCGTTCAATGCAACTACACACTCCGTTCAATGCAAAAACGCACTCTGTGCGATGCAACTACCCTCCATGCAATGCAACTACACACTCTGTGCAATGCACTCTGTGCAATGCAAAAAAAAAACAAAACAAAACAAAAAACAACACAAAAACACACACACCCTCTGTGCAATGCCACTACACCCTCCGTGCAATGCACACACACTCTGTGCAATACACACATATTCTGTGCAATGCACACACACCCTCTGTGCAATGCACACACACCCTCTGTGCAATGCACACAACCTCCGTGCAATGCAAATGCAAATCTCTCACGCAATGCAATGCAAATGCAGCCCGTGCAGCGCTGAGCCCTGCAACACACAGAGCAAACTGCAGTGCGGGCACACAAAGGTGCTTTCTCCCGCTTGCATATTGCAAACGTGGCGCCTGTTACATCCCTCGCAGTGAGGGAACCACCAAAAGGCCCTCGAGACTGGACCTAAGTGTCCAGGTAGAGCAATGGGGGAGCATGCAGCTGTCCCATATAGGGACCAATCCTGCAACCTAGGCATTACCGGCACTATGCGCTGACCAGCTGAGCTATCCAGGATGATCCCTAAAGACCCAGGACAGCCTCACCCTGACCCCTGTAGAGGTCCAAGGTGATGTCTGAATCATGATCCCTGCTCCTCTTTGCCCTCCTCCTGGATTGCAGCCTTCGAAGATGCTTCCTTCTGGAAGAAGACACCTGGGGCGTCCACAAGTCATCCCCTGCAGGAGAGGCAAGCTCTTGAGGCATTTGCAGAAGCCCAGTCATAGTCCGTAAAAACTAAACAATGTAAGGAACCGGTGAAACCAATGCTTCATGGACCACATGGGGACACTATTGAGGCCGGAAATGCTTCCAGGCCATCGAATTCTAGGGCAAAGCCCTAGGATCACCTGCTAGGCCAGGCATAAATGTTTCCAGTGAAATACCAGAGTTGAGGCAGCCCACAGCTTGTCCAGGTACCCCTGCTTGCCCTTTTAGAGGGAAGCACCCCTTCAAGAAACCCAAAGTTCTTTTATCACAAATGGGCCGAACTACCCAGCAACAGAATAGCCCAAAAGGAGCAGTTTGTTTTGTTTTGTTATAACAATGGCTAAGAGGGGGATATGAACCCTGTCTCCCAGGTCCTAGTCCTACACTTTAGCCACTAAACCACAATGGCTCGCCTCTAAAATGGCAGTCGCCACTATCAGGGCAAAACAAACTTAAAGAAAATAAACTTGTTCAGAAACAGCATAGTTCAAGAGCATATACGGAGTGCTCATAGTCATTGGAGGCACAGAGAGCCTCTGCCGCCCTCTGTCTGCCTCAGATATACATTAGCGGCAACTGAGCCTGCAAGCAGGTACATTCTTATAGAGAGGTCAGAGACTTAACAATTAACTGCTACCTGTAGCATACTTAGGCTCGGAAGTTATGCCCAGGCCGAATAGGGCTCCATGCCTCTGCTCTTGAGAATCTTAGTCTCATAGCAATATTAAAGGAACTCAAAATAGTGCTCCCGCCCAAGGCTAGATTAAAATTTGGCCAACAGCGCTGCACACACTCAAATAAAGCCAACCTTCGGGGTGCTATAAACGAAAGTGATTCCAGCTAAGCTGGGAACAGCCCTGACTAGCCCCACAATTTACAACAGGAGAAATGGGGGAAACCTTTTTGCGAAAGAAAGGCAAGCCACAGATACAGGGAGAATCTTCTCACAGGGCAGGGTAAGGGGTGGAGTGGGAAATTGAACAGGAAAAAGGGGAATTAAATTATTTAAGGGACTAAAGAGGATTAAAAGAAGGGGGAAATAAAGAAATGTAACCAGACAATGAGAAGTTTGCATCACTGTCCTCCAGACAGTCCAAGTGCTCCATGTAATCCGATGTCCACAGCGAAAGAGAAAGAGAAAGCTGTGGACCCTGCTTATATAAGGGGTCTGACCCCACCCCTAAATTGGCAACATCAATTTTGCCCCAGTAACAACTTCTTCCAATCTGCTCCAGCCCATTGCCATCAATGGCCTGGTCACTAACTGGGGGTTTTGTTCGGCCCCATCCGCAACACGTGCTCTCTCTTTTATGAGAACACGCTTTGCCAATCTTCCACTGATGGGATTTTCCTCCCTTTCCAGTTTTTTGCTATAAGCATCCTGGCAGCTGTTGTCGCAGAAAGGAAAACTTTCCTTTGATTTTCGGGAATATCATTTGTAATTAACCCTAAAAGGAATGCCTCCGGTTTTTTACTGAAATATATTTTAAACATCAGAATCTTGATGTTTAACAGTCAGAATCTTGTTTATGGAAACTTGAAGACATTGGTTCATGTCTTACCCTCCAGAGCAGAAGAAAACAAGCTTTCTCTACCTTCCATGGGACAGCCCTTCAGATATTTAAACATTGATAAAATTTTGTTTTGCTCTTGCTTTCTCACGGTCCTGTCAATGGGCAAGCGAAGTCCCAGATGAAGATGTCAGGACGAGGAGCAAGATGGCAGGGAGAGAGCAGGAACGAGAGTCCAGAAACCAGGGGTCCGAGAGTCAGGAAGCAGGGAGTCATGAAGTCAAGGGTCCGAGGGCCGAGAAGCAAGGAGTCAAGAAGCCGAGGTCCAAAGATCAGGAAGCAAGAAGCCAAACGCAGCAAGGCAGGAAACGAGTTGCTGTGGCAAAAAGCCAAAGGGAAATGCTGACCTTATATCCCTTCCCAGCTCTTGCCACCAGGTGCTGTGAGTTACCAAGCAGCCTCACCTGTGTGGCTGTGCCTTGCATCTCCAGAACAAACTTAGGAAGGCCCCAGTCCTGCGAAGCCCTACTGGTCACAGGGCCCAGCTCCTGCATGCACTCCTGACATGCTTTTGTTTTATTATGCATTTTCTTTTCTCATTTTCTTTTTTAATGTTGCGAACCGCCCTCTTCAGGTGAAGGGCACTATGCAATTTCGACAAGTAAATAAATAAATAACATTTCAAAATGGCAGTATTATAAGGAAGGCTAAAGGACGCCATTGGAGTGGTGGCCATGGGGAGGACAAAGGAGGGAACGTTGATGGATACCTCTTGCCCAATTGGCCCACCCTGGCTGAGCGAGGGGGCTCACAGCTCCCCTGCAGCCCCCTTCAGTCCCGGGAAGACGTCTTCCTGGATGTTTATCACAGGATTGCAGGAGAATAACAATTAGGTTTTATCAGGATGTCACCGTTGATTAAAAAAGGCGGTGGATCCAGGAGGACTGTGAGATAATTACATTTTCCACGGTGCGGTACTGTAACATTTTATTTTTGGAATATAGCCTTTCACCGCCATAAACCCCAATCGCTTAATATTCATCTCAGACTCCCGCACACAATAGGCAGCGGCCCTGTGGAGATACAGTCCCTGCAGTCTCTGACGTCGTGCATCCTCTTTATATATATATAAAGAAATCTAAATTGCAGCTCTATTCCTGTAGAGGCTGAAAGAAAGAGCTGTCAGCAAACTTTACCACAGTGCCCTGATTTCCATCCCACACTGCCGACAGGCTGCCTGCCTGCCTGCCTGCCTCATTTGTAGAGCAGTGAGAGAACATTGGGGCAAAGTGGTGGGTGGGCCAAGCAAAGCAAGACCCCAAATAGATTGCAGGAAGGTCAATGCATACTTGCCTTTTCTCCAGCCTAAAAAATCCCTGACGCTGCAAAGTTTTATCATAGGAGCATCACTCCACCCCCTTGAGACTCTGGGTTGCCCTTTTCCGAACCGTCTCCAACTCTACGGTATCCTTTTTGAGATCAGGCAGCCAGAACGAGACACAGCCTTCCAAATGCAGTTGAACCAAAGATTTGTTTAAATTAAAATAAACTTTGTTTAAAAAAACCACCCAGAAGCTTCCCTACTGGGTATTACAAGAGTGGACTTACCAAGATCACAAAAGAATTTATTTATGTATGCAACCACTGCCAAATGGACACTGTTAGCACAACGTTGGAAGCAAGAAGGAGTCCCAGCTAAAGAAGATTGGCAGGTCAAACTAATGGAATAATCTGAAAAGGCAAAAAATGACAATGAAACGAGGAGGATGAGATGACAATGAATTTAAGGAAGAATAGGAGATGTTTATTGCATATATACAGAAGCACTGTACACAGATTAATACATTAGCAGGATTTTAGGATTCGCGCAGGTGGCACTGTGTGTTAAACCACAGAAGCTAGGACTTGCCAATCAGAAGGTCGGTGGTTCGAATCCCCACGACGGGGTGAGCTCCCTTTGCTCGGTCCCTGCTCCTGCCAACCTAGCAGTTCGAAAGCACATCAAGTGCAAGTAGATAAATAGGTACTGCTCCAGCGGGAAGGTAAACGGCGTTTCCGTGCGCTGCTCTGGTTCGCCAGAAGCGGCTTAGTCCTGCTGGCCACATGACCCAGAAGCTGTACGCTGGATCCCTCGGCCAATAAAGCGAGATGAGCGCCGCAACCCCAGAGTCGGCCACGACTGGACCTAATGGCCAGGGGTCCCTTTACCCTTTACCTTTAGGATTACTTGTAATTTTGTTATGAATGGACAATAGGTAACTTCAAAGTTAAGAATGGACATGTGATACATTGACAAATTATGGAACCAAGGAAGGGACTAGAGGGAAGTCCCATGTACTAGGTAAAGGTAGAGGTGCCCCTGCCCGTACGGGCCAATCTTGCCAGACTCTAGGGTTGTGCGCTCATCTCACTCTATAGGCCGGGAGCCAGCGCTGTCCGCAGACACTTCCGGGTCACGTGGCCAGCGTGACAAGCTGCATCTGGCGAGCCAGCGCAGCACACAGAATGCCGTTTACCTTCCCACTGGTAAGCGGTCCCTATTTATCTACTTGCACCCAGGGGTGCTTTCGAACTGCTAGGTTGGCAGGCACTGGGACCGAACGGCGGGAGCGCACCCCGCCGCGGGGATTCGAACCACCAACCATGCGATCGGCAAGTCCTAGGCGCTGAGGTTTTACCCACAGCGCCACCCGCGTCCCTTTCCCATGTACTAGGAAGAACTTAATAATGGCAAGAGCTGTTCAACAGTGGAAGGGATGGCCTCCAAGTGTATTGGAGTTTTCTTCACTGGAGGTTTTCCAACAGAGATTGGATGGCCATCTGCGAGGGGTGCTTTAGCTGGGATTACTGAACTGCAGGGGGTTAGACTAGGTCAGGGGTCTGCAACCTGCGGCTCCGGAGCCGCATGTGGCTCTTTTACACCCTTGCCGTGGCTCCGGGGCGGATACTAGCGAGGGGAGGAGGCGCATTGTGCGCCCCGACACTCCCCACTGTGGCGGGTGCTGTACTGGCTGTGACATTGCATGGGGGCAGTGCGTGCGTTAGTCATGCACCGTCCCGACGTCACCTGCCCGCCCGCCCGCCCGTTACATTGTAAGGGGCATGTACGCTGGTCACTGCATTGAAAGGGGGCATGTACACTGGTCACTGTTTTGAAGGGGATTGAATAACACACACACACACACAAAGGTAACTTGTTAATTTAACATTTATTTCTATGAGGAGGCGTAATTCTGAGGGGTCAAACAAAGAAATAATAAAAAGTGACAAAAAAGTTATTTTTATAATGACGAGTTTTGCGGCTCCCAGTTTTTTTTCTTCAGAAACGGGTCCAAGTGGCTCTTTTTGTCTTAAAGGTTGCAGACCCCTGGACTAGGTGATCCTTAGGGGATCCCTTGGAGCTCTACAATTCTTTGATTCTCTGAAATCTTGGACTCCCAGAGGCTGGGGGCTCCTTTAATTGAGCAGCAGAAAATCTGGGAGTCAGGTAAGATGCCTCAGCATGTTGGTTGATGGATGGTCTGGGGTCTGAACACATGAGCTTGCTCTTCTGCTCTGCCAATACCAGCGGCACTCAAAAAAATGCAACCTTGTTCCTCCCCTACTTTCTTCAGGTTATTTTGCAAGCGAAAGGCACACACAGATAATTCAGCGAAGGCTGACATTAAAAAGAGTAATGACGATCTTCTGCATTATCAGCAGGGGTGGGGGGGTGGGAGAGCAAGGGAGCCAGCCCTTGTTAAGTTATACAGATAGATGAATGCACAGCGCACTTGCTTGGCAAAGTTCTCTCTTGTGTGCTATGGAAATGAGCTGCGGGAGCAATTTAATATCGCGTAACCTAGCTGAGCTGATACGCCTGCATGGAGGGAAACTCTTCTGGAACGTCTCTCTCCGGGCCTCCTCAGAATTCCCAGGGAAATGCTGGGCACTCCACCATCGCCTCTGGCTAACAGATACACTGCATCAAACACAGGAGAGATATTATTAGCATGGGAAGGCCGTGCCCATCCCTCGTGAGAGGAGGTTGCCAGAGAGTACAGTGGTACCTCTGGTTGCAAACGGGATCCGTTCCGGAGTCGCGTTCGCAACATGAGCAGAACGCAACCCACATCTGCGCGTACACTTGTCGCGATTCGCCACTTCTGTTCATGAGCATGATGTCATTTTGAGCGTATGCACATGCGCGAGTGGCAAAACGCAGAAGTAACCATTTCTGGTACTTCTGGGTCACTACAGGACTCAACATGAAAAGACGTAACCTGAACCGAACGTAACAAGAGGTATGACTGTAGATGGGTTTGAGCACATTCTGCTGGCAAGGGGAGACAGGGAGCTTGGTGAAGTGGCGTAGCGTGGGTTGTCAGCCCCTGGGGCAAGGCAAGTAATTTGCGCCCCCTAACCTGTGGATTTGCGCTCCCTAACCCTAACCCCCAGATGTTGCGCCCGGTGCGGCCGGCCCCCCCTGCACCCCCCACGCTACACCACTGGCTTGGTGGGTGTGAAACAGACATTAGAATAATAGAAGTTTGAAAAACAGGGTTGTGCATAATCTAGAATTATGCATGGCATGGAAGGAATGGATAGAGAAAGTCTTCCCTCCCTCTCTCATAGCATTAGAAGTTCTGAACATCCCATGAAGCTGAATGTTGAGAGATTCAGGAAAAATTGTAGAAAGGCAGTGCAGTTTCACGCAGTGAAAGGACTATGGAACTGCTCCTGCAGGATGTGAATGAATGTTCAGGGTGGCAGGAGAGGATATATTGTTTATTAATATCCTTCCTATCTTGCGCTAGCAAGTTCTTTTATGTAGCAGAGTTACATTCCCCTTTTCATGCACAGCAGATAGCTGGTTGCAGGCTCGTGTGAGCCTCTCACCATTATACAATTCAATCTGTCTCAGATTAAATTGTACATTCCTGGTAAGTTCCTTTGAATCCCTCTTAGAAGAATAAAGACCCCACCATCTTATTCAAAGTCAATAAAAGAAGTTCACTCACATCAGTTCACAGTTGGATTCCTGAAGGCAGGCTTAGTCACACATATGTACATGTGGATCTACCCCATATGGGGAATAATCCCAGTGCTGCTGCTATCAGAGGAGTCCTAGCTAAAAGCTGGTCTAACAAAGAAGGAAGTTAAAATAAGAGAGGTGTGCTGCGTGACTCGTCCTTTTGTTACCTGGAAAGGTTAGGTCACACCCACCTTCTATCACATGCAAAAGGAAGGATGTTCCAGCCAGAAGGAAGTTTTGACTGTCTGGACCAAACATTTCAGTGCATGTCCACTAAACAAGGAATGTTGTACTTGACTGCCTCCCATGGATCACACCCCGCACAGGAGGCAATGATGGCTATGAACCTGGATGGCTTTAAATGAGGTGTAGACAAGTTCATGGAGGAGGAGAGGGCTGCTGATGGCTACTAGCTGTGATGGCCTGGGACTCAGGCTCAGACTTGGAACCAGAGGAGTCTCAGTCTGCACCAGATCCTCTGCCTCAGGGGGTATCTGAACCAAGTTTGGGGCCTGATCCTGAAGAACCCCAGTCTGCACAGGTTCCCCTGCAACAAGCACCAGCTGGGCTGAGTCAGGGGCCTGAGCCTGCCCTGGCTCCAGAGGCCTGAGCCTGGCTCCTTGCCTCCAGCTGGGCCATCACTTACAGCTGCTCCACTACCGGTTGGGTCAGGGGAGGCTGAGGCAGCCTCTGGGTCTGGTAACCCACCGATGTCTCCCGAGCTGCAGAGACTCAGGTCTGAGAGAAGGAGAGACCTGAGTACTCACAGGAGGAGTGCTCCCCTTCAGCGAAACAGGGATGTGAGTCATCGGGGGATCAGGACCGGCCGTTACCCCGACAGAGATAAAAGGCTGTCGGACCCCGCCCCAGGTTGTGGGAGCAACATTGCTGCTTGCTGGAACCTGCCTGTGACCCTGTGCCTGACCTAGCCTGGTTTCCTGCCTTGACCCTGTCGGACTGACCCTTGCATTCGGGACCAGACCTGGACCGCGTTGCTCGGGTTTACCTCTGGGCCAAGCACACTAGCCAGGGTGGCAGGGCTCAGCTGCCACAGCCAGAGGCAACAATGTTCCTGGAAGCCAGAGAAGGAGAAAGGGGTCTTGTCCTTGGATCCTGCCTGCAGCTTCCCCACAGGTAACTAGTTGGCCCCTATGAGAACAGGCATTGGCCTGATCCAGCAGACTCTAAACAGGAGCTATTTGTTTGTCCAGCTTAGACTGACCCCCGAGAGGAAAGAATCTGGCGAACCTCAGCGCTGCTCCACGAAGGATGATTTACCTGCATGGAGGTAATTGTGTAGGAAAACACTTCTAACACGGCAACATTCAGCATCCTAGCGGAGAGCTCCTCGCAGCAGGAGGACGGTGATCCAGCTACCTGCTGCAGCAGCCTCTGTCAGCTCCCTTGTGGATTTGTAGTCCATTGGGGGGGGTGAGCTCTTGCCAGACTTCGGATATCAGAGTTTGTAAAAGGTATGCGTGGTGCAGGCAGAGAGAGAGGGGTTTTTTCCCCTCCTCTCCCTTTCTTCATAGTACCAAAGCACAATCTCACCCAGTTAAACTGATTGGCAGCAGATTGAGGACAGATGAAAGAAAGCCCTTCTTCACACACGGCACATAATTAATTCAATTAACAAAAAACCTTTCGTTTTAAACGCTGCGTTAAGGGCGGTTGCAATCTTCATTCCAGCTCCAAAATGCGGGAGTATTAGAGCTCTTAAGGGCTACAATATTAAGAGACGCGGTGTGATGGCCTGGGATTTGGACTCGGAGGCTGAACCTGAGGAATCCCAGCCTGCACAGGAGTCCCCGCCTCCAGAACCAGCTGAGCCGGGCTGGGGCCTGATCCTGAAGGGTCCTCACCTGTGCTGGATCCACCAGCTGAGTCTGCTCTGGCTCCGGAGGTGATGGAGGACCCATTGCCTGCAAGTCCTCCACTCTCAGCCCCGTCAGGGGAAGCTGAGGTTGCCTCTGGGTCCGGTCACCCTCCAGCCTCTCCTGAGCTCCAGAGGCTCAGGGCAGAGAGGCAGAGGGAAATAAGTTCCCGCTGGAGGAGTGCTGGCCTCCAGGCCAGGAGAGGCGAGTCACCTGTGGACTGGGGCCGCCCTATGCCTCGGGGCAGATAAAAGCCGGCCAGCCCCAGTCCCAAGTTGTAGGAGCAACATTGTTGGTAACCTGTTCCTGTTGGCACCCTGTCCTGCTTTTCTGCTGGAGCTCCTGACCTCACCCTACTCCCTGCCTTGGACCCAGCTTTGACGGACAGCCTCCATACCTCACCCTTAACCTCGGACTGGACTCGGACCTCGCCGATCAATGACTTCTAGGCATGGGTCTGAGAGGTGTTGCTTTGATCCTGCCCCTTTCCCCAGAAAAACCTGCTGTTTGCTGCTGAGTCAGAGCAAACATCAACATACCCTCCAAGGGTCCCTATTTTCCAGGAACATTCCTGAGATTTACATAAACCTTTTGCAAATTTGCCACCAATATTGCATTCAAAATCTTTGCATCAACATTCATTAATTGTTCATAAAGTTCAACAAAAAAGCAGAAGATACATAGCTGTCAACTTTGTCCTTTTCTTGCGAGGAATCCTATTCAGCATAAGGGAATTCCCCTTAAAAAAAGGAAAAAGTTGACAGCTATGCAGAAGAACCAGTGGATCAGTTCATTCTATATCCCGTTCATGCATAAGGTCCTGCTATTATTTTAGATCTGAAAACTGATTACATTTATGTATGAGTTTACATGTATAATATCTGAGCATGGATGAAATTTGCTTTACTTCTGTTGTGCAATATGGGTCACTTTCAGAAAGAAATTTTGTATCTGTGGATTGCCAACACCTGTTACTCAAACCAATATTGTGTTTCTCCACATAATCCTGCTTTGTAAAAGGTGTTGTTTACTGCAACCACCACTATGCTATAAGATCCACTATCCTGTAACATTACATATGGTATGTACAGTAGTGTAAAGTTTTTTTAATATTATTTTTTGCTGGAAAATGTGTGAGATTACGATAGTGTATTTATTTGCATTACTTAGAACCTGTACTACTGATGAAGCCTAGAATGGCGAAACAAGGCTAATATTCCGGAAATCCTTGTCTTAGACTCTGTGAAAGGATTCTGTGGAACTGTAACAACCCTTCATGTGGATTATTGGACTCTATGAACAGACAGGAGATTCTTGAGAGTCCCATGGACTGCAAGAAGATCCAACCTCTCCATTCTGAAGGAAATCAGCCCTGAGTGCTCACTGGAAGGACAGATCCTGAAGCTGAGGCTCCAATACTTTGGCCACCTCAGAAGAAGAGAAGACTCCCTGGAAAAGATTCTGATGTTGGGAAAGATGGAGGGCGCAAGGAGAAGGGGATGACAGAGGATGAGATGGTGGGACAGTGTTCTCGAAGCTACCAGCATGAGTTTGACCAAACTGTGGGAGGCAGTGGAAGACAGGAGTGCCTGGCGTGCTCTGGTCCATGGGGTCACGAAGAGTCGGACACGACTAAACAACAACAACAACAATGAACAGACAGGTGGAATAGACACTTATACATGTATGGACCTTATGCATGAACGGGATATAGAATGAACTGATTCACTGGTTCTTCTGCTTCTTTCATTGAACTTTATGAGACTTCCGTTGAAATCTACAATTTGATACAATGAATAGTATACCTTATTTATTCAAAAATACAGCTGGTTACGTCTTTTGTGTTTATTGGAGTGGGTTTTGGCAGCAGCTGCCTGGGGGGTGTCGCCCTCTGCCAAATACCCAAGTACGACTCTCCCAGCAGCCACGCAGAAATGTTTGCTTGTGTCAAATAAGCTAACGCTGGTCGTTTGGCGGAGCTACATGCTCTGGTCCTTGATGGGATCGTTCCCGATAATGGTTCACAAATTGGAAGAAAGTGATACGCATCAGCTGGGAACACGTAGAGGATTTTTCTCATTCAGCAAAGGAATCAGACCTTGATAGACTGAACCTGGAGGTTCCCATTCTGCAAATATTATACACCCGCCCCCTCTCCTGCCCCTACTTGGCTAAAAGCTGAATATGTGATCCCCTTGGCATTTTTAAATTTCCCCTTGTTTGGACAATGCTCACTGGTAACAGCCGATGTCTCAAATGTTCTCTCTGCTAAATCTGGCGTTTCTGATCCTCAGGAATTCTGAAAATGACACCTACATTCGGTAGATTCAACGTGCTGCCATCTGCCTTCTTGCATACGTAGAAGGAGTCTGCCCCTGTGGCTTGGAGGTAGAAACTGTCTCTCATGCTTTGTTACGCCACCGTTTCTACGGGGATATACGCTCGGTATTTATTACCCCTGCTATGCAAAAATCTCCAAATGAATCAGAACTTCAGTGTCTAAAATCCCTGGTAGAGGACAAGGATCCTGAGATCACGTTAAGGGTAGCCAAATTCTGTGAGTTTGCCATAAAACTTAGGGAACAAGCTGTGCTATCCTAATAAGGCCTTAAATGATAATTTTAGGTTATATGTTAGTGACTAAGTTTTAATTTATATATTTTTTAACTGTTGCTATATCTGTATTGTCGCTGTTATACCTAATTTTAAATTCAAATATATAACTATCATGTTTTATGACTTCCTTGATATTGTATCTGGGCTGGAACTGGTCTGTGACAGAAATAATAAAATTCATTCACCTGCACTGCTTCAAAAGGCCCATTCCTACCAGCTTTCTGTGGTGCTCTTGTCTGGTTTTGTGTTTTTCAAGGTGGGCATTTTCTTTGTAGAACAGATGATAGCCATCAGAAGATGGGGTAAGCATGTTTGCTGCTGGTGCAGAAGGCAGGAACCGACCCCATGGATTCAAATGGCAAGAAAGAGGATCCTGATTAAACGTTAGGAAGAACTTTCTGATGATAGGAGCTGTTTGGCAATGGAGTGGACTCCCTTGGAATGTGGTGGACACTCCTTTACTTTGTATCAATTCTTTTTTCAAATTTTGATGTTTCTTTTGTAAGTCCTGCTTTTTTATCAATGGTTAATCTTTGATGTATTTGAAAATATTGCAGCCAGTCTATTAGGTGCCCTTTAATTTCTTCGTATTTTTTCAGTATAGGTTCATCCTGTTGTCCTAATAATAATCGGTATGTGGCCCATTCCCCATCCGTATTCTTTTTCTTAACTGCCTGTGTTTCTGTAGGTGACGCCCACAGGGGAATCTTGGGTTCTGCTGTGGTTGTTGTTTAGTGGTGTCCGACTCTTTGTGACCCCATGGACCAGAGCACACCAGGCACTCCTGTCTTCCACTGCCTCCCGCAGTTTGGTCAAACTCATGTTTGTAGCTTCGAGAACACTGTCCCACCATCTCGTCCTCTGTCGTCCCCTTCTCCTTGTGCCCTCCATCTTTCCCAACATCAGGGTCTTTTCCAGGGAGTCTTCTCTTCTCATGAGGTGGCCAAAGTCTTGGAGCCTCAGCTTCGGGACCTGTCCTTCCAGTGAGCACTCAGGGCTGATTTCCTTCAGAATGGAGAGGTTGGATCTTCTTGCAGTCCATGGGACTCTCAAGAGTCTCCTCCAGCACCAGAATTCAAAAGCATCCATTCTTCGGTGATCAGCCTTCTTTATGGTCCAGCTCTATATGGGAGGCAGTGGGAGACAGGAGTGCCTGGCGTGCTCTGGTCCATGGGGTCTCGAAGAGTCGGACACGACTAAACAACAGCAACACCTCTCAGCACCCTTAACAAACTACAGCCCTCATATTTCTTTGGGAGAATCCATGACCAAGCCTAAGAAGAGCTTTCTGGTTCAGGACAGTAGCCCATCCAGCCCAGTATCCTGTTCTCACAGTGGCTAACCGGATGCCCCAATGGGAAACCTGCAAGCAGGATCCAAGCACGAGAGAGCTCCCCATGCCACTGTGGTTTCTAGCAAGTGATATTAAGAAGGATCGCTGCCTCCAACTGTGGAAGCAGAGCATGGCCATCCTGGTGTGCTGGGCCCGGGGGTAACCCAAGAAACGCAGTCCAGGTCCAGTCCAGAATCCAAAGGTTCCACTAGGAGTCAGTCTGACAGGGCTGAGGCAGGAAACCAGGTAAGGACAGGTACAGGATCTGGCATACAGCAACATTGCTCCCGCAATCTGGGGCAGGGTCCGACACCCTTTTATCTCTGATGGAGTAATGGCCGGTCCTGATCCCCTGGTGACTCACCTCCCTGTTTTGTCCAGAGGCAAGCACTCCTCCTGCGAGTCCTCAGGTCTCTCCTTCTCTCAGACCTGAGTCTCTGCAGCTCAGGAGATGTCGGTGGGTTACTAGACCCAGAGGCCGCCTCAGCCTCCCCTGACCCAGCTGGTAGTGGAGCAGCTGTAAGTGATGGCCCAGCTGGAGGCAAGGAGGTCATCCCCGCATCTGGAGCCAGGGCAGGATCAGGCCCCTGACTCAGCCCAGCTGGTGCTTGTTGCAGGGGAACCTGTGCAGACTGAGACTCTTCAGGATCAGGCCCCAGACTTGGTTCAGACACTGCCTGAGGCAGAGGATCTGTTGCAGACTGAGACTCCTCTGGCTCCGAGTCCGAGCCCGAGTCCCAGGCCATCACACCTGGCTTGTGGCCACTGATAGCCCTCTCCTTCTCCATGAATTTATCCAATCCTCTTTTAAATCCATCTTGGTTGGTGGACACCACTGCCTCCTGGGTCAATGAGTTCCATAGTTTAACTCTGCACTGTGGGAAGAAGATGTTTGTTTTATCTGCCCCGAATCTTCCACCTTCCTGGGATGCCCACAAGTTCCAGTGTCAACCTGCCTGTTCCTTGAGACCTGCTTTCAAGGACTTTCTCCAGGTTCTCCTCCCCATCCCCAGAACCACCTTCAGAACTTAACTGGGTGCTGACAGACAAGAAGGCCTTTGCGGCAGCAGTCTCATGCCTCTGCAACAGCCCCCCAGGACGGAATTGTATTATGATCATTTAGACACCAGCTGTTTCCCTTTTTCCTCCTCTTTATCCAGGCTTTTAATTGAATTGTTGCTGCTAGTTTTTATTGGCCCTGTGCTTTTATTGACTGCTGTTTATTGATTTTGTCTGCTGCTTGCTGCTTATTTTATTGCCGATGGTGGTTTTTACAGCTTGCTGCGTTGAACGTGTTGAATATTGTAAGTCGCTTTGGAGACCTCTTGCTAGGAAGCAATGAAAAGTGGGGGGAGCCTTGAGGGGGTGTGCTTCCTCCATCCCTGATATAGTCCATGTACATAAGAAAATATGATTCAGGTAGGTAGCTGTGTTGGTCTGATACAGTCAAAATAAATTTAAAAAAATAAAAAATTGTCCAGTAGCACCTTAAAAGGTAAAGGGACCCCTGACCATTAGGTCCAGTCGTGACTGACTCTGGAGTTGCTGCGCTCATCTCGCTTTATTGGCCGAGGGATCCAGCGTACAGCTTCTGGGTCATGTGGCCAGCAGGACTAAGCCGCTTCTGGCGAACCAGAGCAGCGCACGGAAACGCTGTTTACCTTCCCTCTAGAGCGGTACCTATTTATCTACTTGCACCTTGACATGCTTTTGAACTGCTTGGTTGGCAGGAGCTGGGACCGGTAGCAACGGGAGCTCACCCCGTCGCGGGGATTTGAACTGCCGACCTTCTGATCTGCAAGTCCTAGGCTCTGTGGTTTAACCCACAGAGCCACCCGCGTCCCTTCCAGTAGCACCTTGGAAACCAACTAAGTTGGTTCTGGGTACAAGCTTTCGTGTGCATGCGCATTTGTTCAGATACACTGAAACAGAACCTGTTGAGACTGTTAATGATTGCAATTAGTCCAACTGCAGTCGTTAACAGTCTTCAACAGGTTTACCATACCATACCATATCTGAAGAGGTGTGCATGCACACGAAAGCTGACACCCAGAACAAACTTAGTTGGTCTCTAAAGTGCTACTGGACAAGGTTTTCTTTTCTTTTGTTTTTTTATAAGTAAATAAAAAGAGCCTGTCTGTTGGATGATGCCAATGGCCCATTAATTTAGCAACCTGTTTGCACAGTGGCCAAGCACTAGCCAATGTGCTACAATTCCAATCTAGGGATTTCAAACATTTCCTAGAATTGTAGAATTGGATAGGGACCCTCAAGGACCATCTCCCTGCATCGAAGGATCCTGCTGTCAGAGGAATCTAGCGAAAATAGGATTGGAAGCTGCCAGTGTTTTCTTATTAGTCCCGTGTTCAGAAAGGAAATCGATCCAGCAAACACTGACGGTGTTTGCTGCCGCTGTTGTTGTTCTCACTCTTTAAACGATATGAAATTGATTAGGTTCATCCCCCTACCCCCATCATTTGCACTGTGTTTCCTCTGCATTGCAAAGAACGGTGCGGAGTAATAAAATAATTACACAATGAATTGTGTAAAATGCCACCTCAGTGGATGCTGAGACAAATAACACAGCTTTTGCTAGAAGCCAAATTACAGCGAGACGGAAGCAGCCCTGCAGGTGACGAATGTGGGTTGGAACATAAATCAATGCCTTTTTATATCGCTATTCCCATACCCCCTGACTACGAGCCTTGTCGGTGGGGCTGATGAGAGTTGTCACTCCCAAAATCTAGAGGACACCCTGTTGTCTGTCTCTGGTCTGATTCTCACTTGCAGGTTTGCTGAGTCAGGTCTGTAGAGGACCACCACCCAAAGGTCAATGAATAGAGCCTGCAATCTCTCAGGAGCTTATTCTACCTTGGCCAGACGCCACTGGAGTCCTGTGTGCAGTTCCGGGGACCCCAGTTTAAGAAGGGCATTGACAAGGTGGAAGATCTGTGGTGGACGGTGACTAGAGTGATCAAGGGCCTGGAAACCAAGCCTTATTAGGAATGGTTGAGGGAGTTGGGTATGCTTAGCTTGGAGAAGAGGAGAACGAGAGGTGATATGATAGCTGTCCTCAACTATCTCAAGGGCTGTCGCATGGAAGGTGGAGTGAGCCTGCTGCTTCAGAGGAGAGGACACAAGCCAATGGACTCAAGTGACAAAAGAGGAGATCCTGACTGAACATCAGGAAGAACTTTCTGATAGTAAGAGCTGTTTGACAGTGGAATGGACTTCCTTGGAAGGTAGTGGACTCTCCTTCATGGGTGGCTTTCAAACAAAGGCTGGATGCCATCTGTCAGGAATTATTCAGCTGCAGTTCCTACATTTCAAGGGGTTGGAGATCCTGGAGGTTCCAGCTCTATGGTTCTATGGTTCTATATTTCATGCTTGTGAAACATGGAGCACCTATGAACCCCATCTCCAGTTCTTCGAAAGATTCCATCAATGGTGTCTCGGAAAAATGACACACATCAGTTGGGAAGACAGGCGAACTAATGATAGTGTACTGAAAGAAGCAAAGATCACCCGTGGTGAAGCAATGATTCTTCAACATCAACTTTGCTGTGCGGATGCCTGATGATCGTCTTCCAAATCAACTACTCTATTCCAAACTTAAAAATGGAAAGCGTAATGCTGGTGGTCAACAAAAGAGGTTCAAAGACTGTCTCAAGGCAAATCTTTTTAAAAATGGGTGTCATGGGTTTTGAAGACACTCGAACTCAGGACACACGGGAGAAACGTGCTAAGAGGAAGGCATGCTTGGCAAATCCACACCGTGATCAGCTCTCACCTGGAAACCAATGTCCCCACTGTGGAAGGATGTGTGGGTCCAGAATTGGCCTCCACAGTTACTTACGGAATCATTGTTAAGACCATGTTTATGGAAGACAATCTGACTCAGCTACGAGGGATCACCAAAGAAGAAGAAGGTTATATGACCATTAGGCTTGCTTGCTGGAACTGGTGAGAGTTGTAACCCACAGCAACCTGAGGACGCCATGCTTTCCTCCTCTGGTCCAGGAGCTGACTTTTACTTGCAGGTTTGCCAAACCAGGTTTGGATGGCAAGAGTCAAGCATGGGACTTAGCGCATCTGTCTCTGCCTGTCCCGGCTGCCATGCAGCAAGCTTATGCCCAAGTGAATCCAACCGGTTGCACGCTCTCTCTGTAGATGCAGCACCATGTGGGAGCATCACAGTCCCACCGACTCCAGCGCAACCCATTTCCACGTAAGCATGCCTAAGATCATGGCCTCAATCAAGCACCCAAGTGACTGTCCCCTTTGAAATTACACAATAAATTAAAACATCAAATATTCATTGCGTAATCTCTGTTTGACATTTCATTCTCATCCATGAATTGCGGAGGGAATTCGCGCCCGGCCGTATTATTAATTACCCATCCATTATTTATGTGCTGCTGTATTATTAATAGAAGAGCAATATATGTATTTTAATTTTTTTTGAAAAAAATTGTATCCCTATTGACGCTTGCATTGGAAACCTACAAAATACAATACGACGGGGGAATAAGCTGGATGGCCCATAAATCATGGCTGGGCTAAACTGGTTGAGAAGTTCTATTCAGTTGAGCCTATTTGTCAAGCTTCTGAAGCAGAAGAATGTCAGAAGATCGTAGCAGGATTGGACCCAAGTCCACATGACCACCCAGATGTCAATGGAAGCTCATTGGGTGGGGATGATGGCCAAGTCACCATGGCTAATAGTTGATGCAGAATTTTTTGGAGCACCATCATCACAACCGTCCTTTATTTATAGGCCACTTTTCCATAGTTGGGCTCATGGGTGGTGCTGTGGTCTAAACCACTGAGCCTCTTGGGCTTGCCAATCTGAAGGTCAGCAGTTTGAATCCTCGCAACGGGGTGAGCTCCCGTTGCTCTCTCCCAGCTCCTGCCAACTTAGCAGTTCAAAAGCACACCAGGGCAAGTAGATAAATAGGTACCGCTCTGGCAGGAAGGTAAATGGCATTTCCATGCACTGATCTGGTTTCGCCAGAAGCGGCTTAGTCATGTTGGCCACATGACCTGGAAAAACTGTCTGCGGACAAACGCCAGCTCCCTTTGCCTGTAAAGCGAGATGAGCACCGCAACCCCAGAGTCGTCTGCGACTGGACTTAACCGTCAGGGGTCCTTTACTTTTACCTTTTTTCCCCATAGTTAAAACAGCACTCAAGGCACATGAAGAGATTTACATAATTACAAAAATATAACAGAAGTAGTAGTTGTAATAATAATAATTTATTATTTATACCCCGCCCATCTGTCTGGGTTTCCCCAGCCACTCTGGGCGGCTTCCAACAAAGATTAAAAATACATTAAAGCATCAGTCATTAAAAACTTCCCTAAGCAGGGCTGCCTTCAGATGTCTTCTAAATGCCAGATAGTTGTTTATTTCTTTGACATCTGATGAGAGGGCGTTCCACAGGGCGGGCATGTTGGGATAATGCTCCAGGATCTCTGAGCATCATCCGGTGAGCATAGCTCTGGAAAAAGCATCCCCTTCTTTTCCAAGGCGCTCAAGCGACATAAACCAACTTGATTTACGCACACTAGCCTTCTCTCTTAACACGGCAAAAGAAAGAGGCATCATAGTTCTAAACTACTATTTATATACGCTATATTACAGAGACACAGAATCATGGTCCTTTCTCTCATCCAGCTCCGAGAGAGAACAGGACAGCGTAAAAGTGAAAGTACACTTCCACAGACTCTCACCGGAAGAGAGATAAGACAGACTTCCTTTCTCAGGTTCCATTCAGACAGCCGTGTGAAATATACCAACCATAAAATCAGCACCGGGGAGCTTGAAATCCTAACAGGGCGCCACCACCAAGAAGGCCCTCTGCCTGGTTCCCTGTAACTTGGCTTCTCGCAGGGAGGGAGCTGCCAGAAGGTCCTTGGAGCTGGACCTCAGTGTCCAGGCTGAACGGTGGGGGTGGAGATGCTCCTTCAGGTCTACTGGGCCGAGGCCATTTTGGGTTTTCAAGGTCAGCACAAAGACTTTGAATTGTGCTCAGAAACGTAGACTTTATGATTCTAAGGGCATTTAATCTCTCTCTCTCTCTCTCTCTCTCTCTCTCTCTCTCTCTCTCTCTCACACACACACACACACACACACACACACACACACTTCTCTATCCAGGGGAGCATTAACACAGTTCAAGGATACATTCCAACCAGGAAACATTTTCAAGAAGGGTGTGAAGGAAGACTAGTGAGAAGGACTAGGAGGAGAGGACCGGAAGGATACAAGAGGTCCCCAGTTCTGAGGTCCCTTTAATTCTGCTCTACGAGGAGCAACCTGCATAGGAAAAATGGAAGTTATCCACCAATGTAAGGAGCGGTTAAGAAGTTGGGGATGTTTAGCGTGCAGAAGAGAAGACTGACAGATGCTAGGAGAGCCCTTTTCCAATCTCAAAAAGGCTGTCTCATGGAAGGTGGAGCAAGGTCTTCTCCTGATCCAGAAGGGAGGACCCAAACCAATGGTTTCAAGTGACAAGAAAGCAGATTCCCACTAAACCTTAGGAAAGGCTTTCTAAGCAAGAGCTGCTCACCACCGGATGAGGTGGTGGACTCTCCTTTATAGAACGTTTTTCAACAGAGGTTGGTTGGCCATCTACCAAAGATTCTTCAGCTGTGGTTCCTGCACAGCAGGGGTTTGGACTAGATCATCCTTGGGGTCTCTTCCAACTCTACAATTCGGTGATCCCAACATGAGAGGTCTGGGTAAAAGCCAGAGGGTGGAGGCTAGGGAGATGGGAAGGGCCACAGCCTAGTGGCAGAAGATCTGCATGGCATGCGGAAAGTTCCACCTTCAAGTCCTGTCATTGCCAGGTGGAAAGTGGCAATGTTCTGCATCTGAAACCCTGGAGAGCCACTGTCACTTAGTGCAAACAGTACTTAGCCAAATGTATCACTTGTCTGGCTCAGCAGAAGGCTCCCATTCACTGTTTGCCAAGTGTCCATAAATGCCCTTGTCCTTGAGAGCCAGTGTGGTGTAGTGGTTAAGAGCGGTAGATTCGTAATCTGGTGAACCGGGTTCGATTCCCCGCTCCTCCACATGCAGCTGCTGGGTGACCTTGGGCCAGTCACACTTCTCTGAAGTCTCTCTGCCCCACTCACCTCAGAGTGTTTGTTGTGGGGGAGGAAGGGAAAGGAGAATGTTAGCCGCTTTGAGACTCCTTCGGGTAGTGATAAAGCGGGATATCAAATCCAAACTCTTCTTCTTCTTCTTCCTTCTCTATTTTTGTTGTTTAGTCATTTAGTCGTGTCTGCCTCTTCGTGACCCCCTGGACCAGAGCACGCCAGGCACTCCTGTCTTCCATTGCCTCCCGCAGTTTGGTCAGACTCATGTTTGTAGCTTCAAGAACACTGTCCAACCATCTCGTCCTCTGTCGTCCCCTTCTCCTTGGGCCCTCCATCTTCCCCAACATCAGGGTCTTTTCCAGGGAGTCTTCTCTTCTCATGAGGTGGCCAAAGTCTTGGAGCCTCAGCTTCAGGATCTGTCCTTCCATTGAGCACTCAGGGCTGATTTCCTTAAGAATGGGGAGGTTGGATCTTCTTGCAGTCCATGGGACTCTCAAGAGTCTCCTCCAGCACCAGAATTCAAAAGCATCCATTCTTTAGCGATCAGCCTTCTTGATGGTCCAGCTCTCACGGCGGACCACGTCTCTCCAGCGGACGACTGAGGATGAGATGGTTGGACAGTGTTCTCAAAGCTACGAGGGAGTGGAAGACAAGAGTGCCTGGCGTGCTCTGGTCCAGGGGGTCACGAAGAGACGGACACCACTAAATGACTAAACAACAACAAGTGGCTTAAGGCAGCACCCTCTGTTCCCATCGGGGTGCCTCGGAAGCGGTTCCTCATTGGAGGCGCGGGTGCCAACTTGAATAAAATATTGGTAGGACCAATTAAGCCCTGCCCTGCATAACTGATCACGTGGCGTGGTGCGCAGACACCATTTGAATGGCAAGGCCCATCAACTTTAGGGGTGGTGCTCACCCCCCTCAAATATTTTATTGAAGGAGCAAAGACCCCTCAGCCCCTAGGAGTTGTCCCCTACGGTTTGAGGAGAAGCGAAACTCTCCACCTGATCTTTGTGAACTCCACAGAAGGACACCTGATGGCCCACACATCTTTTCCACATGCCCTCCGAAGGCCTGCTTGCGGAGCCTTTTGTTTTCCGTAACCGAGAAGTAGCGGGAGTTTTTGCTGAGAGAAAAAGATGAAGGCATCACAGAGAGAAGGGTCTCATTCTCAGTCCTCTTCAAGCGACGACGCAGCACTGCAGATCGCTCGCCGCCTCTGCGGGGAGGGCTATTTTCTTTACAATACGTCTATGAATTATAAATAAAGAGAAATTGCAGGGTGCTCATTCCTGGAAATCCAAATTGGGCTGGTTCCCTTTTTAAAAAGAAAAAGAATCCTGCTGAACTTGCTGAAAATTAAGGCAATGTGGCACAAACAGAGCATTTTGGCTCCGCAGCTGACGGCAGAATGGCAATTCCACTTTAATGATTATTAAATAGCTTGCATGACATTGTTAAAAGGACGCAGCAAAACTGTGGTCTGGAATCTCAAATGCAAGCAGCAGGGAAATGGCCTCTTCTTCTGAGCTGAGCCCAATGTCTGCTGCAGAGAGTGGGAGCCAAACGCCCAGGATTCCCCTGGGTGGATTCCCCTGGGGGAAGCTTGTGAAATGGAGGCCGCCTCAAACGGAGCCCCTGCAGAACTAGAAGCCTCAAGGTTTTGTAAGCAAGGGGGCTGGCCTGGAATTTTAACATGGTTTATTTCTGTGCATCATGGCATCAGCGCAGTGGAGGGTAAGCCTAATGCAAAATATACTGCTCCTGAACTATCTGTGACCCTGGTTACAAGCACCTATCTCAGACGTGACCTGGAAGGAATAATTACCATCCTGACCTCTAATAGCTGCAGAAAAGATCGGCATACTAATCCTTGCATTTGCCAGAAGACTTAAATATCACCCCCTCCTGTAAGCAAGAAACAGATGTCATGCAGACGTTAGAAATCTCTTGCAAGCAAATTTATGATTCGGAAACTGTGAAAATCAACATGTGGTCTCCCTGAAATTAAGCTGGTGTCGCCTTCACTATAAACGTGGGATGGAGATTTGGATAGGACCAGTTTTCCCTATGATGATTTCTTTGCACATAGAAAAACAGCCCATCAGGGAGGACCCTTTCTGCTGAGCTGTTGGATTCCTTCCGACAGGGAAGGGAGGGATTTTATGTGACGTTGCTGGAACTTGCAGCAGGTCTGGTCTATCCCAGAAGTCCCTAGATGCTCACTTCCCACTGCCATGTTGCAAGGATCCTGAGGAATTCTAATGTTGTCCTTATGAAGTGGTAGCTTGGTGGCGTGTCTAACTAAAGTGCCTTGGATGAATTTGTAACCTGAAAGGCAGGATGGAAAGGAATCGGGGCATTGGAATATGATCCACTTAGATCTGGGGGTCATTGTGAATGTAGCTCACCGAAGATGTCGAGCCACCATGCAGCAGCTGTGGAAAAAGCCGATTCCATGCTAGGGATCATTAGGAAAGGGGCTGAAAACAAAACTGCCAATGTCATAATGCCATTATACGTATAATGCCAATGGTGTGACTATACTTGGAATGCTGTGCACCACTCTACATGTTGAAAAGGATATTGCAGACCTGGAAAAGATTCAGAAAATGGCAACTGAAATGATCAAGAGCCTGGCATCATTAAGAACATAAAAACAGGCCAGTGCCATTTCCATATGCTAATTTCACCAACAAATTATATTTCTATCCACTTTGCCATAATATATACATTTTCGTACATCGTGTGCTTGGAGAACCACATTGTTAAACTTGGACCAGTGGCAATTCCGTAGGACGGCTGTGTTTCATAGAATCATAAAGTTGGAAGGGACCCCAAGAGGCATTTATTCCAGCCCCCTGTGATGCAGGAATCTCGGCTAAAGCATCCAAGACAGAGGACTTCCAACCTCTACTTAAAAACCTCCAAGGAAGGAGAGACCATTGGGTTTTTTGCGGGGGGAATCCCCACAAATTTCATTTGTTTGTTTGTTTGTTTGTTTATTGTTGGCCTTGTTGGCAGTGCCAACCACCCACCCCCTGGAAAAGGATAAATATAAGATGTGATTAATAAACTCAAGCAGACAATGATCTGGATTAGAAACCGCCACAACTTTAATGCTTACAGATATGGGTGGATTTTTGGCTCAGCCATTGGGTGTATATCTGCTCCCCTTACCCAGCCAGAAAATTATTATTATTTAATTTTAGAAAGGCAAGGGGACTCAGCTCCCCCAAGTTCGTGCTCAATAAAAGCCCTGAGAGAGTCCATAACCGCTCTAGGGAGTCCGTCCCATTGTTTCGCCTCTCATGGAAAACGTGAATTCGAGCAGTTCGGCTTTCGATGCCCACAGCCTTCGAATTCCACTCCCATCTCTAGAGGACACGCGAGGAGCCTGCACTTCAGAAACTCCCAGCTCCTCCTCCTCCCCGTGACCCGCTTCCCTCTTTCTGCCTTCCACGCTCTTGCAGCTGCCGCCTCGCCTGCCCGTCTCCGTTTGTCCCGGCGCGCTCAGCCAGGGGCGCGCCGGCAGCCGAGCAGAAAATGATGCGAGGCCTTCCCTGACAGCTCCGTTCCTGGGAAGCAACATGCCTGCGAGGCTCCGCCATCCATAACCACCAGCGGCACCTGCATCTGAAGAGCTGTAACGATCTGCGGCCACTTTTCGCTCCCGGAGAGAGGGAGAGGAGAGACCCCGCTGTCAGGACGCGCGAGGCGACGCATCCGAGGCGCGCCAGGGAGACATGGACCAGCCGGCTTCCTCAACCATCGCTTCATCATTTCTGCCCTCTCCTCTTTTTTGGCAGAGGCGCCGTCAGCAGCTGGAAATGAAGAGGAGCAGGCAGTCCCCTCAAGTCCCAGCAGAGCCGCCGTCCCCATCATCGGAGCCTTGGCCCTTTCATGTAATTCCAGCTCGCTTCCCGCAGGCTCACATTGTTTAACGCAGCCATTTGGGCACCGCCACTTACTCTCCCTGCCTGCCTCTGCTGCCGCCTCTTCCAGGGGACGGTCAGAGTGGAGGATTTGTGGCTTGAGGCAGCCTTATCTCGACAGTCCAGCAACGCTAGGGGAGCCGGCCGTGCGCTATCTGTGCTGCAGGCATTGGTTTGAGGCTGTGGGGACAATGGCGGAAACAGCCTTTGTCTGTGCAGGGCCAGCGGGAATGGGGACAAAGCAGTGGCGTAGCATGAGGGCAAGGGGGGGAGCTGTGGCCCCGGGCACAGAATTCTGAGGGGTGCCCCCACAACAGGCTCCTTCACTGAGGCTGCCTTCTGGAGCCATGGAGAGGTGAGACGCACTCAGACCTGGCCCTTGAGGCTGCAGCCGTGCCTTCTTCTCCTCATGGCCAGTGAAGGGACGCTTGCCCTGGGTATAACTCCTGCCAGTCAGAGCCCAGACTTCTCCTGGCCTGGTCTTTCTCTGTGGCCTCCCTCCTGGTCTCTGTCCTTGGGCGAGGGGCACCCCCAACCACAGGAGCACAGAGAGGAGAGTCACTCATTCACCCGGGACCTTGACTGTGCAGCCAAGGAGATGCAGCCAAGGAAGGACTGCCCTTGGCACCTTGTCTTGCTCTCTGCTGCCCTCTGCCTATGTGCTGGGCCCGGGGGTAGCCCGAGCCACGTGGCCCAGGTCCGGTCCCAAAATCCAAGGGTTCCCTGAGGAGTCACTCCAACAGGGCCAAGGCAGGACACGAGGCAGGAAACCAGGCAAGGACAGGTACAGTATCTCAGGCAGGATCTAGCATATAGCAATATTGCTCCCGCAACCTGGGACGGGGTCCGACAACCTTTTATCTTTGTTGGGGTAACGGCCAGTCCTGGGCCCCGGTGACTCACCTCCCTGTCTCACCCGAAGGCAAGAACTCCTCCTGTGAGTCCTCAGGTCTCTCCTTCTCTCAGACCTCAGTCTCTGCAGCTCGGGAGACGTCGGTGGGTTACTGGATCCAGGGGCCACCTCAGCCTCCCCTGACCCAACCGGTAGTGGAGCAGCTGTAAGTGATGGCCCAGCTGGAGGCAACAAGGTCATCCCCGCATCTGGAGCCAGGGCAGGCTCAGGCCCATGACTCGGCCCAGCTGGTGTTTGTTGCAGGGGAACCTGTGCAGACTGGGACTCTTCAGGATCAGGCCCCAGACTTGGTTCAGACACTGCCTGAGGCAAAGGATCCAGTGTCGACTGAGA
The DNA here is from genome assembly GCF_965113315.1 of Podarcis vaucheri. Taxonomy (NCBI): domain Eukaryota; kingdom Metazoa; phylum Chordata; class Lepidosauria; order Squamata; family Lacertidae; genus Podarcis; species Podarcis vaucheri. The sequence goes on from NC_138759.1 coordinate 2,761,139, forward strand.
CTCCTCTGGTTCAGAGTCCGAGCCCGAGTCCCAGGCTATCACAGCCTAGACTTGCAGCAGCTGTGGCTCTGGCACAGCTGGGACACCACCAATTTTACCAAGGAGTGCCAGCTGCTACTCCCGCCGGGAGCTCACAGAGCTGAGAGGGAAAACACAGCGACCAGCAGCCAACCTGCATGAGGAGCAGCCACCGCAGGGGTGCAGCAAAATCCACCTGTTGCTTCCCACGCAATGCCCTCAAGGAGGTTAGGGGGCACAACCCTTGCCTTGTCCCAGGTACTTCCAATGGATTCTATGTTCAGGGTGGCAGGAGAGGATAAATTGTTTATTACTATCCTTCCTAATTTGTGCTAGCAAGTTCCTTTACTTAGCAGAGTTTACATTGCCCTTCTCACGTGCACAGCAGATAGCTGGTTGCAGGCTCGTGTGAGCCGCTCACTATTATACAATTCAGTCTGTCTCAGATTGAATTGTATACAGTGGTAACTTGGGTTACAGATGCTTCAGGTTACAGACTCTGCTAACCCAGAAATAGTACCTCTGGTTAAGAACTTTGCTTCAGGATGAGAACAGAAATTGTGTGGTGGCAGCGTGGCGGCAGAGGGAGGTGCCTCAGGTTAAGAACAGCTTCAGGTTAAGAACGGACCTCCAGAACAAATTAAGTTCTTAACCCGAGGTACCACTGTAGTTCCTGGTAAATTCCTTTTAACCCCTCTTAAAAGAATAAAGACACGACAATCTTATTCAAAGTCAATAAAAGAAGTTTACTCACATCAGTTCACAGTTGGCTTCCTGAAGGCAGACTTAGTTACAAATATGTACATGTGGGTCTGCCCCATATGGGGGAATAATCCCAGCGCCTCTGCTTGCTGAGAAGCTAGCAGAGCATTCCTAGCTAAAAGCTGGTCAAAACGATGAAGGAAGTGAAAAAGAGAGGTGTGCTGACTGGTCCTTTTGTTACCTGGACAGGTGAGGTCACGCCCACCTTCTATCACATGCAAAAGGAAGGATGCTCCAGCCAGGAGGAACAGGAAGTTTTGACTGGCTGGACCATAGAATCATAGAATCATAGAGTTGGAAGAGACCACAAGGGCCATCGAGTCCAACCCCCTGCCAAGCAGGAAACACCATCAGAGCACTCCTGACATATGGTTGTCAAGCCTCTGCTTAAAGACCTCCAAAGTAGGAGACTCCACCACACTCCTTGGCAGCAAATTCCACTGTCAAACAGCTCTTACTGTCAGGAAGTTCTTCCTAATATTTAGGTGGAATCTTCCTTCTTGTAGTTTGGATCCATTGCTCCGTGTCCGCTTCTCCGGAGCAGCAGAAAACAACCTTTCTCCCTCCTCTATGTGACATCCTTTTATATATTTGAACATGGCTATCATATCACCCCTTAACCTCCTCTTCTCCAGGCTAAACATGCCCAGCTCCCTTAGCCATTCCTCATAAGGCATCGTTTCCAGGCCTTTGACCATTTTGGTTGCCCTCCTCTGGACACGTTCCAGTTTGTCAGTGTCCTTCTTGAACTGTGGTGCCCAGAACTGGACACAGTACTCCAGGTGAGGTCTGACCAGAGCAGAATACAGTGGCACTATTACTTCCCTATAGCATCTAGATCGATGCTATACTCCTATTGATGCAGCCCAGAATTGCATTGGCTTTTTTAGCTGTCGCGTCACACTGTTGGCTCATGTTAAGTTTGTGGTCAACCAAGACTCCTAGATCCTTTTCACATGTACTGCTCTCAAGCCAGGTGTCACCCATCTTGTATTTGTGCCTCTCATATTTTTTTTTTTGCCCAAGTGCAATACTTTACATTTCTCCCTGTTAAAATTCATCTTGTTTGTTTTGGCCCAGTTCTCTAATCTGTCAAGGTCGTTTTGAAGTGTGATCCTGTCCTCTGGGGTGTTAGCCACCCCTCCCAGTTTGGTGTTGTCAGAGCTGCCCTAGGTCCCAGCTCACAAAGGACCAACGCCAGTTCGTTGTTATATACAAAAGTCTTTATTGAAGTTCAGTTTGTCTTTCACATCAGCAGCGTGCAGCTCTACGTCTGAGACTCTAGACCGCTGAAGCTCCGTCTGAATCTCCTCCCCCTAGACACCAGTTTAAGACTCTAGCCTTGCTCCACCTCTTCCTCTGCTCTTTCCTCCTCTGGGTCCGCCTGTCAGCTGGGCTCTCGCCCTTCCTAGACTCATCTGATGCTGAGTCCCCTGAGTCTTCCCCCTGCCTCCGGCGGGCTTTAGGACCTGGTTCCCGACCCGGGCTTTCTGCTGTCCCGCGCGCCTGTACGTTTGAACTTGGCGCGCGCGCCCAGCCGGCAACCTTCCTCCTGACCGTTACACTGCTCCTGTCGCTGCTTCCCCCTTCGGGGAGGCTAGCTGGACTTGACCTCCCCTCCGTTCCCCCACTCTCCGATAGAGGCGTGGTCAGTCTCGACTCATCTTCTCTCCCTGCTGGAGGAGACGCTGGCCCTGACACCTGAGACTCTTCCCCCCCACTACGCTCTGGTGGGGAAGCTGGCCCTGATCTCCAGCTGCTGCTTTGGGAGTCCCCGCTGGCCCCCCCTTGCCCTGACCATCGGTGCCTCCTTCTGGGAATCTTCTGACTCGCTGGAGAAGCTCATGGAATCTCTTGGGTCACTGCTATACCCCCCTACGCTGCCCTCCGATTCTTCCCCTTCACTCTCCATTTCCTCTCTCCCCTGTGCCTCTGTTCCTGAGGCTCTGACAGGTGTCATCTGCAAATTTGATCAGGATGCCCTTGAGTCCATCATCCAAGTCGTTGATAAAGATGTTGAATAAGACCGGGCCCAAGACAGAACCCTGTGGCACCCCACTAGTCACTCTTCTCCAGGATGAAGAGGAACCATTGATGAGAACCCTTTGGGTTCAGTCAGTCAGCCAGTTACAAATCCACTGAGTGGTAGCATAGTCAAGACCGCATTTTACCAGCTTCTTTACAAGAATATCATGGGGCACCTTGTCAAATGCCTTGCTGAAATCAAGGTAGGCTACATCCACTGCGTTCCCTTCATCTACCAGGCTTGTAATTCTGTCCAAAAACAAGATCAAACATTCCCTCGCATGTCTTCTCTAGCATTACAAGGAATGTTGTACTTGACTGCTCCCTGTGGATTACATCTCACACGCTACACCACTGGGGCAACGGGATGAGCAGGCAGGGCTGTGGGCCTGGAAGAAAGCAAGGACTCCATGCAGCACCTAGTTAAACCATGGAACTCACTCCCACAGGGATGGGCACCAACTTAGAATCATAGAATCATAGAGTTGGAAGAGACCACAAGGGCCATCGAGTCCAACCCCCTGCCAAGCAGGAAACACCATCAGAGCACTCCTGACATATGGTTGTAAAGCCTCTGCTTAAAGACCTCCAAAGAAGGAGACTCCACCACACTTGGACACGGAGCAATGGATCCAAACTACAAGAAAGAAGATTCCACCTAAACATTAGGAAGAACTTCCTGACAGTAAGAGCTGTTTGACAGTGGAATTTGCTGCCAAGGATTGTGGTGGAGTCTCCTCCTTTGGAGGTCTTTAAGCAGAGGCTTGACAACCATATGTCAGGAGTGCTCTGATGGTGTTTCCTGCTTGGCAGGGGGTTGGACTCGATGGCCCTTGTGGTCTCTTCCAACTCTATGATTCTATGATTGTAAGTTGGTGCCCATCCCTGTGGGAGTGAGTTCCATGGTTTAACTTGGATGGCTTCAAAGAGGGTTAGATAAATTCGTGGAAGACAAAGTTATGAGTGGCCACTACTTGTGTTGCTCCCTCCACTGCTGAAACCGTGCTTCTGAATCCTAGTTGCTGGAAACCACAGGAGGGGAGAATTCCTCTTGCGCTCGAATCCTGCTTGCGGGTTTCCCATCATGGGCACTGTGAGAGCAGGATGCTGGATTAGATAAACCATTGGCCTGATCCTTCAAGGCTTTTATTCCATTCTTAATGGGGGCAGCTGATTATGATAGAAGCTGTGCAAATCCCATCCTGGTTTGATTCTGATGTCTTTAGCAATATCGGGTCATTGTCGTTTTGTCCTGGCCTTTTAGTGGCATTTGAAATGAATTTGATATTTTGAAAGGTTTAAATTGTCTGTATTCAGGAGCTTGCAAACTGCTTTTGGAAAGAGCCTGTAAAACTGTGCAATAATAGTAAATAATAAATTGCTGCTGCTTACCTTCCTGAATACACAGACGGGAAGACTGCAAGTTAATAGATAAATGAACAACAAAGGATTGGAGAGGGAAGGGGTAGCAAAGGATGGCAGTGGAAAAAAAAGACATCCCAGCAAATTCCATCTGTGAGGATGTTTCAATGGCAAAGTAAGTTTTCCTACTGCTGGAGCGGTGGAGAAGCTGGTGAGCAAATCTGACCAACTTCTGCATATGATTTGGAGATGGGTCATTTCAGCCAGGCTTACAAAACAAACCAGACAGTTTCCATGCATTATTCCGGTCCAGGACAGGGGTCAGAACCCTCATTTGCATGTTCGGTGACCGAACAACACTGCTTACAAAAACACAGTTGATTAAGGGGAAAGGGCGTGGGGCAGAGGTTTCTTGAGAGTGCCGTGACCAAAGCAAATGTCCAGGTTTAATCAACGCAGCATTTGCATAAAAAGCAGACATGGATTAATTTCAGATGCTCCCTTGTTTATTCCAAAAAAGAAAAAAGCACCCTCAAACTGGGGCATAATTTATTTATTTATTTAACAATGCACTTCAGAAATCTCTTCACTTCCCCCCACCCCACCCTCTGCAATATGCAATTAAACTTTACTCCTCCTTCTCGCTGCACATTGGGTGAAGCTGAGGTCATGCAACAAAATTGTTTGGCAGTATATTTGGGATGGAGGCAGGGAGAATATGAAGTCCTCATGCTTGTTGTTGTCTAGTCGTTTAGTTGTGTCCGCCTCTTCGTGACCCCCTGGACCAGAGCATGCCAGGCACTCCTGTCTTCCACTGCCTCCCGCAGTTTGGTCAGATTCATGCTGGTAGCTTCGAGAACACTGTCCCACCATCTCGTCCTCTGTCGTCCCTTCTCCTTGTGCCCTCCATCTTTCCCAACATCAGGGGCTTTTCCAGGGAGTCTTCTCTTCTCATGAGGTGGCCAAAGTACTGGAGCCTCAGCTTCAGGATCTGTCCTTCCAGTGAGCACTCAGGGCTGATTTCCTTCAGAATGGAGAGGTTTGATCTTCTTGCAGTCCATGGGACTCTCCAGAGTCTCCTCCAGCGCCAGAATTCAAAAGCATCAATTCTTCGGCAATTAGCCTTCTTTATGGTCCAGCTCTTACTTCCATACATCACTACTGGGAAAACCATAGCTTTAACTATATGGACCTTTGTTGGCAAGGTGATGTCTCTGCTATTTAAGAGGCATAAGGCAAGGTGATGTCTCTGCTTTTTAAGTCCTCATGCTACATCTCATTAATTCACTGCTGTGGGATGGGTTGATGGCTACTAAGTTGGACGGCTTTTGACAAGACTTCAGCAAACCCAAAGAGAAAACTTTCTCAACCTTAATGGGTGGGATTAGGGCATCCTAAGGGTGTTCTCCCCACATAAGACTTTCATGCTTCCTTCACCAGGGACATGCTCTGTGGGAAGCTGGCTTCAAGCACCAGGTCCATGGGCAGACCAACTCTCACAGAAACATAGAAAGTGCCCTTCTAGGTGGGCAAGAGGCATTCCCACCCCCTTCGATTCCCTGCCTCCCCCTTCATCCCCTGAAGAGGCTGCCCACCAGCCTGAGGTTGGGCACATCTTTCCTCTGTACTGCCTTCCGCTGGTTCATCAAGCCCTAATGCTGCTACTTAGAATGGGAATTTTATACCCACTGATGCACACCAGGACAATACCATTAAAGAGCCTTAACCAGGAAGAGAAGAAAAAGATTATCCCTCAGTTAAATAGGTCATGCATACACTTAGCATATGTTGCATTAATTCTCTTCTGCTGAGCCAATCGCGCTGGCTAATTGAAGATCTAAGAAGAACAGGGGGAAGTTCTTTCCCAAGCAGTTGAAACAAATCAGCCTTCGGAGGAGGGCAGGGTGCGCATAGGACAGGGGACTTCAGTTAACGGGTGATAAAACTGGTCAATTTCTGGTCCATGTCTTCCTCTATTAACTCCATCTCACCCCTTTCCTGCATTGACCTATAGGCTTATTTTTTAAAGGGAATCTATACAAAACTTTCATAGAATCTTAGAACTATGGCGCTGGAAGGGACCCCAACCCCCTGCGATGCAAGAATCTTTTGCCCAACTTGGGTCTCCAATCCACAACCCTGAGATGAAGAGCCATTTGCTCTACTAAGCTATGGACTTTGCACGCAAATACATTTTCAAATGTATTTTCAGACATAATTTACTTTTCTTTATTTTTGTGTTTTTCTTCTTTTTTAAAATATATATATATATATTCAAAATTAAGACAAAACATATTATCCAGAAACATATCATCCTTAATTCCCCCCCCCTCATTTTCCTCCCTCCCCCACCCTCCCCCACAACCCCTCCCCCAGCTTCCCTCAGTTCCAGTCTTTGGTTTCTCTGAGAATGCTATTTTCTGCATGTTACAAAGTTGTATAAATCCTCAAACTATTTAGCCGATTATTATCAATAAAAAGTTTGTGAATGTTTATTCAAAACCTGCCAAGGAGTCCACTTTGCTTTGTTGCGTCTTCAAATACTTTGTAAAGGGTTCCCACTCATCTTTAAAGTCACAGTTATCCTTGTCCCGTAGCTTGTATGTCAGTTTTGCCAGTTCTGCACAGTCCATCAATTTTTCTTTCCATGATTCTTTAGTTGGGGTTTCTTCAGTATTCCATCCTTGTGCTATTAGAACTCTCGCGGCCATTGTCGCATACATGAAGATGTTTTTCAGCATAATTTTCTCTCTGAATACACGTTTTGCTTCAAAATGCCTTTTTGTAAAGGGTGGCTGGACCCATTCATTTTTGTGAACTCTGTCCTGTGAACATAGTCCTACTCAGAGGAGACCCACTGAAATGGATTTAAGTTATCTAGGGATGACAGTGTCCAGTACAACTCTGTGTAAATTTTGCATTGTTAATTCCCAAATTTGTTCTGTCCCATTTCCATATTAACCTGTGGTTTGTTATTTAAAGATGTATTTTTCACAGAATCCTAGAACTGCAGAGTAGAATGGACCTCCAGGGGCCATATAACCTGACCCCTTGCAATGCAGGAAACAAAGCTGTTCCCAGCTTGCATCTCCTCCCCTCCGCCGCCCATACAGTAACTCATCTAAAACTTTGTTCCAAGCTGTTTTGGGTTTTTTTGCCCCAAATCCACTGCTCAAGACCTGAGTGAGGCTGGGAAAGGAAAATAAATAGGGGGAACTCTGCAAATAAATTTGAATTTGCATCCCACATGCAAATGAAGGACTCACTTGTTTATCGCGCTGAAACTAAATAAATATTAAAAGCATTGGTATTAGTATTCATTAATTATTGAATGTAATAACCATTAGTTTGCTATTTGCTCTTCATTAGTTTCGTGTTGTTGCATTTGCGGATGCTTATATTTTGGGATTTGCTCTGAAATTTGCACGGCGTGTTGTGGACCGACAGTTGCATCCCACCTAAAGGGAAGGACCATAATTCAGCGGCAGAACATGTGCTTAGCTTGCAAAAGGTCCCAGAGTAAGGTTACCAGATTTTTTTCCAATGAATCCGGGGACACTTTTCAACTTCAGTAGGAATGATAGGATTTTGTCAGGGGACTGATTTGTAAATATGGGGACTGTCCCCGGGAAACAGGGACATCTGGTAACCTTATACCCAGAGTGAATCCATGGCATCTTCAGGCAGGGCTGAGGGAGACTTCAGTTTCTGAAACCTTGGAAAGCTGCTTCTGGTCAGTTTTGATGGACCTGAAAGTCCGACATTACACCGTCTGCAGCTTATCATAGCATCTTAGAGTTGGAAGGTACCCAGGGGTCATCTAGTCCAACCCCTGCAATGCAGAAATCTCAGCTGAAGCCTCCATGACAGATGGCCATCCTGTCGACATGCAGAGGGCCGGGAGGCTAGCTGGCTAGCCCCGGCTGACCCGTTCCCTTCCAGTCGTCCCACTGCGAAGACCATCGGCTTCTGCCCGACGTAAATCAGCGACCCAGGTTTCAAAGCCAGGGCACGCTATCAGCAGAGCGAACTGGGCACACAGAATAGGCCTGAGGCTTGTGGAAGCATATTACAACTACAGATTTATTAATCATAAATCAGGACAAAAAAACATGTCATCTCTCTCTCTGTGCTGGTCCCGGGGGCTAACCGTGAGGCGAGATCTGAGTCCAGTCCAAGGTCGATGGTGCGGTATGGAGGCTGTCCGTCAAAGCTGTAGCTGGGTCCAAGGCAGGGAGTTGGGTGGGGTCAGGAACTCTGGCAGAAGAGCAGGACAGGGTTCAGGCAGGAACAGGCTACCAACAATGTTGCTCCCGCAACCTGGGACTGGGCTGACTGGCTTTTATCTGCCCCGAGGCATAGGGCGGCCCCGGTCCACAGGTGACTCGCCTCTCCTGGCCTGGAGGTGAGCACTCCTCCTGCGGGAACTCAGTTCCCTCCGCCTCTCTGCCCTGAGCCTCTGCAGCTCAGGAGAGGCTGGAGGGTTACCGGACCCAGAGGCAACCTCTGCTTCCTCTGACGGGGCTGAGAGTGGAGCACCTGCAGGCAACGGGTCCTCCCTCACCTCAGGAGCCAGAGCAGACTTAGCTGGTGCCTGCACCTGAGGACCCAGCACAGGTGAGGACCCTTCAGGCTCAGGCCCCAGCCCCGGCTCAGCTGGTTCTGGAGGCGGGGACTCCTGTGCAGGCTGGGATTCCTCAGGTTCAGATTTGAGTCCGAGTCCCAGGCCATCACACTCTCTCGTCGTCTCAGAGAGAACAGGAAAAGCAAAAGCTATACACAACGGAAGTTCCCAGCAAGCTGAGCTGGAATGTAAACATACATGTGACACGCAACAGCTCCACAGATTTGGTCCTTAAGGTGGAATGGAAATCTCAACCTCTGCTTGAAAACTTGCAACAAAGGGGAATCCACCAGCTTCCGAGGGAGACAGTTTCACTGTCCAACAGCTCATTCCTCCAGAAAGTTCTTCCTCATGTTTAGATGGAATCTCCTTCCTTGTGTTACCGGAAAAATCCGAGGGCTCCCTTGGACAAAAACAAAGACACCAACCAGGATAACTTGGAGCAAAACAGCAGCCTGTAGGCTTGGCCTTTATTGAACTGTTGCAACAGGGTATTCCCTTCACTTGCAAGAGAGAGGAAAGACCCAGAAAGATGGTGTGCAAGACCTTATAAAAACTTTTGAAATTTCCATCCTCCAGGTCAAGCCCACCCCCAGAAACATCATGCATACATTACAGAAAGGAGGGGTTGAGGGAGGGGTTGTGGTGGTAACCTGAGTGTCCTGTCACCTGGCTGGTTCTTCCTTTCCCCCTGCCCATGAGTCACTTCCAGGAGACAAAGGGGAGTTTGCAGTTTCCTGCCCCCAGAGGGAAGATCTGATTATTGTCCTTTGTTTCAGTCTGTGCTGAATCCACTCCCATATGCAAGTTCTTTGTGATTTTGATTGTCTTCTGTCTGGGATTATCAGGGTTGACATAGCAACTGGGCAGGGCTCCTGTGGATGTGCTGGGATGGTGAAGGGATTATGGCTGACCAGAACCAAGCCCCCCCCCTTTGATAGTCCTTGTCATATGGAGTAAAATAAAAATGGAACAGTGCAAATCCGATGTATGGTTGATTTTCTATGAATTTATAACAGAAATGTGGCGTATGTAGTGTGTGAGTGTGAGTGTGTGTGAAGTTTGTACAAACAGAATGATTGGGGTGGGGGGGGTTCCTGCTACAGTTGTAAGTTGAAGCCATGGGTTTGAGCCCTCCCCTCCAGAGCAGGAGAAAACAATCTCCCTCCCTCTTCCTTGTGGCAGCCCTTGAAATATTTGAAGATGGCTGTCATAACTTGTTGAAGGAGTTGGGTAGGTTTAGGCTGGAGTAGACAGAGAGGTGACATATCGGAAGGGCTGTCATGGAGCCATCTTTTTTTCTCCTGCTTCAGAGGGTAGGATCTTTTAGTGTAGCACCACCTTCACTTTGGAACTCTCTGCCTCATGATATCCATCAGGCACCATCACTGTTTTCTTTTCGGCACTTGCTAAAAACTTTTTTCTTTAGACACGCCTAATCAGATGCTTAGAAAAGTGAGGCATGTTATAGTCTATTCTATGGTTTGAAGCTCAACGTCAAAAAAACAAAGATCATGGCCACTGGGCCCATCACCTCCTGGCAAACAGAAGGGGAAGAAATGGAGGCAGTGAGAGATTTTACTTTCTTGGGCTCCATGATCACTGCAGATGGTGACAGCAGCCACGAAATTAAAAGACGCCTGCTTCTTGGGAGAAAAGCAATGATAAACCTAGACAGCATCTCAAAAAGCAGAGACATCACCTTGCCAACAAAGGTCCATATATTTAAAGCTCTGGTTTTCCCAGTAGTGATGTATGGAAGTGAGAGCTGGACCATCAAGAAGGCTGATCGCCGAAGAATGGATGCTTTTGAGTTCTGGTGCTGGAGGAGACTCTTGAGAGTCCCATGGACTGCAAGAAGATCAAACCTCTCCATTCTTAAGGAAATCAGCCCTGAGTGCTCACTGGAAGGACAGATCCTGAAGCTGAGGCTCCAAGACTTTGGCCACCTCATGAGAAGAGAAGACTCCCTGGAAAAGACCCTGATGTTGGGAAAGATGGAGGGCACAAGGAGAAGGGGACGACAGAGGACGAGATGGTGGGACAGTGTTCTCAAAGATACCAGCATGAGTTTGACCAAACTGCGGGAGGCAGTGGAAGACAGGAGTGCCTGGCGTGTTCTGGTCCATGGGGTCACGAAGAGTCGGACATGAGTACACGACTAAACAACAACAATAGTCTATTGTCATTTTATCTATTAGAAATTCTTAAAATGTCCTTATTTCTTCCTATTGATAATTTTATTGTTTCTTTCTTTTCATAAACCACTCTGAGGGTTCTTTTTACAATCAAGTGGTGTCTTCAAGGTTAGATTACTGCAATGCATTCTACGTAGGGCTGCCTCTGAAGACGGTTCGGAAACTTCAGCTGGTGCAGAATTCAGCTGCCAGGTTGCTCACCGGAGCAAGGCGGTTTGAGCATCTTACACTGATCCTGATCCGACTCCACTGGCTACCAATTAGTTTCAAGGCCCAATTCAAAGTGCCGGTTTTGACCTATAAAGCCTTAAACAGCTCAGGACCCCAATACCTCAAGGACCGCCTCTTCCCATATGAACCAACCCGGTCCCTGAGATCATCTTCTGAGGCCCTCCTTCGTGTGCCTCCTCCTCGAGAGGTCTGGAGGGTGGCAACACAAGAACGGGGCCTTCTCTGCAGTGGCTCCCTGTCTCTGGAATGCTCTTCCCAGGGAGGTTCGCCTGGCTCCTTCATTATACACCAGGCAAAAACGTTCCTTTTTAAACAGGCCTTTGGTTGATTTGATTGACATCCAACACCCTTTTAGAATGTGGCTTGGGGGGGCATTATTGAGTTACTGCTTTTGGTTTGATTTTATATGTTGTGGTCTTGTTGTGAACTGCCCTGAGACCTCCAGATATAGGGCAGTGTATAAGTTGAATAAAATAATAATAATAATAATAATAATAATAATAATAATAATAATAATAGATTACACAATAAATAATAATAATATCCTTTCAAAAAGCCCTCTCCTCAGCCCCCATTTAAGACCTAAAACTACAATGTTATTGCAAACATGAAACTTTGGCCTTTAGTTTTTGTCTTCAGTTGGATTTTATTGATGTTCTGGTTGTTGTACAGGCTTTTTCATTTAATTTGCTGTTAGCTGCTTCAAAATTTCTCCTGGAACGAAAAGCGGGATGATATCTACAGTGGTACCTCAGGTTAAGTACTTAATTCGTTCTGGAGGTCCGTTCTTAACCTGAAACTGTTCTTAACTTGAAGTACCACTTTAGCTAATGGGGCCTCCTGCTGCTGCCGCACTACAGGAGCCTGATTTCTGTTCTTAACCTGAAGCACTATTTCTGGGTTAGCGGAGTGTGTAACCTGAAGCGTATGTAACCCGAGGTACCATATATATATATATATATATATATATATATATATATATATTTGCTTTCGTAGATTTTCACGGGTACAGGAATGCAGGTTTTGGTGTCTTCGGGTGTCTTCCCGTGTAAGAGTCGGGGTGTCTGGGCGACGTTTCGACGAGGTCTCACTCGTCATCTTCAGGCTGGTGCTTTCGGCTTCTTGTTACTGGAACAGCTCTGTTCCAGTAACAAGAAGCCGAAAGCACCAGCCTGAAGATGACGAGTGAGACCTCGTCGAAACGTCGCCCAGACACCCCGACTCTTACACGGGAAGACACCCGAAGACACCAAAACCTACATTCCTGTACCCGTGAAAATCTACGAAAGCATATATATATATATATATATATATATATATATATATATATATATAAAATGAATGAACAAGCAAAGAAATTCTTGCTCAAATTCTCACCCTCCACCCTTCCGCCAACAAAATCAGGGTGGCTTCTGGGTCCCCTTCCCCTCTGTTCCACAGCACAGATCAGGCCTGTCCATCCCCGTCCCCCCCGTGTCCACGGCCAGCATTTATGCCTCTAGACAGCCCTGTAAAATTGAATTATTTGTCAGCTGGCAACAGCTTCCTGGTCCTGCTCTTATCCACCTTTCAGAAGCTGGCCTAGTTTGCTTTAAATAGCTGGATTGATAGCAATTCAGATCATTCCAGAGTGCACTAAAAGCAGTCGCAGAAACCCTCTGGAAGCCGGATGATAACAGAGTCTCTGATTCACAGCCGCGCAGAGAGGGATTTTCCGTATCTGCTCAGCTGCGACAGAATGAGAGAGGCAGGAAGACACCAGGATCCTGCCTTCAGTCTTGAGTTCCCACTGGCTCCTTTGATCATTTCTCTGGCTCCTTTCAAAGAATCGTAGAGTCATAAAGGAAACCAAGGATCAGTTAGTCCAACCCCCCTGCAATGAATTCTGCTGCTCCTTCTCATCTTGAGATATGCCCCAACTTATCCCAATTCCTTCTAGGAGCCTTCCATTTTCTATTATTGCACCTTGCCGACAGACGGAGCGACTCCCTATGATATGGTTACCAGACGTCCCCGTTTCCCGGGGATAGTCCCCGGATTTACAAATCTGTCCCCGGATTTCAGTTAATGTCCCCGGATTTAGATCCTAAGTGTTATAGATTTATTAGTAGGCATAGGCGCCGACTCCATGGGGCTTGAGGGGGCCCGAGCCCCCTCAAAAATTCGTTTGGGGGGCTCTGCCCCCCCAATAATCTCCGGCGCCCCTCCAGCAGAGCGCCATTGCCGCCCCTCCCCCAGCCCAAAATGCACAGGGTCGGGCTGCATGCCTCCTGCCCTCCCTCCCGAGCAAAAGCTCCACCCAATTTCCTTCGGAGCTGATTAATAGGCGCAGCACGCTCTCCCCTATTCGCTCACGAGGAGGCGGCGCCACTTTATTTGCATATTCATGAGCTTATTTATTATTCATGAGCTTTCCCGCCCCCGCCCCCCCAATATTTTTTATAAGTCCGCGTCCCTGTTAGTAGGGAATGAATGTTGCGTGATTGGTTCAACGGCACAAGACACATCATATGGGGACTTCCGGCGAGGCAAAATGGTGGGCGTTATGGCAGTGAGCATCTCCTGAAGCCAGCCAGAGCCAACTGTGCTGCTGCTGCCACTGCCGAGGGGGAACCAGGGACGCCCGGCGCGTCAACTGAGGGAACTGCTGACCCCTCCTCCTGCAACCCAAATCGAACCGGAGGCAAGAGCGCCTGGCCACCCAGCCAATGGCCCAGTGGCGCTCCGGGGCCAGTAAAAACCCCAGAGCTGACACAGTGAGGAGGAGAGGAGGAGGAGGAGGAAGAGAGAGAAAGAGGAAGGAGAAAGAAGAGGGGAGCCCTGACCTTGCCGCGCCGCTGCTGCCAAGGAAGAAAGGTAGGAGAACACCGGGAGGGCAAGGACACATGGCTGAGCCCAGGCCCGACCCGAGCCTATTCCATGGCAGAAAGCTCTCCAAGAGAGCAGGCTGAGACCCAAAGGAAGGCTGTGCAACAGAAGAGAAGATGTTACTTCTTTATTTATTTTTTAAAATATTTTTTTAAGAAATAAAATAAAATTCCCTCTTTTCAACAAAAAAAAAACTGTCCCCGGATTCTTTGGAAAAAATCTGGTAACTACTATCTGAACGATAATCTTGGTCATTTGATTGTCCTTTTTACCCCTTGTTGTCTTTTTAATTGTATATATTGCTTGTTTTATGTTGCTATTGTAAACACAGGAGCAGTCAACATTCCTAGAGTGTACATGTTAGAACATGGGGAGGGATGTCTGTCCAGCAAGCAGGTAAACTTCCTGGGGACGGACTTGAGAGCCAGTGTGGTGTAGTGGTTAAGAGCGGTAGTCACGTAATCTGGGAAACCAGGTTCGCGTCTCCGCTCCTCCACATGCAGCTGCTGGGTGACCTTGGGCCAGTCACACTTCTCTGAAGTCTCTCAGCCCCACTCACCTCACAGAGTGTTTGTTGTGGGGGAGGAAGGGAAAGGAGAATGTTAGCCGCTTTGAGACTCCTGAAGGGGAGTGAAAGGCGGGATATCAAATCCAAACTCTTCTTCTTCTTCTTCTTCTTCCTCCGCATGTGACCAGAGGTGGGTGTGGCCTCACCTGTGCAGGTGATGACAAAAGCACAGGGCAGGCAGCCACTCTCTCTCTCTGCCATTTTCCTTCGATGAGGAAGCATCTAAAGATGCTCTCTTGGCTCTCAGCCAAGAGAGGAGGAAAGGACTATCTTGCTATAAGATAGATTCTGAATGTATGTAACCTTTTTAAGCCTGTCTGCCTTCTGGGATCATATTGTGAACAGAACGTGAGTAAACTCTTTTATACTTTTATAAAGACTGTGTCGTGTCTTGTATTATAGAGGTTCTAGCGAACCTGTGCACACGTTACCATTGCGAACTTAAAGGGGAATGTCTATAAACTCTGCTGATATTTTGGGAACTTGTTAGCACAAGTTGGATAAGGATATAATTAGACAATATATCCTCTCCTGCACCCCAGAACATTCCCACAGCTATGGCCGTTGGCTAATGCGAATGAAGTTTATTTATCTATCTATCTGGTAACCTTACCCTATAAGGAAAGGTTGCAAAGTTAGGGACTTTTCGGTTTAGAGGAAAGACAAGAGGCGACATGATCAGAGTCTGTAATATGATGCTTGGCAGGGAGAAAGCAGACAGAGAAAAGTTTTTTCTTCTCCTCTCCTAACACTAGAACTCCTAGGCATCCAGGAAAACTGAGTGCAAGAAGATTCAAGAGGGATAAAAGGAAGTCCTTTATAAACCTGTAGCCCCATCTTCAGTGAATTTGTCTAATCCTCTTTTAAAAGCCATGCAACTTGGCAGCCATCACTGCCTCCTTTTTCATAGTTTAATTATGTGCTGTGTTAAAGGCAAGGTTATAAGGTATCACTTTAGGAATCCTTCACAGCTTCCAATATGCCTTCTAAGAGCTATGGAAGACGATCTCCAGTATTAGGTGGCTACAAATCTTCTAAACTGTAGACATGTGCAATTCTGAAAATACCTGCCTAAGATGCCTTCATCTTTTGAAGCAAAAAAAAATATTAAAGATCTGCGCTTTGAAATATAAACGCACGAAGAAACAGAGAGAAGCTTGTTTCAGTCCATGCAAAACACCAGTTCTCTGGGGTCTAGGGAGAGAAAAAATGAGCGTTCTGAATTAGAAGCTGCTTATCTCTCAGAAACTGAAACTGATTAGCTGCCTTGAAATTGTAGTGTTTTCAAGGATATATTTATTGAAGGGATGGGGGGGAATCCAATTTTGCTTGCATTTTCATAAGAAACTATCCAATTTGCACTTTTCAAACCAAGACACAGGGCAAAACACAATTACCCTTTGAAATCTGTGCCTTTCCAACTTTTGCGATTCGGTTCTCCAGCCAACGCTTACGAAAAATGGACACACTAGGAAAAAGTCTGCATTGAACAGCTGGAACATTGATCCCTAAGACCTGCAAAGACACCCTATACTTTTTCACAATAACCTCTCCCCTCTTTCCTAAGTCAAGACGCTTACTCTTTTCCACACGTTTAGTTTACACTGCTGCCGTTCATTTACTGTACTGCTTTTGTGTACTACCTGCAAGGCATGCAATCTAATAAATACATTTAAAAAGAACACGTGCATTGGTGAAAATAACATGCAAAGATGTGTTGTGTCTCAAAACCAGGGTTGTGCTCGCACCCCGACAGCAATCCCACCCAGGTTGACATGCAGAACACGTGGATTTGTCCCTGAATCAATTTGGGGTGTGGGACTGGTCTTTAATTGTTGTTGTTTAGTCGTTTAGTCGTGTCCGACTCTTCGTGATCCCATGGACCAGAGCACGCCAGGCACTCCTCCCGCAGTTTTTAATTAGGGGGTCTTTAATTAAGGCACGTCAAAGTGCAAGTAGTTAAATAGGTACTGCTCTGGCGGGAACGTAAATGGTGTTTCCGTGCGCTGCTCTGGTTCGCCAGAAGCGGCTTAGTCATGCTGGCCACATGACCCGGAAGCTGTATGCCGGCTCCCTTGGCCAATAAACTGAGATGAGCGCCGCAACCCCAGAGTCAGCCATGACTGGACCTAATGGTCAGGGGTCCCTTTACCTTTACCTAATTAGGAGTATTTTATCCCCTAATTTAATACAGTGGTACCTCGGATTACATACGCTTTAGGTTACAGACTCCGCTACCCCAGAAATAGTACTTCAGGTTAAGAACTTTGCTTCAGGATGAGAACAGAAATCGTGCTCCGGCGGCACGGCGGCAGCGGGAGGCCCCATTAGCTGAAGTGGTGCTTCAGGTTAAGAACAGTTTCAGGTTAAGAACAGACCTCTGGAATGAATTAAGTACTTAACCCAAGGTACCACTGTATATAGTTCGGCCCCTCCTGGCTGCACTGCAGAGACCAGGAAGGTCACACCTGCTGGGAACTGTTACACCTACGCGTCTGGGGGGGGGGGGATACAGCAGACCCCTGCAGCCATCAGGATTGCATCCTCCGTTCCCCAGCTAAAGGTTTATTCCTGCTCAGTTTGACTCTGTGTGCATGTGTGTCCCCCCCCCCTGCTGGGAACAGCAACTAGCAAATTCCATCCATTGCAAATCCAGCCAACTTCCCCTGCCAGGTTCCTGCTTTCCCCGTGCAAGAGAGGCTTCGTGGCAAATCTCTCGGAATAAATCTCCCAGGGCCCTATAGATGGCGCCCTTATGTGCTGAAAAGAAAGGAAGGCTCCGGAAAAGAGGAGACAGAGCAGGGAAGGGGAGAAGAAACAGGCGGAGGGTTGAGTTGGGTGGAGCTCTTTCCGCAGGTGCCTCTCAAAGGGGTACCCAAATTGCCCCTGGCCCAATCCAAGCATCCTTTCCTCATCCACAAAACCAAACCAGCTACCAAGAATATTTCCCGACCTTCCGGGGAGCGTGGAATAGTAGTTAAAGCAGTGTTTCTCAAACGTGGGTCTCCAGCTGTTGTTGGACTACAACTCCCATCATCCGGGGCAGACATCCTTCTTTCAAATGTCAGCAGCACCCTTAGCAAGACCTCCCCTTCGCCTTCCATCCGGCCCCAATTCACTGCACCTTCGTTGCAATGCCTGGCGGCGCCCCCTAGGCTTGGCAGTGGAACCAGCCCTGCTGCCCTAAATCTGCCCCTGCCATCACCCTTACCCTTCAGGACCAGTGGTCATGGGTGATGGGAGTTGTAGTCCAACAACAGCCTAGGAACCCACATTCGAGAAACACCGAGTTGGAGCTACAGGTAGGTAGCCGTACTGGTCTGCCATAGTCGAAACACAATAAAAAAAAATCCTTCCAGTAGCACCTTGTTGTTGTTGTTTAGCCGTTTAGTCATGTCTGACTCTTCGTCACCCCCTGGACCAGAACATGCCAGGCACTCCGGTCTTCCACTGCCTCCCGCAGTTGGGTCAGACCCATGCTGGTAGCTTCGAGAACACTGTCCCACCATCTCGTCCTCCGTCGTCCCCTTCTCTTTGTGCCCTCCATCTTTCCCAACATCAGGGGCTTTTCCAGGGAGTCTTCTCTTCTCATGAGGTGGCCAAAGTACTGGAGCCTCAGCTTCAGGATCTGTCCTTCCAGTGAGCACTCAGGGCTGATTTCCTTCAGAATGGAGAGGTTTGATTTTCTTGCAGTCCATGGGACTCTCAAGAGTCTCCTCCAGCACCAGAATTCAAAAGCATCAATTCTTCAGTGTAGCACCTTAGGGACCAACTAGGTTTGTTATTGGCATGCACACTTCTTCAGATACTGAGTTGGAGTGTCAGACCTGGGAGGCCAGCGTTCGAATCCTCACTTGGCCATGACACTCACTAAGAGGCCTTTGGTCAGTAAGGGTGAGAATCTCACAGGGGAGCTTGCTGAACTAGTCAGACCAGACACTGAGCTCCAATGGCCATTTTATATCCATCAATCAATCAATCATGGATGAAGAGTCAGCAGTAGATACCTCAGATGGTAGAGCATGAGATCTCAGGGTTATGGGTTTGGTCCCCACGCTGGGCAAAAGATTCCAGCACTGGACTCGATGACCCTCATGGTCCCTTCCAGCTCAACAGTTCCATGGTTCTGTGAATATGAGCTGCTGGAAACCACATGAGGGGGGGTGATCTTGTGTTTGAGTCCTACTTGTGGGTTTCCCTTGGGGGCATCTGGTTGGCTGCTCCGTTGGACTCGATGGGCCATTGGCCTGATCCAGCACGCTCTTCTCCTCTTCTTGCAGATGGCCCCTTTTGCAATTCTCAACCACTTGGCCCCCCTCATCCTCCCCCAATACCTGCAAACGGAGGCTGAGATTTCACGAATCTGATTCGCAAGCAGGCAGAACATCAGTCGGCAAAGCTGAATCTCGCCGGCTTATAAAAAAAGGAAAGAAAAATGATCATCTCCCTTGGTTGTTTATATCTACATGCACACAGACAATGCAATATATAAACAAGTAATAAATTCATTACCCTTTTTCTTAAAACACTCAGCCAAATGAGAAATGGAGATGAATGAATCTCATTAATTTCCCTGCTTTTCATAGAGGCTACCAAGGATTATTCCCCCTCCCTTTTCAGGACTAACGTCTACCTTCCATGCTAATCCAAGAAAAATGAGAAATGTGTGGGTGGGTGGGTGGATTTTTTTCTTACTGGAAGGACCACAGCCTAGTGACAGAGCAGCTGCTTTGCATTCAGAAGGTCCCAGGCTGACAGAAGAACGTGAGAAGAGCCCGTTGGATCAGGCCAGACACCCCAATGGGAAATCAGCAAGCACTCAGGGCTGATTTCCTTCAGAATGGAGAGGTTTGATCTTCTTGCAGTCCATGGGACTCTCCAGAGTCTCATTCCAGCACCAGAATTCAAAAGCATCAATTCTTCGGCGATCTGCCTTCTTTATGGTCCAGCTCTCACTTCCATACGTCACCACTGGGAAAACCATAACTTTAACTATACGGACCTTTGTTAGCCCCCTAAAAACTCTAATACCCCATAATTAAATACAATATACTCCCATAGAGACTACCTTACACTGTTTTTAAAACCAAAATCGCATTTGGATAGAAACTGTTTCTCAGGCGGCTAGTCCTAGTCTTTATAACCCTGTACCGTCTTCTAGAAGGCAGAAGCTGAAAGAGATCATTTCCGGGGTGCACACTATCTAGGGATAAATAGGACCTCAATCCTGCAGCACACACACACACACACACACACACACACACACATATATATACTGGAACCAGTAACAAGAAGCCGAAAGCACCAGCCTGAAGATGACGAGTGAGACCTCGTCGAAACGTCGCACAGACACCCCGACTCTTACACGGGAAGACACCCGAAGACACCAAAACCTGCATTCCTATACCCGTGAAAATCTACGAAAGCATATATATATATATATATATATATATATATATATATGCCATCATTTCAAATGAGATGAAGGGAGGACAACATTTCTGGGAAGCATCCTCAAAGCACCAGTCGTATCCCCTCCAAATGCCCTGAGTACATCTTCCGTCTTCATAATTTAAAACGGACCATTCATATTTTATGGGGCAAGGAATTCCCTGTGAAGAAGCCGCTCTTGAAAATGGATTCTCCGCAAGGGGCTTTTTCAAGTCAGCTGAGCTCTCAAGGCTGAGAGGGGTTTATTTATTTATTTCAATTGACTTGACTTATTTATATCCCGCACTTCAATTAAAGGACTGCCCCCCCACCCCCGGGGTGGCTTCCAAAGGAGAGAAGATGAAACAATAAAACACGACTCTAAAAATCTAGGATTAATGACATTTAAAAAGTGGCATGCATGCTAAAACAATCAAGACTGAAAACCAGAGGATGGGTATAAAATAGGACCCATTGAAAAACCAGCTCTGCCAGGATCCTGGGAAGACGTGGGCAAAGAGAAGGTCCTGCGAAGATGCCTAGTTTGTTCCCAGATGAGCATCTGGGTGTGTTCCACACCTGAAATGGTTTTTTACTTCCTTACTGATGCAGTTCAGTGCCTAGAACCTGAATTTAATGGTCTTATTAGGGGGGTCTTTTAAAAAAAACCAAGAAGTCTATTGCTTCAATTTAGAGTCATGCAATACATATCCCTCTTCTTTCCCCCTCTCAAAGCTATTTCATGTTTTGCAACCGCTTCTTACATTCCTGATATGGTTAGAGCAAAAAGCAGAAACAAAGAAAGTTTGCAATCTTTGATTTCTAAAGGGCAACAATAATTAATCCCTGAGCACGTGCAGGTCTGCATTTGAAAACTCACTTAGTACATTGTAGCACCCCCATGACAAAAGGAATAAAATGTGCTTTGCTTCTGCTGCCCTGATGCTCAACTCAGTTACTTGGGAATGATAAGCACCATAGTGTTGCAAAAAGGCAGCACTAATTGTGTCTGTGCCCACTGGGCCACCCTCTGGAGAACGAAGGCTTTTAAAAATGAAGAATCCTAAGATCACAGAGTTGGGAGGGACCCCGAGGGTCATCTAGTCCAACCCCCTTGCAATGCAGGAATCTCAACAAAAGCATCCATGGCAGATGGCCGCCCAACCTCTTCTTAAAAACTGCCAATTAAAGAAGCATACTGTAGCAAGAAGCATCCTGTTCATGCCAGGATAGGTGCGGAGGCCAGGCTTGTTTGGCATTGCTCCCATCATCTGTCCCCCTCTGGGTAGTGATTTGGGAGCTCTCTCAGCTGTGGGTCTCTGGACATCAGCCCCAAGATCCAAGGCCTTAGAGAAAGGTCTTCCAAGATGGCAGCAATAAACATCTAATAAACACTGCGAGTGCGGCTTTCTCCCAACTGAAGTGCAGGGTGTTTGAGGACCGGGACATTTGCAGGGAAACCAAAATGCTTGTTTACAAAGCTGTTGTACTACCAACCTAACTGTACACTTGTAAAACATGGACCACTTATAAACACCATCTCCAACTCCACCAAAGATTCCATCAATGGCGTCTCCCAAAAACTTTACACATCACTTGGGAAGACAGGCGAACTAATGCCAGTGTACTGGAAGAAGCAAAGATGTCGAAGCAATGATTCTTCAACATCAACTTCGTTGGACTGGTCATGTTGTGTGGATGCCTGATGATCGTCTTCCAAAGCAACTACTCTATTGCGAACTTAAAAATGAAAAGTGTAATGCTGGTGGTCAACAAAAGAGGTTTAAAGACTCTCAAGGCAAATCTAAAATAATGTAGTATAAACACCGACAACTGGGAAACACTGGCCTGTGAGCGCTCTAGTTGGAGAACAGTCTTGACCAAAGGTGTCATGGGCTTTGAAGACACTCGAACTCAGGATGAAAGGGAGAAATGTTCTAGGAGGAAGGCACGCTTGGCAAACCCTCATCATGATCAATTCCCTCCCAGAAACCAGTGTCCCCACTGTGGAAGGACTTGTGGATCCAGAATTGGCCTCCACAGTCACTTTTAAAACCATGTTTATGGAAGACAATCTTACTCGGCTACAA
Source organism: Podarcis vaucheri (assembly GCF_965113315.1). Lineage (NCBI taxonomy): Eukaryota > Metazoa > Chordata > Lepidosauria > Squamata > Lacertidae > Podarcis > Podarcis vaucheri. The sequence goes on from NC_138759.1 coordinate 2,783,315, forward strand.
GTGATCGCCAAAGAAGAAGTAGTAGTAGTTTTCTTTTAATAGTGGCCAGGCTCATTAGAATGAGGAACTGGAAGACCTTATGAGGGTGCTTCTCTGATCAATTGGGACAACAATGTATGGCAAATAGCCTTTGTGGAAAAATTAAACAATAATCTTAAACTGGCTCGAGGTCTGAAGCACAAGACCCTCTTGCAACTGACTGGCACAGCTCCATTATATGCATGGCTAAAAATGCAAATAGAAGGCTCCCCTCAAAGCTTTTTGGCTAATTTTTATACCTTCTGTACAAAGAGCAGTCTGGGATAAGAATGTAACATGTTATCCGGATGTTGTTTTGCAGGCACTGCTTAACACCAGCTTCCGGCCTAGGGTAGGATATTTCATCACTTACCTGACTGATGTTGTTACATAGTGAATTTAATGAAATCTTTAAAACCAAAGGTATTGTGAAGACATGGGAGAAATTAGTGGGATTAACCTCCTGGTAGTCGCTTCCTCGTTTTCCACACATCCACCGGCAACCATTGCATAGATGTGCAGACATGTTCCAGTGTAGATGTGAGCATTGGGATGAGCGCAATCGCAGATGAATGCATGAGTTGACCGTGTGTCTCTCTTTGCGATCCAGCATTTGCATTGTGATGTTGAAGGTCGCACGACCTTCTTCAGAGGTCAAGCCCCACTCCTTGATGCTCGTGTTCTGTGCAGCTCATACAACGGTCCCCGTCCTGGAGTGCAGGGGAGGGCATGTGGCGATGAGAGCTACACAGTGCCATACGCATTCTTTTCTTCGGGAAACCAGAACAACGTGTTCCTTCATTAGAGGCTCCTGCATCTCAACGAGTTTCCTCCGATTCCCAACGGGGCAGCTTGCAAGCAAATGTTATTCAGCAAATCCGAGAAACTTATAAACAGTCTCACCTTCGCAATGGCAGGAGATGCTTTCTGCTCTTCGGTAAGGACCTGGGCTTGTAGGCATGAGCCCCCTGGGCAAGTATTTCATAAGCGCTTCCTGGAAAGTCAGGATGAAATATGGGCTGAAATTAAAGATGCAGTTAGTTTTGTGTGCCATGTGCACACAAACACACACACACACACACACACAGAGAGAGAGAGAGAGAGAGAGAGAGAGAGAGAGAGAGAGTTTAGATCCCACTGTTTTCACTTTGATAAACCTCCAGCACAGGTCATATGTTCCTACCCATTTTAAAGCAGCAAAAATTTTTGACTATCATTTTCAATTTTGCGTGCCCTGTTTTTTCCCCTAAGGGCTCGTGGTGACTGTAACTTGCAGGAGGCTGCCTTCTTCAAGACAGTAGCAGCATGTCTCATGTGGCAGAGCTATGAAGCTGCTCTCCCGAGACCTGCACTGCCATTACCACTTACCTGGATGAGCTCTAGCAGGGGGGCTGTGAGATCAGCTCCATGTAGGGGTCCTGACTGGCGGCAGATGTCCCACCAGTGTCTTGCCCTTGGTGCTGTCTGCCACAGCAGTCCAGCTAAGCAGCGGCAAGAATGCCAATGTTGGGAGCGGGGCTCTGTGTCTTTGCCCCATACACTGATGTTTGTTCCAGATCAAAATATTTGATCAGCCCAGTATACCTGAAGGAGCGTCTCCACCCCCATCGTCCAGCCCGGACACTGAGGTCCAGCGCCAAGGGCCTTCTGGCGGTTCCCTCACTGCGACATGTGAAGTTACAAGAACCAGGCAGAGGGCCTTCCTGGTAGTGGCTCCCACCCTGCGGAATGCCCTCCCATCAGACGTCAAGGAAATAAACAGCTATCTGACTTTTAGAAGACCCCTGAAGACAGCCCTGTTTAGGGAAGCTTTTAATGTTTAATAGACTATTGTATTTTAATATTTTGTTGGAAGCCACCCAGAGTGGCTGGGGAAACTCAGCCAGATGGGTGGGGTATAAATAATAATATATTATTATTATTATTATTATTATTATTATTATTATTATTATTATTATTATTATTTGCACATCTGGACCTGTTTTGCCTACTCTGTCTGGTAGGAGAATGCAGAAAGTGCCAGGCTCAATCTGTAGTGCTGTATCTTGTTGTGAACACTGCAGTTTAAGAAGGACAGCGACAGAAGGAGGAGTGCGACCAGCGTGGGCTGATAATGCCAAGGTTGCAGATTTGATGACCGTGCGGTAACTCTGCATATTCCCGTATTGCTTGGGGTCAGGCTAGAATTAAACTATCCAATTGAAAGATCCAAGGAGCCCTTTGTTGGAGGCTGAAAGGGTGCGAGGCAATTGCTTTTGTCCACCACTGTCAAAACGCGCCTATTCCCGGCTGCAGCGCTCCATGCCTCCTGGTCACCAGTGACGGATTTGGGACTCTCAAAATTCAGCGGATTTCTGTGCGGTGCTAAAATTTGGCGCACCACCACCACCATGTCTCACCTTCCATTCTACAACATTGTTGTGGCGCCCCCTGTAGCTCAGAGCCTGGTAGCGCCGCACCGGTTGTGCTACCCTCAAACCACCTCTGTTGTCACCCAGAGGTTCCAGGAAGAGAATAGCATGATGTGGCTTGAGAAAAGAGCCCTGCAGGATCAGATCAAAGGTGTGTTATGGAAGGAGAGGAACACACACACACACACACACACACACACACTGGGTATGTTCTCCCCAGCAAGAGCAGCTTCTGCCATTTGGCAGGGACCGAATCGGAGGGGAGCTGTTGCCTTGCTGCGAAAACAAAGATAATTGTCTTGAGGACTCTTCAGTTCAAAGACTCTCAACAGCAACTCTTGTATTTGCATACTCCAGGCTCACGGAGCTGGCAGAGGCACTGCGGTGGTGGAAACAGAGAATGCCCCAGGGCCTTGCAAGTTCCTAATGCACTAACGGAGTTTTGGGCAGGAGAGAATTTCTCCCTGCAACTTCTGCTCAGAAGGAACCATCCTCCTCCACAAAGCAGCAGCAGCAGCAGGCAAGACAGTTCCGTTCCTGTGCACAGGAAAGCCGCATTTCTGCTGCAGTTCCACTAATTTCGCTACGCCCCCCGCTCCGCCAAGTTCTTTCTGACACCGACACCCTGCTCCCTTCATGTAGCAACAACAATAGTATATTACTTGTACCCCGCACATCCGACATCCTACAGCTGAGATTCAGTTTACACAAAGGACAACCAGATAATAGAAAGGACTTTTCCATATGGTTCATTGTTAAACTGCGGAACTCCCTCCCGCAGGAATGGCCACCAACCTGGGTGGCTTTAGCAGAGGACTGGACAAATTCACCTATGTCCATGGAGTTTTCTTGGCAGGGATACTGGAGTGGCTTGCTGGTTCCTGCTTCAGGTGGATCACGTTTGGTCAAAACACCTTGCCAACAAAGGCCTGTATAGTTAAAGCCATGGTTTTCCCAGTAGTGATGTATGGAAGTGAGAGCTGGACCATAAAGAAGGTTGATCGCCGAAGAATGGATGCTTTTGAATTCTGGTGCTAGAGGAGACTCTTGAGAATCCCATGGACTGCAAGAAGATCCAACCTATCCATTCTTAAGGAAATCAGCCCTGAGTGCTCACTGAAAGGACAGATCCTGAAGCTGAGGCTCCAAGACTTTGGCCACCTCATGAGAAGAAAAGACTCCCTGGAAAAGACCCTGATGTTGGGAAAGATGGAGGGCACGAGGAGAAGGGGACGACAGAGGACTAGATGGTGGGACAGTGTTCTCGAAGCTACCAGCATGAGTTTGTCCAAACTGTGGGAGGCAGTGGAAGAGAGGAGTGCCTGGCGTGCTCTGGTCCAGGGGGTCACGAAGAGTCGGACACGACTAAACGACTAAACAACAACAAGGACAAATTCACAGAGGAGGAGAGGGCTGTTGAGAGGAAGAAGAAGAGAGTTTGGATTTGATATCCCGCTTTATCACTACCCAAAGGAGACTCAAAGCAGCTCACAATCTCCTTTCCCTTCCTCCCCCACAACAAACACTCTGGGGGCTGAGAGACTTCAGAGAAGTCAAGGTCACCCAGCAGCTGCATGTGGAGGAGCCGAGACGCGAACCCGGTTCCCCAGATTACGAGTCCACCGCTCTTAACCACTACTACACCACACTGGCTCCTCTATTGAGGGCCAATAGTCATGATGCCTATTTTCTGGCTCCACAGTTGGAAGCTGCAATGGTTCTGAACACCAGTTTCTGGAAACCACAGGAGGGAGGGGGAGGTCTCTGGTGCTCGGATCCTGCTTGCAGGTTTCCCATTGGCGCATCTGGTCAGCAAGGGTGAGCTGAGGATGCTGGACTGGATGGGACAGCTGCGTATTCCTGCACTGCAGGGGGTCAGACTAGATGATTCTCTGGGTCCCTTCCAACTCTGCAATTCCATGATCTATGATCACTACCTCCGTGTGAAAAGAGGAGAATCTTTCAGCAGCCATACCCCTCCTCTGTGAATTTGTCCTTGTTGTTTAGTCGTTTAGTCGTGTCCGCCTCTTCGTGACCCCCTGGACCAGAGCACGCCAGGCCCTCCTGTCTTCCACTGCCTCCCGCAGTTTGGTCAAACTCATGCTGGTAGCTTCGAGAACACTGTCCCACCATCTCGTCCTCTGTCGTCCCCTTCTCCTTGCGCCCTCCATCTTTCCCAACATCAGGGTCTTTTCCAGGGAGTCTTCTCTGCTCAAGAGGTGGTCAACCCCTGTGAGGCTATAATATAATAATAATAATTTGTTATTTATACCCCACCCATCCGGATGGGTTTCCCCAGCCACTCTGGGTGGCTTCCAACTGAATAGTAGAAACATTAAAAACTCCCCCAAACAGGGCCGCCTTCAGTTGTCTTTTAAAAGTAAAATAGTTGTTTATTGCCTTGACATCTGAGGGGAGGGCGTTCCACAGGGCGGGCGCCACCACCAAGAAGTCCCTCTGGCTGCTTCCCTGCAACCTCCCTTCTCGCAGGGAGGGCCTGCCCAAAGGCCCTCGGCGCTGGACCTCAGTGTCCAGGCTGAACAATGGGGGTGGAGATGCTCCTTCAGGTATACTGGACCAAGGCCATTTAATGCTTTCAAGGTCAGCACCAACACTTTGAATTGTGCTCAGAAACGTCCTGGGAGCCAATGTAGGTCTTTCAGGACCGGTGTTATGTGGTCTCAGCAGCTGCTCCCAGTCACCAGTCTAGCTGCCACATTCTGGATTAGTTGTAGTTACGGGGTCACCTTCAAAGCTAGCCCCACAGAGAGCACATTTCAGTAGTCCAAGAGGGACATAACCAGAGCAGTCTGTGGACAGGGAGGGTCTCAGCCTGTGTACTAGATGGAGCTGGTAAACAGCTGCCCTGGACACAGAACTGACCTGTGCCTCCATGGACAGCTGTGAGTCCACAATGACTCCCAGGCTGCACACCTGGTCCTTCCAGGGCACAGTTACCCCATTCAGGATCAGGGAGTCCTCCACACCCGCCAGCCTCCTGTCCCCCCAAAACAGTACTTCTGTCTTGTCAGGATTCAACCTCAATCTGTTAGCCGCCATCCATCCTCCAACTGCCTCCAGGCACTCACACAGGACCTTCACCGCCTTCACTGGTTCTGATTTGAAAGAGAGGTAGAGCTGGGTATCATCCGCATATTGATGGACACCCAACCCAAACCCCAGCTGAAGCTAGAAAGCCGCCTGTGGCAATGGGGTTAAATATATTGTCCCACCTTACAGGGCTGTTGCAAGGCTTTAATGAAAGCTATACATTTATTAGCTTTCTCTCCCCACACTTTTGCCCAAAGGATCCATGGGCGGCGAAGGACAGAGTAGGAAAAGCAATATAGTGGAATACTATGATTAAAAACATAGAATCATAGAATGGCATCATTGTAGGGACGGCGGGGGTCATCTAGCCCAACAATTTAAAACATTTCATAACAATTGCTCTATGCAATACAAGTTGCGCACTTTGGGAAAGCGCTATAAAAACATTCCTCCTTCTAGTGCTGCAGGGATGTTTCCTCAACGTGATATTTCTGAGAGATCTGGGAACCTGCTTCTGCCGTCAAGCCCTGCGTTTTGCAGCGAATGGGTTTTTTTGCTCTCAAATTACTTTCAAATCTTCTGCAGAATAGATGAGAACATTGTGCGGCTGTTTGATTTCCCTGACCTGAACGGAGGTTGATTGCGGTTTTGAATTCTCTGCCTTACATAAGGAGATGCCGGGAGCTTGCATCTCTCTCTCTCTCAGAAAGAAAAAGAAAGAAAGAAAGAAAGAAAGAAAGAAAGAAAGAAAGAAAGAAAGAAAGAAAGAAAGAAAGAAAGAAAGAAAGAAAGAACACTCTGCTCCTCCAACTGATGGTCTCTCAAGGGCTGCAGAGCTGAAAGGAAGAAGCTGAGGCTGTCCCCATCCGTGAGACAGAGAAGGAACAGCTGCCCCAATGCTTCGTCTTCCTCTTCCTCTTCCTCTTCCTCTACCCTCCCTATTCCTTTTTCCTTTTATGCCATGCCTATTAGATGGTGAGCACGAAGTTAGGGTCCTTTTGGTCTTTCAACATTGCAGGCACTATGTCAGCATTAAATAATTAGAGGTGTTCACACTGTTGCAGTCAAGAAGGGCGCAAACTGTGAACCTCTTTACTCCGGAGCTGAGCTGTGTAAGCTGGCAAGCTTACGCACTTGCCCACAAACACTTGTGCATGTGCAGAGAGCATTAGAGATGTCCTGCACCTGTGTTCAGCATTACATGTAAACAAGTCTATGATTACGATGGCGATGCCTCAATCCCAGGTAGAGTAAGTTGTAGCTTCCTGACCTCACTCATGACATAGTTCTTCCTTAAGGTGCCAGGAGTCACATAGATGCCACTCACGGTCCCAATGTGAACAATGTCCACGCAACATGATGATCATATACATTTGTAATAGATAATCCTTCAAACCATTAAAAGTTCCAAATGAAATCTTTAGTCTCGAAGTCTCTGAAAATCTTTAAATGAAGCGAGGTATCAAACTTTGTACGGTGAAAGACAAGCTGTGAAGCTTTGTGTATTCAGCAAATATGATGTCCAACACTGAACAGTGATTCCAGATATTGACTACTGTTTCGTAGAATTCTTCGTCAGCATGGTGAGAGGATATAGAATGCTTCATAAACTGAAAATAAAATTTTACAGACGATGACCTGCATGACATATCACTTTACAAAAATTATAAACAATAATACAAACAGTAATGAAAAAGAGTACATACCCCATCTTATTTTGAATGAATGTATGTGAATGAAAATATCAAATGCTGTGGAACAGTGCTCATATAATAATGTAGTCACTGCTAGTAACAATCTTTTTTTGAGAAACATATAAAGCTAACTCCAGGTGATGCTAGTAACAAGGAGGTTGAGTTTAAAGGTACAGTGCAAAGTTGTTGTTGTGGTTGTTTAGTCGTTTAATCGTGTCCAACTCTTCGTGACCCCCTGGACCAGAGCACGCCAGGCACTCCTGTCTTCCACTGCCTCCCGCAGTTTGGTCAAATTCGTGCTGGTAGCTTCCAGAACACTGTCCCACCATCTCGTCCTTTTGTCCCCTTCTCCTTGTGTAGCACCCTGCTTGTGGTTAACGCTTAGCTGGAATGAAATATTCAACGCAGCAACAGAGAAATTAAAATAATAATTTATTTGTCAGACAAATAAATGAGAGGCACAGTGGTATATGGTTACCAAGCTCTGGCCTGGCCTCCTGCCATTATGGCCAGAACTTATATTCCCTTAATCCAGCCCCCTTTGCTCCTCCTGTGGCTGCCTCTGTTCAATCAGCCTGGTTGAATTTCCTATTGGCTGATTGCTATAACCAATTCTAAAAGATACACCCATATCCTCCTGTCCTTATATGGAACACAAAGAGCTATATATTGTTACATCTATAAATGACAAATAAGTAGTAATATATCTTACATGTGTCTCAACAAGGAATCTTAATTACCAGCTCACCTCTTGCCTTCCTTGCCCTCCAAAACAGATGGTTAATAATTTTAAAATTTTATCTTGAACAGATGTCAGAGACCTTGGGTTCATATTCTCATGCATCATCAATGAAATATCTCCTTTTGGAGGTCTTTAAACAGCCATTTGTCATGAGTGCTCGATTGGCGTCTCCTGTCTGACAGGGGGGCTAGACTAGTGGCTGACTTAATTTCAAAATACAACTCTTACAACTATATGAAATCTAGCATTTCTTAAATCCTTTGCATAATTACATCTATGCCAATACACTTAATACACAACACAGGTAGCCTCTTAAAAGGAATAAGGCCTTTGTAAAGTAGAAAAGGAACTCAGTAAAAAGGAACACAGTAAAAAACCGCTTTAAAAGAAGCCTCTTCAGTTTACACCCCCCCCTTCTCCAGCCAGTTGCTTTGTTTTCCATGTGCTCTTGGCCTTTTGTCCTGTGGCTCAAGTTTAACGGTTTTATTTTACTATTTACCCATTCCTAATTATGTTTATCTCTGCCTTTTTTATCTTCTGTAACATGTAGGGTCAGTGTCCTCACTCAGTCTGTAATTCCAGCTTTTACGACTTTGAGAATTGTTTTCTGCTATAAATCAAGGGGCCCCTTTGTCTAGGAGGAAAACATTGCCAGTGTTTTCTTAAGCAGCTGGTCTGCCTGGCATGAAACTTTTGAAAATCTAAGCCCATTTAATTTAGGAACCTGATCAAGATATAAGCCAATATATGCCTTGATTAAAAATGCAGTCTATATTCAGATGCCACACTTGTGCCCTCCATCTTTCCCAACATCAGGGTCTTTTCCAGGGAGTCTTCTCTTCTCATGAGGTGGCCAAAGTCTTGGAGCCAGTCCATCACTTCCTATTTCTCTGTCAGTGTGGGCACCACTTGCAGCTTCCTGGGTTTTTCAGCACCCAAGGAAAATGACAATATGTTTTATTTAGGTGCTATCTCAAAATCAAACAAACAACTTCCAAAAACGTCCCCCTAAAACACCAGCAAATTCCACCAAAAGTCCACAAAAAAACCCCTTTCTCAAACTCCAATTCTCCACAGACCTCAAAGGTCAGTGCAAAGGCTCATGGGAGGACTTTAATTGAAAATGATTACCAAGTACTTACAAATGTATTTATATTCTTTATTATTATTATTATTATTATTATTATTATTATTATTATTATTAAGTGAGGGGAGAGACTTTGTTAGGCAAGGCCTCCTTCCCCCTGCCTTGCTCCCCCCTCCAGTCTCTGCTTCTCAATTTGTATTGTATTATTTTAAGTACTGTGGCTTGCCGTTGTTTTATTGATCATAGTTTAGAAATTATTTATTGTAACTGTTGAGTGGATTTCTGTTTAACTTTTATATGTTGATATTATTATTTTATACTATTCTAATAATTGTTGAATGTTACTTTTTGATGTAGATTGCTTATTTTAAAGTTTTGTTTTATTATCACATTTTTGTATTGCATTAGATTGTTATAAGTTGTACATTTTTTGTTTCTTCAGCTTGTAAACTGCCTTGAGTATTGTAAGATAGAAAGATGGTATACAAATAAAAAATGATGAATTGTTGTTGTTGTTGTTGTTGTTGTTGTTGTTGTTGTTGTTAAGCATTACCTGACATTTCAGAGGTAAAATTGAAATTATTAGGTTTTCTGAAAGCAGATGATGTGGTTCTTGATTAAACAAAACAAATAGCAGATTTGAATTCCTCACAGCCAGAAATATGCAAACATTGAGTTTCACCCCCTGAAATTGACGCCCCCACTAGGGAAGATGGAGCGAGCTTGTTTTCTGCTGCTCTCGAGGGGGAGACCTAAACCAATTAGGAAGGACTTTCTGATGGCAAGAGCTTTTTCGAGAGTGGACTCCCTCTGAAAGTGCTGGGCTCTCCTTCAGTGGAGGTTTCTAAGCAGAGGTTGAATGATTGTTCCTCAGGGATTCTTTATCTAGGAATCCTGCATTGCAGGGGGTTAGACAAGATGACCCTCGGAGGTCCCTTCTATTCTATTCTATTATTCCTTTTCCTCTACCCTCCCCATTCCTTTTTCCTTTTATAACGTTTATGTTTATACTGTGTGTGTGTGTGTGCAGTCATACCTCTTGTTACGTTTGCTTCAGGTTAAATCTTTTCAGGTTGCATCCCGCGGTGACCCGGAAGTACTGGAAAGGGTTACTTCCGGGTTACGCCGCTCACACATGCGCAGACGCTTAAAATGATGCCATGCGCATGCACAGAAGCGGCACAACGCGACCCGCGCAGACATGCAGACGTGGGTTGCGTTCTGCTCATGTTGCGAACGGGGCTCCAGAATGAATCCCGTTCGCAACCAGAGGTACCACTGTGTGTGTGTGTGTGTGTGTGTTTATAACAGCAACAGGTAGACATCCTCATAAGATTATAGAAGATAGGCTTCCCAATGGCAATGTTTTGAAGCAAAGGCTGATTGCAGTCTCATGTATATTTTTAACAGATTTTATACGTGTAGGGTAAAGGTAAAGGACCCCTGGACAGTTAAGTCCAGTTAAAGGTGACTATGGGGTTGTGGAACTCATCTCGCTTTCAGGCCAAGGGAGCCGGCGTTTGTCCCCAGACAGCTTTCCGGTCATGTGGCCAGCAGGACTAAACCGCTTCTGGCGCAACGGGACACCGTGATGGAAACCAGAGCACACAGAAACGCCATTTACCTTCCCACCGGAGCGGTACCTATTTATCTACTTGCACTTTTGGGGGTGCTTTTGAACTGCTCGGTTGGCAGGAGCAGGGACCGAGCAACGGGAGCTCACCCCATTGCAGGGATTCGAACTGCCAACCTTCCGATCTGCAAGCCCAAGAGGCTCAGTGGTATTTAAATCTATTAATACTTAATTGTTTCTAATGATTTTTCTGCGTTTTTAGCAGTTCTTGTTTTGATCTGTAAGCCATCCCATTAGGGGGGGGGGAGGCAGGGTATAAATAAATAACATCAACAGTGATGCCTATTAGAGGGCAAGCCTGAGGGTAGGGATCGTCTTATAACACATTTACTAAATAATAATAATAATAATTTATTATTTATACCCCGTCCATTTGGCTGAGTTTCCCCGCCACTCTGGGTGGCTTCCAACAAAATATTAGAATACAATAGTCCTTCAGATATTAAAAACTTCCCTAAACAGGGCTGCCTTGAGATGTCTTCTAAAAGTCTGGTAGTTGTTTTTTCCTTTGACATCTGGTGGGAGGGCGTTCCACAGGGCGGGTGCCACTACTGAGAAGACCCTGTGCCTGGTTCCCTGTAACCTCACTTCTTGCAATGAGGGAACCACCAGAAGGCCCTCGGTTCTGGACCTCAGTTCTGGGCAGAATGATGGGGGTGGAGACGCTCCTTCAGGTATACTGGGCAGAGGCCGTTTAGGGTTTTAAAGGTCAGCACCAACACTTTGAATTGTGCTCGGAAACGTACTGGGAGCCAGTGTAGGTCTTTCAAGACCGGTGTTATGTGGTCCCGGCGGACACTCCCAGTCACCAGTCTAGCTGCCGCATTCTGGATTAATTGCAGTTTCCAGGTCACCTTTGCAGTAGTCCAAGCGGGAGATAACCAGAGCACCCACCACCCTGGCGAGAAAAAACCCTGTTAAATGATGTTCACAACGTTACATTAAAAGTGCGTGCAATCTGCTCCCCTCTGCAAAGAGAGGCGGACACCCCCAACAGATCTTGCTCCTCCACTAAACAGAGGTTATGTGGCCATCTGTTAGGGAATCTTTAGCCCTGCGTTTCAGGGGGTTGGGATAGATAACCCTCAGATATCCCTTCCAACTCTAGCATATTAGAATTCTCTGATTTTTTTCGGCAGCTGCTGAACAAATACCTCGGGATGGCTTGCATGACCAAGAGCCTGGGCATCCTACTGATGCATAATACATTTCCCTCCTTGCCACGGCTGTCTGACAGTAATGGAATAGTCCCAGGTTTCGCTGGCGGATAATCACTTCGGTAGCGGCGTAATGAACATTTCTGGCCCTGCGCACACGCACGGACGCTCTGCTTAACACCCGGACGGCTTTGCTTTCGCTCCAGCCAACCGGCCTCTAAGCAGGGGCCGCAATAATCAATTTGCGGCAAACTTTTGTTCTGCCCAAGACTCTAATTTACGTTGCCAGGCTGAAGATTCCGAGCCATTAATCATCTGTTTTGTGCTCTGGGTGGCTTTCATATTTAACAGGCGAGGACGGAGACAGAGAGAGGCTGTTTACCTCGCAAGTCCATCTCACAGCCAGGAAGGCAGGAGCATTGTGTGTTGTTGTTGTTTTTTCAGGAAACGTGGGTTGGGGAAATAAGAGAGGTGGGCTGGATGTTCCTTAGGATGAGGAGTTCGGCTTATTTTGTCACGGAGAACACAGATAAAGCTTTCTTTCCCCTCTCATATCACTAGAACTCGTAGATTTCCAGTGAAACGGATTTTTGGAAGTCCTTCATCGCAAGGCGCAGAGTTAAACTGTGGAACTGCCTCCCACTGGACACAGCGATGGGCACCACCCTGGATGGGTTAAACAAATTCATGGAGGAGAGGGCTATCGGTGGCTACCAAGAGGCAATTCAAAACAAAAATTTATGGGAAAGTGGGATAGATATAAAACATATGTTCAAAAATGCAGTAAAGGTTCGCTATCTATGCTAGCATTTGATTGACGTTGGAGTGAGACTGAGTTGAGAAATAAGACTAAGAGCACATATAGGAATGTATTAGATAATATGTAAAGAAGTATACAATAATAAGAATACATTCATTTGTGAAAAAGGAATATACAATGGGAAAGACAGAAAGTCCAGTGTGTTCGTATGTATATGATTGGGGGGGGGGTTGTTTTTGTTTTTTCTTTGTTCTTTCTTTTTTTGTTGTTTCGTTTACATTCTAGGTACAGTGGTACCTCAGGTTAAGTACCGTATTTTTCGCTCTATAACATGCACCTGACCATAACACGCACGTAGTTTTTAGAGGAGGACAATCCGTAGGCATGCCACCCGTAGGCATTTCCTCCATAACACGCACAGACATTTCCCCTTACTTTTTAGGAGGAAAAAAGTGAGTGTTATGGTGCAAAAAAATACGGTACTTAATTCATTCCGGAGGTCCGTTCTTAACCTGAAACTGTTCTTAACCTGAAGCACCACTTTAGCTAATGGGGCCTCCTGCTGCTGCCGTGCCACCGGAGCAAAATTTCTGTTCTCATCCTGAAGCAAAGTTCTTAACCTGAGGTACTATTGCTGGGTTAGCGGAGTCTGTAACCTGAAGCGTATGTAATAAGATCAAAACAAGAACTGCTAAAAACAAGAAAATATCATTAGAAACAATGAAGAAGAAGAAGAAGAAGAAGAAGAAGAAGAAGAAGAAGAGGAGGAGGAGGAGTTTGGATTTGATATCCCGCCTTTCACTCCCTTTAAGGAGTCTCAAAGCGGCTCACATTCTCCTTTCCCTTCCTCCCGCACAACAAACACTCTGTGAGGTGAGTGGGGCTGAGAGACTTCAAAGAAGTGTGACTGGCCCAAGGTCACCCAGCAGCTGCATGTGGAGGAGCGGAGACGCGAACCCGGTTCCCCAGATTACGAGACTACCGCTCTTAACCACTACACCACACTGGCTCTATTAATAGATTTTAAAACCACTGAGCCTCTTGGGTTTGCTAATCAGAAGGTCGGCGGTTCAAATCCCCACAACAGGGTGAGCTCCGTCCCAGCTCCTGCCAACCTAGCAGCTCAACAGCATGCCAGTGCAAGTAGATAAATAGGTACCACTGTGGCAGGAAGGCAAATGGCTTTTCCGTTCTGGTTTCCATCACGGTGTCCCGTTGCACCAGAAGCGGTTTAGTCCTGCTGGCCACATGACCCAGAAAGCTGTCTGTGGACAAACGCCGGCTCCCTCGGCCTGAAAGCGAGATGAGCGCCACAAACCCATAGTTGTCTTTGACTGGACTTAACTGTCCAGGGGGCCTTTCCCTTCCCTTCCCTTCCCTTCCCTTCCCTTCCCTTCCCTTCCCTTCCCTTCCCTTCCCCTTTACAGCAAAGGGGTTGGTCACTGTGGGAACTGGGACCAGAGCTGCCCTGATGAGCCCCCAACTCTTGCAGGAGTAGAAATCCTCTTAAAAGCATGCACAGCTAACTTATTTGATTTTGGCCCTGCTTTCTCATGCCAATGCTTCACATAGATGAAAAAACCAATAAAATAGAATACGTATATAAAATTTGTATATAATTAAAGTCCTGTAATGTGACAATGTTTACCGATGTAATATAAGAATGTTAACAAATTATAAAAATAAGCAGCAAGAATACTCATTGCAAAGTATTGGAAGACACAAGATCTACCCACCCTGGAAGAATGGCAGATGAAGGTGATGGACTATATGGAACTGGCGGAAATGACTGGCAGAATCCGAGACCAGGGAGAAGAGTCGGTGGAAGAAGATTGGAAGAAATTTAAAGACTATCTACAGAAATATTGTAAAATTAATGAATGTTAGAATGATGTTGGATAGAATCCAAGTGGTTTTCAGCTGTAATACTATAAGGGAATATGAAAAATGGATTATTAATAGGTAAAAATTTAACGTTACAATATTTTAAGATTAAAGACTAGGATAAACAAAGAGGGTAAGGATTTGCTGAACCAACAAACTGAACTGGAATACAAAAAAGGGAGGCGTGAGGAGGTCCGGGAAACAAGCTAATGAAAAATAAGTAATGGAAAGAATGAGTTGTTTTTAACCATTTTCATTTTGTATTTTTTTATTTTTATTTTGTAATACTTTAAAAAATTTAATAAATATCTTATTTTTAAAAATGCAATTTTTTTTTTAAAAGGAAGCGACAGAGGAGGGGAGAGAGATTCTCTTGTGTGGAATTCTGCTTGCAGGAGTCTCCCAAACATCTGGTTGACCGCTGTGAGGAGAGGAGGCTAGACGAGATGGGTCTCTGGCCTGATTCAGCAGACACTTCTTGCTTTCTTATGTCCTGCACAAGCTTTTGAGATTCCTGGGCAGTCATTTCATTTCATTAATTGTGTATATCCTCCTTCATCAATGGATCTTAGGACGGTTCACCTTTACCTTTTATCGTTTCTCCCCTCAGCATTCTCTGTTTAGTTTCCTTGTTAAACATGCCCAACTCCTTCAACCATTCCTCATAAGGCTTAGTTTCCAGACCCCTGAGTTGAGTTGCGGCATTTCATGTTGCAGACGGGGCTCTGGGCGGATCCCGTCCATAACACAAGGTACCACTGTAATAGATATCTGAAGCCATTAATACATAACAAAGTATGTATTTTATCAAAGTAATTGTTGAACTGAAATACAATTAAGAAGTATATTAATACTGAAATACAGTTAAGAAGAAGTATATTAATAGTGAAATAATTATTAAGCTCTAACTGTATATAGGTTTTATTTTATTTGTTTTTTATCTTATATTTTGGAAATGTACATCCATTTTTCCCCCTTTAAATTTTTTTGGGGCCCCCAAGTGCGTGGGGCCCTAAGCTATAGCTTGTTTAGCTTATACGTAAATCCGGGACTGCTCAGAGGCCAGGAAGGGGCAGGTGGAATGAGAGCAGGGCAAGGCGGCCTCCGCCATGCTGTCTTGCAAGTTTGAAGATTTTAATTAGACCTCATTATTTCTCCCCTATGGAAGCTCCTCCTGTGCCTTCGGAGACCCTGCCACCTCGGAAGGGTCGCCGGCTGGGGTCCTGGGATGCACGCAGAGAGCTCCCAGCCCTCCCAAAGGATGCTTTAATTACCAAACTTTTAACGAGGAGTGGCACCGGCGACCCAGGGCTGACCGCACATATTGTTCACAAATGCTTGGAACACCACACACACACACACAAACGCCGCCTTCATAACACAGCACATTCTCTCGCCTTCCTGCCTGCTCTCAGAAATAACCCAGGACAGAATTCAGAGCAAAAACCAGAACTTGGAAGGAAACGCTTAGCAGTTTGGGCTGATGTCCAGCCAGCCAAGCAGCCAAGCTTTTCACATGCTCAGTGGCACTATGATATATGTGAATTATTAGGAGACATTTGCACTAAAATGCTGAGGAACTTCCAGCAGGACTTAAAGGGGAGGGGGACGACCATTTTGCTGTAGGATTTTGGAGACAGCTCCCAAGTTAAAACAGTTCAACATATCCTAAGACATCTACAACCTCTCCTAGACAATGACAGTTCTCTTTCTCAAGCTCTGGGAAGAAGACCTTTCATCGCCTACAGACAGCCACCCGGTCTTAAACAACTCCTCACCCACAATAATACAACAACCAGACTTAACATGTTACAGATAGGTAGCCGTGTTGGTCTGCCATAGTCAAAATAAAAAAAATTCCTTCCAGTGGCACCTTAAAGACCAACTAAGTTAGTTCTTGGTATGAGCTTTCGTGTGCATGCACACTTCAGAGTGTATCTGAAGAAGTGTGCATGCACACGAAAGCTCATACCAAGAACTAACTTAGTTGGTCTTTAAGGTGCCACTGGAAGGAATTTTTTTATTCAGACTTAACATGGACACTGGTACCAGAACCTGCAATAAACCCAGATGCCAACTTTGCTGCCACAGACACTCGGAGAACACCATCACTGGACCCAACAACATCAAACACACCATCTCAGGCCTATTTAATTGCTCATCTTCTAACATTGTTTATGCCAGCAGTGCCCTTCAGCCCTCTATATTGGACAAACAAGCCAAACCCTACGCCAAAGGGTAAATGGACATAAATCTGATATCAGGAATCACAAGGCAGAAAAACCAGTAGGAGAACACTTCAGTCTCCCAGGATATTCTATACAAGATCTCAAAGTAGCTGTCTTTTTACAGAAGAATTTCAGAAATAGACTGGAAAGAGAAGTTGCTGAATTGCAACTAATTGCCAAACTTAAAACCATGGAGAGACCTGGTCTGAATAGAGACATTGGATTCTTATCTCATTATACATGATAAAGCTATTTTTAGCCACCTCCCCCCTTGCTTTTTCTTGTAAGACCAATTGCAGTCATTAACTGTCGTCAACAGGTTTACCACACCTCTCAGCCAATCACCCATCTCCCACCACCCTTCTGAGTAATACCCCTCCCCACCCTCTCACTATATATAAGGGCCTGGTGACATCTGTTTCAGTGTATCTGAAGAAGGGTGCATGCACACGAAAGCTCATACCAAGAACAAACTTAGCTGGTCTCTAAGGTGCTACTGGAAGGAATTTTTTTGTTTTGTTTTGTTTTGGAAAACCAGGAGTGCTGTTCCCCCCCACCCCATTATGGAGGCAGGTGAATTTGTCACACCCCTCCTCCGCTGGAAGAAAAGGGTGTGGGATGTAAACACAGGAGCAGTCAGTGACAACATTCCTAGAGTGTACATGTTAGAACATGGGGAGGGTTGTCTGCCCAGCAAGCAGGTAAACTTCCTAGGGACGGACTTCCTCCGCATGTGACCAGAGGTGGGTGTGGCCTCACCTGTGCAGGTAATGACAAAAGCACAGGGCAGGCAGCCATCTCTCTCTCTCTGCCATCATCTTTCGAAGAAGCAGGATGCCCTCTTGGCTCTCAGCCAAGAGAGGAGAGGGCTATCTTCCTATAAGATAGATTCTAAGTGTATTTTACCTTTTTAAGCCTGTCTGCCGTCTGGGATCATATTGTGAACAGATCGTGAGTAAACTCTTTTATACTTTTATAAAGACTGTGTTGTGTCTTGTATTTTAAGATGGAACAAAGGGGAAATTACCAGAGTAATTATTATAGAGGTTCTAGCGAACCTGTGCACACGTTACCGTTGCGAACTTAAAGGGGAATGTCTATAAACTCTGCTGATATTTTGGGAACTTGTTAGCACAAGTTGGATAAGGATATAATTAGTCAATATATCCTCTCCTGCACCCCAGAACATTCCCACAAAGGGAAAGTGGTTTCTCCCTAGGGGAGAGCAATATGGCTTGAGGACAGTATCGCCCAATGAGGGGAGGTGGTGGCAGGCAATTTAAGCCTGCTCAGGCTCACCCTCTCTCCACTTGGCTAGTCATCTCTTTTCCAGGGACTGAGTAGGAGATTTGGTGAGGGGGGGGATCCTAATGGACTTTGGGTCTTCTGTTTTTCACCTGCTCTACATTGTTGGGTGGTTATGGATGTGTGTGTTTATAAAATATATCACAGAATGGTAGAGTTGGAAGGGATCCCAAGTGATCTATCTAGTCCAACCCTCTCCAGTGTGGGAACCTCAACTAAATCATAATAGAATAGTAGAATTGTAAAAGTTGAATTTATATACTGATCGGTGTGGTGGCAAAAAATAGAGCATGGAAGGAAATGTTTTGTGGGTTGGGCTCCAGCCATCCAAGCAGCCACGTTTTTCACATGCTCAGAGGCAAAAAGTGGTTTTCAAACTGATGTGGAGAACTGCATTTAGGGGTTTGAAAACTGGGGAGTGACATGGACCTATTTGCCCATTCCTGGGCGAGGGTCTTCTCAGCTGGAGCAGCCTGTTTGGGGAATGTCCTCTCAGTATGGGCTTGCTTGGGATCTACCGTTTCATTTTCAGTGCTTTCTAATCTTGAAGGTACCAGCATGAGTTTGACCAAACTGCGGGAGGCAGTGGAAGACAGGAGTGCCTGGCGTGCTCTGGTCCAGGGGGTCACGAAGAGTCGGACACGACTAAACGACTAAAACAACAACAGGCTATTGCACAAAATGCCTCGCTGGTGTTTATTTATTCTCTACAATTTCTCTTAAAAGGCATTCAAGGTTCTTCCCCAGCTTAATTTAGGAGCAGTTAAGGGGCGCAGGTGGCGCTGTGGGTTAAACCACAGAGCCTAGTACTTGCTGATCAGAAGGTCGGCAGTTCGAATCCCCGGGACGGGGTGATGTTAGAGAAATATGTTTAAAGTTAAAATGAAAAGAAAGAAAGATGTTAAGTGAATAAGTTAATATTACGAGAAAAATTGGTTTTGGAAAACTGTTACAATGATATACACTGAAATTCAGCTAGGGGGATTTGAGGAAGTCACTTAACAATTTTACTAAGATTGGATCAAGTTCAGTTATGATTTTTGTTTGTTTGTTTGTTTTTATTGATTTTCCAAAATTTTAAACAATTTGAAAAAAAATTTGAGAACCTGACTGAGACTAAGTGATTTACAGGGTAGGACCTGGTTGGTGGCAGTGTATTAGTGGTGTATGGGTCAATAGTCCGTGAGATGACCGGGGGCTCCGTACGAACGCCACACATGCTTATTTTTAAAGAAAAGTTTGTTGAATGTTTTCATTAGAAATCTTGGAAATATTCATACGGAAAGGCAAGGGATGCATCTCCAAAATAATTCACTAAATGTTGGCCATGTGGTTCCACACCTGAGGATCACCTGGGGAGCTTCAAGATCAGAAAGGAAGCCCTAGAGCCCCATTCTTCTTCTTGGAAATTCTTCCAGGGGAACATCTAGCCAGCTCGATGTATCAAGCAATCTTTTCCCTCCCTCCCTCTGGCTTTCTCTCTCACTCTCCTTTTCAAATAACAATTCAATTATTTGGCAGAGACTTATCAAGGAAAAGAGCACTTCTAATCCCGTTTAACCCTCTTTGGCTTTTGAATTTGCTCCCCAGGCTTTTAGCATAATGAAAACACATCCCATTTGCGTTGGGAAACTTGGACACACAGAGATCCCTCTTGCCTCCCCCCCCACCCTGTTTCCAAGGCTGCGATGGAGGGGTGGATCTCTCAAGGTTAGTCTCTCTCTCTCTCTCTCTCTCTCTCTCTCTCTCTCTCTTGCATTTTCCCAAATGGGGGCTCAGTTCTCTACCTCAGGTTTGCAGTTCTCTGCAAATTCATCCTAATACGAAAAACATCTGGGGAATTTCAAGAGGTGTCCAAACCTGCTCAGATTTCTCAGGGCGATTCCACACACCTCTGCTCTGCATGCAATTTCAGGGAAATTTGGAAATGGTTGTGCTGTGGCAGACAGTGGCCTGCAAACAGGTTCTGTGGCAACTTGTGCGACAACTGGCCCCCGGCCAAAGTAGTCCCTATCCACTCGCTCCTCTTCCTCTCCTTATTCCGTAAAGCACTTTTCTTTCTAATCGCCGCCTCAACCTCCCGACCCCATAGGAAATTCAAATCCAATTTAAATCCAATTTTGCATTTGTTGAAGTGTCTTCTGTCAGCTCTCTGTTGAATAAATAAGGTAATTTGTCCCTGGGAGATATCCCCGCAGGCCTGATCGATACGTCTGATGTGACTCAGCCTCCTCCCCGCACTTATGCTAATATTTTTATTCCAAGGCATCATCAGCTAATATTTCGTCTCAGTTCTAGAGGTGGCCTTGCCAGGAGGGACAGGTGAGCATCTGCTTTAGGCGGTGGGTTCAGGGTGGCAGTGGGGTGGGCAGCCATTGCTGTACCTCAGGGCAGAACCCACCCAGGAAGGTCTCCGGGGTGGGAGATTAGCCACCAAACCTAACAAGTGCATATTCTTGCTAGTTAGCATGGGAAGGGGTTAAGTCCATAGAGATGAATTGCTGATAGGCAGGTACTCAGACCATAGAAATACAATTGGTAGAGAGGGCTCTGTGTGATGACATTTCCTCTTGAAGCATATAGTACTTCCTGCCCCTCCTTTCTTTGACTAGCCATAAGGGCATGTGTGTGCTGCGCTAGCTCCAGCTTTCAGCAAATGTCTGAAGCTGATTATATTGTGAATGTAAGTATTTTGCCTGCGTAGTTTTGCTGCTGTCTCTGCTGTGAACCAGTGCATGATTACAAAGTAAGTAAATCTTAATTTTAAATTTTACAAGTTGTTGCTTGATTCTTTCTTAAGATCGGTAAGAAGGAGGAAGCCAGCTTACTTACAGCCTATGTTTACTTAGTTATTCCTATGCCTTTAATTTTGTTGCCAAGCATGGAATTTTGAAACTCTGTTCATCCCACACATGTGGGCACCTGGGGGGGATAAATTGCAATTAGTATATCCTCTCCAGCCCATTAAAACCCACCCCACATCCTGCACAACCTCCCCTGACATTCACAAGAGCACCATCTTATTCTTATGTGACTTCCCTGCATTGCATGGGGGAATGTGCAAGAGAACTTCCTGGATAATTTGGCCCAATGTGAATGAATGAGGTGTAGGAAACCTGTGGGGGAAGAGCCTCCGTCCTCCATTCTCTCCTTTCCAGCAAATGGTTTGGAATATCAGCCTCTTTCAGTTGTCATGGCCTCCATTCACATCAGTGGAGGCAAATGGGAGCACCTTTTTCAGAACTGGTGTACATCCAATAAGCTGAACATTGGAAGATCCAGGAGAGCTAAAAGGAAGGACTTCTTCACACAGCGCAGAGTGAAACTGTGGAACTCCCTCCCAACTCTGTGTGGGATGAACAGAGTTTCAAAATCCCATGCTTGGCAGCAAAATTAAAGGCATAGGAATTCTAACATCGGCCACCAACCTGGATGGCTTTAAAAGAAGATCAGACAAATATCTGGAGAAGAGGACTATTGGGGGCTACTAGCCACGAGGGCTATGCCTCCGCGGTTGGAGGCTGCCATGCTTCTGAATAACAGGGGAGAGGGCTCTTGGGCTCAACTCCTGTTTGCTGGTTTCCCAAAGATTTGAATTTCCTATGGGGTCGGGAGGTTGAGGTGGCGATTAGAAAGAAAAGAGGCATCTGGGTTATCATGGCTGTGGGATGTGAAACATTACTTGACTGCTCTTCCTAGAGTGAACATGTTTACACATGGGGAGGAATGTTTGTCCAGCCAGCAGGTCAACTTCCTGTTTCCTTCTGGGCTGGGACAGACTTCCTCTGCATGTGACTAGAGGTGGGTGTGGCCTCACCTGTGCAGGTAACGACAAAAGCACAGGGCAGGGCAGCCATCTCTCTCTCTTTGACTACATGCATCCAAGAAGCAACATCTGCTTAGCCAAAGATGCTCTCTTGGCCTCCAGCCAACGGAGGACAAAGGGACTGTCTCCTTATGAGATAGTTTCCAGGTGTAAGTTACTTTTCTAAGCTAAGTCTGCCCTCTGGGATCCGATGTTAGGATATTTCCGTTCCACCTTAAAAGGGAGCAGGCTTTGTGAGTCACAGAGTCTGCGCATTTCCTGTTCACAGGATGTTTATGTTTTCTGTTGCTTTCGTTTTCTCTCTCTTGGTGTCAGAGACGCTGAAGCAGGCGGTCATGTTTTTTCTTTGTTCTGACCAACGCTGAATAAACTTGTAAATATGCTCTCCTGTGTGCATCTTTTGCTGTGCATTATCTGCTGATAAGAGCGTGCATTAGTTCTGGAATGTGGCAAGCTATTTCTGGAGCTCGTGCCGCTAATTGCTGATACTGCGTGTCTACGGGAGATCGATGGACGTCCGGAGGCGATGTGGGGCCATGGTGGACTTTGTCTCCCTGGCAGTATCCCAACATCCGATTGTGAACAGAATGTGAGTAAATTCTTTTTATACTTTTATAGAAGACTGTGTCGTGTCTTAGCTTTTATGAGGGAATAAGGGAAAAATACCAGAACAGTTGTTACAGAGGCTTTAGCGAGCCTGAGCAAATGCATCCGCTGTGAGTTTAAAAAGGGGAATGTCACTCTGCTAAATTGTGGAACTTGTTTACACAAGTTGGAAAGTCTATAAACAAACAATATATCCTCTCCTGCATCCCTGAACATTCCCACAATAGTGAGAACTGGATACTGGATTACATGAGCCATTGGCTGGATCCAGCAGGTCCTGCTTAGGTTCTTATGCCTCACTGCCCCCTGTGGAAGTGAGTTCCATAGTTTAATTCTGTGCTGCATGAAGAAAAACCTTCTTTTCTCTGGGCTGAACCTTGCAACATTCACCTTCATTGGATGACAACAAGTTATAGTGATATGAGAGAGGGAGAAAAAAATTTCTCTAGGCACTCTCTTCATGCCATGCCTAATGTTATAAGCGTCTCTCCTCTTGCCTTACTCACCTTTTCTCCATATTTAAAAGTCCCAGATACTGCACCCAGCGGTGGAGGAAGTTTTCTCTGGCACCTGGGGTGTGCTGGGCCCGGGGGTTAACCCAAGCAATGTGGTCCAGGTTCAGTCCCAAATCCAAGGATTCCACGAGGAGTCAGTCCAACAGGGCCAAGGCTAGGTCAGGCACAGGGTCACAAGCAGGTCCTAGCAAACAGCAATGTTGCTCCCACAACCTGGGGTGGGGTCCAACAGTCTTTTATCTCTGATAACCATAGAATCCTAGAGTTGGAAGAGACCACAAGGGCCATCGAGTCCAACCCCCTGCCAAGCAGGAAACACCATCAGAGCACTCCTGACATATGGTTGTCAAGCCTCTGCTTAAAGACCTCCAAAGAAGGAGACTCCACCACACTCCTTAGCAGCAAATTCCACTGTCGAACAGCTCTTACTGTCAGGAAGTTCTTCCTAATGTTTAGGTGGAATCTTCTTTCTTGTAGTTTGGATCCATTGCTCCGTGTCCGCCTCTCTGGAGCAGCAGAAAACAACCTTTCTCCCTCCTCTATGTGACATCCTTTTCTATATTTGAACATGGCTATCATATCACCCCTTAACCTCCTCTTCTCCAGGATAAACATGCCCAGCTCCCTTAGCCGTTCCTCATAAGGCATCGTTTCCAGGCCTTGGACCATTTTGGTTGCCCTCCTCTGGACACGTTCCAGTTTGTCAGTGTCCTTCTTGAACTGTGGTGCCCAGAACTGGACACAGTACTCCAGGTGAGGTCTGAGCAGAGCAGAATACAGTGGCACTATTACTATATTCTGTAACGACCGGTCCTGATCCCCCAGTGACTCACCTCCCTGTTTTGCCTAAAGGTGAGCACTCCTCCTGCGAGTACTCATCTCTCTCCTTCTCTCAGACCTCAGTCTCTGCAGCTTGGGAGACGTCGGTGGGTTACTAAACCCAGAGGCCGCCTCAGCCTCTCCTGACCCGACCGGTAGTGGAGCAGCTGTAAGTGATGACCCAGCTGGAGGCAAGGAGGTCATCCCCACATCTGGAGCCAGGGCAGGATAAGACCCCTGACTCGGCCCAGCTGGTGCTTGTTGCAGGGGAACCTGTGCAGACTGGGACTCTTCAGAATCAGGCCCCAGACTTGGTTCAGGTGATGCCTGGGGCAAAGGATCCGGTGCGGACTGAGACTCCTCTGGTTCCGAGTCCAAGCCTGAGTCCCAGGCCATCACATGGGGCTGCGTGCTCAGAGGTGAGGCAAACCACCCATAGGGACAGGGCTGGGTACCCATAGGAGCAAAGTGTGTGGCACCCATAGAGGAGGGAGAAAGGTTGTTTTCTGCTGCTCCAGAGAAGCGGACACGGAGCAATGGATCCAAACTACAAGAAAGAAGATTCCACCTAAACATTAGGAAGAACTTCCTGACAGTAAGAGCTGTTTGACAGTGGAATTTGCTGCCAAGGAGTGTGGTGGAGTCTCCTACTTTGGAGGTCTTTAAGCAGAGGCTTGACAACCATATGTCAGGAGTGCTCTGATGGTGTTTCCTGCTTGGCAGGGGGTTGGACTTGATGGCCCTTGTGGTCTCTTCCAACTCTATGATTCTATGTGCAGTGGGGCCTCAGCTGTCCTGCAGTGGGGGGGGGGGCAGGCAGCGGGCAGACAGGGCAGAGCCTGTGGGTGCCAAGATGTGTGGCTTGTGCGTACTGCAGGCCCCACGGTGACGATTGCTGCCCACCATTTTGTAACACATACTCCCATCAGGGTAACACCTGGGGCGGACTGCAGCCCGCGCACCCCCTCCGTACGCCCCTGACTGCACCCGTTATTCATAGTGGAGTTGCCCCATCCCCTTGATCTTATTATTTTCTGGGTCTTGCTCTTTTCTGGACCTTGTCCAGCTCTACAATATCCTCTTTGTGGCGAGGTGACCAGAACCGCACACAGCATTCCAACTGCAGCCGCACCATAGATTTACATAACGGCATTAGCACATCGACAGTGTTATTTTCAGCGCTGTGATCTTAATTGCACGGACTGCTTTAGCTCTTGTTGCTTTTGAAGTCTCCGATGAGTTTGATGGATGCCCCGGCTCGGCGTCTGATGGAGCGAGCAAGGGCCTTGACGCTTGGACAGGCGAGGGGGAAATTCTGGGCTTTCCAGACTGATGCTGGCAAAACTGTCTGGGCCGTTTTGCAAGGTGTTCCATCTTCATTTGCAAACCAGATGAAAGACGTTTTGGCTTCCCTTCAGGCGCTGACAGCAGCGAAGCACCTGGAGGCTGGCCTCCCCTTGGCAGCAGAACAGACAGGATTTAGGAGAGGAAGGCAAGCAAATTGTGACGGCCTTTGCAGTTTGGGAAACGCCAGCCACGGATCATGCCCTGCTGGGTGACTCCCTGTTTGCCCAGGTGGACAAAAAGGGACAATAACATCAGGAGCTTATTTCACTCCGGGGGTCGGGGTCATTTGTATTTCTTAGGCTGTTTGGGGGTGGGTGGGTCAGAATTTGGGCAGGCCTGATGTATTTCTTTAATTAATTGTTATGAATTTGAAGGGTCACAGTCTGGAAGATGACCCTTGAGTCCCTTCCATTTCTTCAGACCCTGTCTGGTGAGAGGACCCTCCAAGTGTCCCTATTTTCCAAGGACAGCCCCGGATTTACAGAAGCCCCCTCAGTTTCTGATTTGATCCCGGAACGTTTCTCTTTTCCTTAAAACGTAAAGGGACCCCTGACCATTAGGTCCAGTTGCGAACAACTCTGGGGTTGCAGCGCTCATCTCGCTTTATTGGCTGAGGAAGCCAGCGTACAGCTTCCAGGTCATGTGGCCAGCAGGACTAAGCCGCTTCTGGCGAAACAGAGCAGCGCACGGAAACGCTGTTTACCTTCCCGCCAGAGTGGTACCTATTTATCTACTTGCACTGGTGTGCTTTCGAACTGCTAGGTTGGCAGGAGCAGGGACCGAGCAACGGAAGCTCACCCCATCGTGGGGATTTGAACTGCCGACCTTCCAATCAGCAAGCCCAAGAGGCTCAGTGGTTTAGACCACAGTGCCACCCGCGTCCCACCCTCTTTTCCTTAGGATGTCCCTAATTTCATCAGAAAAATGTTGGGGGGTATGGAGTTATGCGCCTCAGGTTGCATCCATGTGTAAATAAAATACCGCAAAGACACCAGAGTCTCGGCTGACCTTCATTCCAAGGAAACTGAACCCGAGTAAACGCCTGGAAGCCCAGGAGTCTTTTGCCACACAGAGATTCAGGTGGCATGAACATTTATGTTCATGAGCATTTGAACCCAACTCTTCTTCCAAAATAGCTCCCAGAGCAACTTGTGTGCATTCAGTTTTTTTTCAGTTTGGTACAAACAACTTGGGACCCAAACACTGCAAACCCAGAAGTAAGAAGTAAGTTTGCGAACCTTTTTCAGAAACTGAACTTGCTCCGTTTTGAGTGCTACACTTCTGCTCTGAGTGCCACACTTCCATTTTAAGTGTTACACTTCCGATTTGAGTGTTACACTGAGGTCTGTCTGTTTTTGCTATTTATTTTGCATTTTTGTTTTTGTGGCTCTTTTTTGTGACTGTGTGGAACCCAGTTCAGCTATTGATTGACTGATTGATTGTGTGACTGCAGTACATCATTCATTGCTTTCATTTTCTGTATCAATGGTCTTGTTAGATAGTAAAATTCATGCTAAATTGCTATTTTAGGGATTGTTTTTAAAAGTCTGGAACGGATTGATCCGTTTTGCATTACTTTGTATGGGGAAGTTTGTCTTGGTTTTGGAATGCTTTGGTTTTGGAACGGACTTCCGGAACGGATTAAGTTTGAGAACCAAGGTACCACTGTATAAAAGATACAACACGAAAGGAAAAGGGAACAGGGAGGGGAGGGGGGGAAGCAAACTCAAGCACCAAATCTTGAAATGAAATAGTAGTTCTTAGGATAACCAGTTGAAATGGAAAGAATTTGGGGTCAGGGGACGCCCGTTGTTGGAGGTCTTTCAGCAGACAGAAAGAGCCCTGCTTCCTCCAGGGGACCCCGCAAAACCCTGCCATTCTCAAAGCCTCTGTAAAATCACACACACACACACACACACACACACACACACACAACCCTTCCCATCTAGCCAGTAGGACCAGCCAGTGGCGTAGCGTGGGTTGTCAGCACCCGGGGCAAGGCAAGTAATTTGCGCCCCCTAACCCGTGGATTTGCGCCCCCTAACCCGTGGATTTGCGCCCCCTAACCTGTGGATTTGTGCCCCCTAACCTGTGGATTTGCGCCCCCTAACCCTAACCCCCAGATGTTGCGCCCGGTGTGGCCGGCTCCCCCTGCACCCCCCACGCTACGCCACTGGGACCAGCAAGAGGCACAAATGGTCTCTTTGCTTTTGGCATTTCCCAAACCTCTTTTGCTTAGCCTGAGTCTGGACCCATCACAATACGAACTGGTGCTGCCTTTGATCCTTGCCAATAATAATATTACAATGCAGCCCTTCCAGTTTCCTTCTCCTGCCTATTCTTTCATCTGAGCAGTGAGTCTCTCCGCCTGGCACGTTCCAGTCGTCTCTGCCACCCTCTGGGCAGGAGCCAACTGCAAACAAGTTGTCAAGTTAATTCAGACGTTTTAACATCCACGTCTTATTAAGAGATGGAAATATGCAGCTGGGGCTCAGGGAGCAAGGGGGGGAGCTTTACTTCAAGCTCCCCAAGAGCTCTGAAAGCTAAGCAAGGAAAATGCTCTGGTCTGATTTGCAGGATGCATCCTCTTCTACCTTTCAGGAAGCCTCAGATATTGTGCTATTATTGTGTAGCTTTATTCCAGAGCAGACTCCCTATCCAATCTTTGCCAACCTGGTTCCCTCCACCTGGTTCCCTGCACTACGGCTCCTATCAACCCCAGCTGTGGGAGATAATTCTTCCCCCCCAGTAAGATTTTATTAAGAGAAGAAGAAGAAGACAGAGTCCCCTCTCACAGGTAGATCTTAACGTGTCCCACACAGAAAAAGGTGAACCCTCCCATTTCTCACCTGGGATCAGTGGCGTAGCGTGGGGGGTGCAGGGGGGGCCGGCCGCACTGGGCGCAACATCTGGGGGTTAGGGTTAGGGGGTGCAAATCCACGGGTTAGGGGGTGCAAATCCACGGGTTAGGGGGTGCAAATCCACAGGTTAGGGGGCGCAAATTACTTGCCTTGCCCCGGGTGCTGACAACCCACGCTACGCCACTGCCTGGGATCCTAACTTCTCCTTGCCTTCTACCCTGGGAGATCTTCCCTTCCTTACCTCTGACACAGGAAACAATTTCCATGGGGAACTGGGGACTCAAGACTCCCCCCCCTCCAGTGATTCAAAAGAGTCTGTGAGAGCAAAGCCATTATGGATACACACTATACAGAGGAAATATCCGGCTGTTTCATCCTCTGCCTAACTACCCCCTGCCCACCCATCACCCCACCATCTCACATCCATCCATGGTCCTTGAAATACAATTTACTCAACCCATTATTATTTTTACTATATATGCAGAGCACTCCCTGCACCTTAAATGGAGGCATTTTTCACGCTAACGTTCAGTTAGGTTCCTCCACAACCAATTTGGAATGTAGTGTGTGTCTTCAAGGGGAAATTCCCCTCCCAGTTGGGACTAGATGACCCTTGGGGTCCCCAGCTGGAATTCTGTGATTCCTGCCCCACCTTGCCCCATACTTCATCAGCTTCTGTGGATTGACCGCCAAAGTGCAGGGTTCTGTGGTATTTCTAAATGGCTGTCGCCTCTCCTAAGTTTTGTGTGTTGTGGTTGGTGGTCTCTAGCCCTTTCCCTTTCCCTTTCCTTTCCGGTGAAGGTCCTGTTTTAGTGCCTGGAGGGGGTTGGAGAATGGATAGTGGCTAACGGGTTGAGGTTGAATCCTGACAAGACAGAAGTACTGTTCTTGGAGGACAGGGGGCAGGCGGGTGTGGAGGACTCCCTGATCCTGAATGGGGTAACTGTGCCCCTGAAGGACCAGGTGTGCAGCCTGGGAGTCATTTTGGACTCACAGCTGTCCATGGAGGCACAGGTCAATTCTGTGTCCAGGGCAGCTGTTTACCAGCTCCATCTGGTACACAGGATGAGACCCTCCCTGCCTGCAGACTGTCTCGCCAGAGTGGTGCATGCTCTGGTTATCTCCCGCTTGGACTACTGCAATGCGCTCTACGTGGGGCTACCTTTGAAGGTGACCCGGAAACTGCAATTAATCCAGAATGCGGCAGCCAGACTGGTGACTGGGAGTGGCCACCAAGACCATATAACACTGGCCCTGAGAGATCTTCATTGGCTCCCAGTACGTTTCTGAGCACAATTCAAAGTGTTGCTGCTGACCTTTAAAGCCCTAAACAGCCTTGGTCCCAGTATACCTGAAGGAGCGTCTCCACCCCCATCGTTCAGCCCAAACACTGAGGTCCAGCTCCGAGGGCCTTCTGGCGGTTCCCTCACTGCGAGAAGCCAAGTTACAGGGAACCAGGCAGAGGGCCTTCTCGGTAGTGGCACCTGCCCTGTGGAACGCGCTCCCAGCATATGCCAAGGCAATAAACAACTATTTTACTTTTAAAAGATAACTGAAGGCAGCCCTGTTTAGGGAAGTTTTTAATGTTTGATATTTCATTGTGTTTTTAATATTCAGTTGGAAGCCGCCCAGAGTGGCTGCGAAACCCAGCCAGATGGGCGGGGTATAAATAACAAATTATTATTATTATTACTACTACTACTACTATTATTTTGAACTAAAATACAGTAGAGTCACAATGGTGGCAATGGTGACTCTGCCTCAGGAGCATTGTGGCAGCTGTGGGCCCCAGTTTGCCACTCCAGACAGCATTAGTGTGTGCTTGGGCATCCTCTGGACATGCCCATGCTTTTAGATTTCACATGTATATGAGCTTTGATTCCTGCATTGCAGGGGGTTGGACTAGATGACCCCTGGGTGTACCTTCCAACTCTGCAATTCTGTGTTTCTGTTAAATGCTTCGTGGAAGCAGGGAGTTGCTGGATCTCTCCTACAGACACTTGTAAACACCAACGAAATGTAAAGCTTCCTATGTAGCGCAGTGCCTGCCAATTCATGTATCAGCTGGTACAAGTCGCTGCGAAGAGTTGATAACATATTAGTTTTTCCAGGGGATGTTCATCCATCCAAACAGAGACTCTCGCTCCTTTTAAATCGTGGCAGGTCAGGTTCTGCCGCAAAGCAGACGAAGGCATCGTGTGGGCAAGAGCCTTCAGCTATGTGTTGTAGCATTGTACAGGTGGAGGGACTCAGGCAGTGATCCTTGATGTCAGACGAAGAGGGCTGTGGGGAGCTGAGGCTGCCCCTCGTTTTGCCTGTGAAATTATGGGCTGGCGCGCAAAGGAACAGATCTGCCGGCAACACATTACTGATGCAGTAACAGCACATTAATGGGGGGTTTATTCTGGAGCCTCCACACAGGGTTCCCCTTTCTAGAGTCACTTGGCGATGCTTTCCTGCGTTATTCCTGGCTGGAGGGAAAGTCTTGTCTTGCAGCGCAACAGAAGTGGGACAAATACAAGGTGTGGACAGAAAGTTCGGTGAATGGTCACAGAAAACAGACAGTGAGAAATATTCGAACATACATGACTTATGAGGGACGCGGGTGGCACTGTGGGTTAAACCACACAGCCTAGGACTTGCCAATCAGAAGGTCGGCGGTTCGAATCCCTGCGACAGAGTGAGCTCCCGTTGCTCAGTCCCTGCTCCTGCTAACCTAGCAGTTTGAAAGCACGTCAAAGTGCAATTAGATAAATAGGTAGCACTCCGGCGGGAAGGTAAACGGTGTTTCCGTGCGCTGCTCTGGTTCACCAGAAGCGGCTTAGTCATGCTGGCCACATGAGCCGGAAGCTGTACGCTGGTTCCCTCGGCCAATAATGCTGCGAGATGAGCGGCGCAACCCCAGAGTCAGCCACGACTGGACCTAATGGTCAGGGGTCCCTTTACCTTTACCTTTACCTTTATCTTTATCTTTACATGACTTACAGGCCTTCAAGTAGGCCCCCTCTGATACAATGCACCATTTGTAGAACTTTTCTGGAGAAGCCCTCTTTTCACGCTGCTTTCGGTTCCCTCATCGCAGCAGCTTGGATGTGTGAAATGTTGGGAAATCTGTGCCCTTTCAGTGCAGATTTCAGTTTTGGAAAAAGAAAGAAATCCGGTGGGGCCAGATTGGGAAATTAGGGAGGGTGGAACAACTCCGTAACCTCAGTAACGATTTCATGCAGAATATGCAATTCTTCCACCATCATTTGGACAGACAAACATCGATCCTGCATCAAGAACTCACAAACTCTGTTCACATTTGCCGCCGTTCTGCTCTTCGATGGTCTGCCATACTGAGGGTCATCTTCAATGGTTTGCCGCCCTTCATGGAAATATTTAAACCATTCATACACTGTCTTTCAAGTTACTTTCTATGGGGAAAGCATGCCTTGGTTTGGGAACACTTTGGTTTTGGAATGGACTTCTGGAATGGATTAAGTTTGAGAACCAAGGCTCCACTGCACAGTGGTACCTCATGTTACAAACACCTCAGGTCACAAACGCTTCGGGTTACAAACTCGAAAAAAGAAAGACATAAAAAAGAAGGATGAGAAGTTGTTATTATATGCAGTAACAGCGGCAAGAATTTTGGTGGCACAAAAATGGAAACAGGAAGAAATCCCGACGAAAGAAGAATGGAGAATGAAGTTGATGGAATACGCAGAATTAGACAAGCTAACGGGGAGAATTCGGAACCGGCGAGACCAGAGATTTACCGAGGACTGGTATAAATTTACAGAGAATATTAAAAATATATGTGAAGATCAATTAACGTTTGTAGGTTTTCAAGAAGCTCTGTGATAATAATGGAAAGAAATATTGTTTTATAATAACAATTGCTAAGATTAATTTGGTTTAAAAAAAACACGGAAGTCTGAAAGTGGAAAGAGTAGAATTGGATGTATAATTCAAATGGAATGTTTTTCTTTTATTGTTATATTTGAAACTTTATAAATAAAAATTTTTGAATAAAACACCTCAGGTCACAAACGCTTCGGGTTACAAACTCTGCTAACCCAGAAGCAGTACCTCAGGTTATGATCTTTGCCCCAGGATGAGAACAGAAATTGCGTGCCAGTGGTGCAGCAGCAAGATGCCCCATTAGCGAAAGTGCACCTCAGGTTAAGAACGATTTCGGGCTAAGAACGGACCTCTGGAACGAATTAAGTTCGTAACCCGAGGTACCACTGTTTTCTAAAGACAGCACAGTCTCCTCTCACCTTCATTCCTGGAACCCCAGGCATCTCTCACCACTCGAATATTGGGCTGCATGCAACATTATGCTTTCTCAAAGGCCAAGCTGGCTAACATTGTTGCTTACCGAACTGCTTCTTGATATTGTAGGATTTTCTTTCCTCCCCCGCCTTGTTTCTAATGTGTTTTCCATTTGTACGTCTTCATGAAATTATTTCGTGTCTTGCGTGGTGGCTTCATTTTCAGAAAGCCGTCTCTCCTCGCCCTGGACCCCTTTGGCAGAGTGGCCGTGTCACGCGGGGTGTGAATTGAAATGGCTCTATTAATGTTTTGGAGGCTGCGAAGAGCAGCTTGCAGGTCACGGAGATGCTGATGGAAGCTTTCAAAGTGGCTGCTCTGCCATGACATTCCTAATATACGAAACCTTAACATTATCATGGATGTTCTCTTACGGTGCAGATTATTCCGGCAGCTCAATATTTTGCTAACTCTTCTAAAACACTTGGTGGGGAAAGTAAACAGGATTTGCGGCGTGTTTCGCACCCGCAAGTGTCACTCAAACTGCTCTTTATAGAACAGGCTTTTCGGTGCCCCAGATTTATTGTTCTGATCGCCCCACCTCAAAAAGGATATTGCAGAGTTGGACAAGATTCAGAAGAGGGCAAGCCAGATGGTCAGTGGGATGCAGCAACTGCCCTGTAAAGAAAGCTTGCAGTGTTTGGGACTTCTTAATTTGGAGAAAAGGGGAGGAAGTGGGAACATGGTAGAAGTCTGTAAAACTATGCATGGCATGTAATTTGTGGACACCCAATGAAGCTGAAGGGACGCGGGTGGCGCTGTGGGTTAAACCACAGAGCCTAGGACTTGCTAATCAGAAGGTCGGCGGTTCGAATCCCCGCATCAGGGTGAGCTCCCGTTGCTCGGTCCCTGCTCCTGCCAACCTAGCTGTTCGGAAGCACGTCAAAGTCAAGTAGATAAATAGGTACTGCTCCAGCGGGAAGGTAAACGGCGTTTCCGTGCGCTGCTCTGGTTCGCCAGAAGCGGCTTAGTCATGCTGGCCACATGACCCGGAAGCTGTACGCCGGCTCCCTCGGCCAATAAAGCGAGATGAGTGGTGCAACCCCAGAGTCGTCCGCGACTGGACCTCATGGTCAGGGGTCCTGTAATGAAGCTGAACATTGGAAAATCCAGGACACATTCAAGAAAATTCTTCTTTATGCAGCACATAGTTAATTTGTGGAACTCTCTCCCACAGGAGGCAACGATGGACAGCAATCTGGATGGCTTTAAAAGAGGATTTAATCATAATCATGCTACTTTATTTTTCTGTACCTCGTCCAACTGACTGGGTTGCCTCAGCCATTCTGAGCAGCTTCCAAAGTGTCCTTTCCTACTGCATCACGGTGTGGTACGCTGGTTTGATAGTCAAGTGATGGGAAGTGCCTACAGAGGGTGGTGAATACAGCACAAGATATTATGGGCTGTCCCGTGAATCAGCTGGATGAAAGAGTGGAAGAACGTTGCCTCAGGAGACTGAGGAAAATTCTCAGGGATGGTTCACACCCTGGCCGGCACTTTCTTGATCTCCTGCCCTTGGGCAGAAGATATAGAAGCAGGATTAGTCGCACCAACAGGGTAAAGAACGGCTTCTATCCGTGGGCTGTTAGGCTGCTGAATGAAAAGAGAACAACAGGGCAACTGACTTTGGGGTTTGGTGGATGTGCGTCCGTAAACGAGGGGAATGAAGACTAAGAGAGCTGAGTGGGGGGCTGGTGCTGGTGTAATCTCACTGTATACAAGTTGTACAAGTAACCATAAAGTATTTCATTCATTCATTCATTCATTCATTCATTCATTCATTCATACTGAAAACAGTAACAAAAGCAGTAGCCACAGCGACAAAAGCAACAACAGCAACACAAATTCATGGAGGAGAAGGCTGTCAATGGCAACTAGCCACGTTGAAGTCAGCAATGCTTCTTGAATACCAGTTGCATGAAACCACAGAAGGAGAGGGGGCTCCTGTGTTCGAATCCTGCTTGCAGGTTTCCCACAGGCACCTGGTTGGTCACTGCGAGAACAGGAGGTTGGAGCAGATGAGCCGCTGGTCTGATCCAGAAGGCTGTTCTTGTGTCAGTGCAATCTGGGATTATTTACATCCCCATATCAAAATTCAGGGTCCCCCATCTCTACATCACTAGAGACCAGTTTTTGTTTAGTCGTTTAGCCGTGTCCGCCTCTTCGTGACCCCCTGGACCAGAGCACACCAGGCACTCCTGTCTTCCACTGCCTCCCGCAGTTTGGTCAAACTCATGCTGGTAGCTTCGAGAACACTGTCCCACCATCTCGTCCTCTGTCGTCCCCTTCTCCTTGTGCTCTCCATCTTTCCCAACATCAGGGTCTTTTCCATGGAGTCTTTTCTTCTCATGAGGTGGCCAAAGTATTGCAGCCTCAGCTTCAGGATCTGTCCTTCCAGTGAGCACTCAGGGCTGATTTCCTTCAGAATGGAGAGGTTTGATCTTCTTGCAGTCCATGGGACTCTCAAGAGTCTCCTCCAGCACCAGAATTCAAAAGCATCAATTCTTCGGCGATCAGCCTTCTTTATGGTCCAGCTCTCAC
Organism: Podarcis vaucheri; assembly: GCF_965113315.1. Classification (NCBI taxonomy): domain Eukaryota; kingdom Metazoa; phylum Chordata; class Lepidosauria; order Squamata; family Lacertidae; genus Podarcis; species Podarcis vaucheri. The sequence goes on from NC_138759.1 coordinate 2,818,117, forward strand.
TTCCATACATCACTACTGGGAAAACCATAGTTTGAACTATACGGACCTTTGTTGGCAAGGTGATGTCTCTGCTTTTTAAGATGCTGTCTAGGTTTGCCATCACCTTTCTCCCAAGGAGCAGGCATCTTTTAATTCCGTGGTTGCTGTCACATGTGCAGTGATCATGGAGCCCAAGAAAGTAAAATCTCTCACTGCCTCCATTTCTTCCCCTTCTATTTCCCAGGAGGTGATGGGCCCAGTGACCATGAACTTTGTTTTTTGATGTTGAGCTTCAGACCATATTTTGCGCTCTCCTCTTTCACCCTCATTAAAAGGTTCTTTAATTCCTCCTCACCAGTTTTAAGGCTTATCAAAATCTGCTACAAGTCTAGCGCACGACTGGGTTGGAGCCTGGACTCACTTAGAGGGCTCGTTTTGGGCCTGGCTATTATCCTGCGTACTGTTAATCACCCTGCGGTCATAAGGCCTAGAAACTTGGGGTAGTCTTTAAATGGAATCCATTATTTTCTGGACCTCCGATGCCGCCTGTGATACCAAATGATTTATAGGATGTTCCTGCGAGGGCAACTGTTGGTTAATTTCCTACGGATGATCAGATTGTGGTGCGCGTAGAGACCTCTTTCCAATCTCAGGTCGCCTGGGAGGTGAAGGGTCATGTTTTTCATCTCCGCTAATCCCCCAGGCCTTCCTTCCTTCCCCCAAAAGTGTATTAATATATTATTGACCCCTACTGGCTTGTTGTGTTTTCATGCTTTCCTCCGGCAGATTAAAACCTCAGACAATAATCTTTGCCTGGGCTGGGCGCTTCTACTCTCCCCTCCAACCAAGCCTTCGACTTTTATTTCCTCCTGCTGGATTATACATTTTTAAAAAATGATGCACCAGGGAACTGTCAGGGGAGGCGCAGAACACGGCAGCTTTTTTCCGCCTAATCCCGCGGCACATCAGAGGATCAACTTCTAATTTGATTTGATTCCTCAGAAATGTCTGGGTTGTAGGAGCCATGCAAGGACTCTGATGTTTACAGCTCTGATCTGCTCTGCAACAAGACCGGAAACAGCTTCCTCCTACCACTGACTGCCCCCACCCTTCCCACAAGCTCCCAAATGCCACTACGCCTTTTTACGGTTTTATTTTTCAAAATTGTAATTAAATAGAAAAAGGGTAGGAGAGAGAGGCTGCGCCAGAGCCACCCTTATCATTTCCTTTTCTTATTTACAGATTCCATTTCCACCCCACCTTTCCTTCGTGGTGGCAGGCATAGTTCTCCTCCTCCTCCCCCATTTAATTCCCACAACAACCCGGTGAGGTAGGTTGGGCCGAGAGAAGGAATTACTGGCACCCAAGGTCAGCCAGTGAGAGCTTCATGGCCAAGTGGGGATTCGAACCCTCCTCTCCCAGATCCTAGTCCAAAACTCTAAGCACTGAACCATACATCCCTTTATGATAGCCACCCATTTCCTCCCCCATTCATAGCAGGCCTATATTCATTGACGAAATGCAAGCTGCGATCCCTGCATTGTACAGGGTTAGACTAGATGACCCCTGGGGTCTTTTCCAACTCTATAATTCTGTGTTGAATAGCATTTGTCTCCTGCAGTCCCTTTGAAGAGCCTCACACCTGTGCAGTGAAGGTCTTCCTTCTCTGGGTCTCTCCTATTCCTTTTTCTTTCTGCCCCATTCAGCTATAGTCCATCACCAGGGTGAGGTTAGGGGATGCCCACCAAAGGGATGGCACCACAGTACAATTGCAGCTCTCTCGGTTTGTTGTTGTTTAGTCGTTTAGTCATGTCTAACTCTTCGTGACCCCCTGGACCAGAGCACGCCAGGCACTCCTGTCTTCCACTGCCTCCCGCAGTTTGGTCAAACTCATGCTGGTAGCTCCGAGAACACTGTCCCACCATCTCGTCCTCTGTCGTCCCCTTCTCCTTGTGCCCTCCATCTTTCCCAACATCAGGGTCTTTTCCAGGGAGTCTTCTCTTCTCATGAAGTGGCCAAAGTCTTGGAGCCTCAGCTTCAGGATCTGTCCTTCCAGGGAGCACTCAGGGCTGATTTCCTTAAGAATGGAGTGGTTTGATCTTCTTGCAGTCCATGGGACTCTCAAGAGTCTCCTCCAGCACCATAATTCAAAAGCATCCATTCTTCGGCGATCAGCCTTCTTGATGGTCCAGCTCTCAATTCCATACATCACTACTGGGAAAACCATGGCTTTAACTATACGGACCTTTGTAGGCAAGGTGATGTCTCTGCTTTTTAAGATACTGTCTAGGATACTCTCACTTTTAACTCACACATTTTCAACCATATGCGGTTGATGGCAGGCTGGTTGGAATTGTGCAAGTCAAATGCTGTTCAAGGTGGAGAGCTTTTTTTTCCCTCTCCCAAAAAACCATGAGACACAAAACAAACAAAATGGTCAATTATCTTCCATTTATGACCCAACACAGTATCCAAAACATTGTCTTGGAGCACTGAGGTGCAAAGCTTTGAATCAAATGCAAAGCATAAAAGAAAAAGAACGCGAAGCATCCATGCAGCTGCGACGTGGAAGCCTTTCCAAGCTCTGAGTTTTCCCAGAGCAGGTAAGTAGCAGCGGTTTTTCCGATCATAAAATGGTATTGGGGTTATATGACAATTGCTTTTCTTATTGCCTCGCAAGGAAGAGAGCTATGATACGTGAGAGGAGATGGGGTTCAATTGAGATTGTTGCTAAATTAACCAGATAGTGCTAAAGGCAGGAGAAGTGGCTTAAAAGCTTTTTTTCCATGCTGAGTCTGCCGGGGGCTACTTGGCACATTAAGAGCCCTTGAGCTACCTGCCTTCCTTGCTAGACAGCTCAGCGTGCCGCCCCTGGGAGACTTTCACGAGATATGATATCATCTTAATAGATGGTCCTGGTTGCAGGCAAGCTCTCAACCTGGTTCCCCCCACCCTGGCGTGGGTGGAGCTATCGCCCTCACGCCAGGGTGGCACCACAATCACCCAGGGCTATTGCCCAATCATGTCAAAGGGTGATAGTGGGTGGAAGTATAAAAGCGGCAGTGCGAGGCTGCTGCTTCACTCTGCCGAATACCTCCCCTCCCTCCCCTTAACTTAGATCCTTTGGCCTTGCTTTGGACTTTGGTTGGTTGTCCGGCTTGAGTCAGGGGCCGGGTAGGATTTCTTTTCCATTCGGCAAACTGGCAAGGGCCACTTGGTTTTTGCCTGGTAAAGGTAAAGGGACCCCTGACCATTAGGTCCAGTCGTGGCCGACTCTGGGGTTGCGGCGCTCATCTCGCTTTATTGGCCGAGGGAGCCGGCGTACAGCTTCAAGGTCATGTGGCCAGCAGGACTAAGCCGCTTCTGGCAAACCAGAGCAGCAGACGGAAATGTTGTTTACCTTCCCGCTGGAGCGGTACCTATTTATCTACTTGCACTTTGACGTGCTTTCAAACTGCTAGGTTGGCAGGAGCAGGGACCGAGCAACGGGAGCTCACCCTGTCCTGGGGATTCGAACCGGCGACCTTCTGATCGACAAGTCCTAGGTTCTGTGGTTTAACTCACAGCGCCACCCGCTTCCCTGTAGGTTTTTGCCTACCTCTTAGCAATCATCACAACTTTGTAAGGGTTGGCGGTTAGGCATTGGCTTATGGTGAATGGGGGAGGGGAGGTCAGCCATCGCCTGCCTCTCCAGTTTCAAGGGTATACTGTTAAAGGAATCCGGGAGCTGGATCCTGTCCAAAGTCCTCTTGAAGGGTGAGGGCCATGCCAGGCCTCTGGGAACACCAGGGGAGATGCAGGCGGGTTCCCCCGAAGCAATTTCCCTTTGGGTGGTTGACCCTTACAGACTTCCTGCAAAGGGGGCAGGAGTCAGATATAGTCTTGCCAATGCCTAAGCCAATACCGCTCTCATTCCTGTAATCAATAAAGTTGTGGCCAAATTTTTGCCCAAAAAACCTTAAACAAAATGTCTGTGTCTGTGTGAATTGATTTATCCTAATGGGGGGGGGTCAGCCTGCGGGTCTTGCCACCCAACTCCTGGGGCCATCCAAGTTCCTGCAAGATCTCGCGTCTGCATTCTTAGATTCCAGAACTGGTGTGCTGAGCTGGCCTCCCTCCCCAATCCAGGGAATGCACACATGGCTCTTTCTGAAACACGTGATTCTGGCTATTTCCCGATTCTAACACACAAGGTCTAATTAAATTCAAATGTTTATTTAGCACCCACAAACCTATACAATTATGCTCCTGGTTCCAGAGGAATGGAGAACTGTGGAGCTATGGACCACATGTCAGGGATTCTGGAGTTGCGATTCCTGCATTCGGGACGGGTTGGACTAGATGACCCCCCAAGGTCCCTTCCAATTCTACAGCTCTTTGTTTCTGTGAGATAAGGCTTTCTCTGTTTTGCCCCCACCTCAGTCTAAGCAACATCTTTCCCTGAGACATCCAGGTGGTCCCTCATTTGACAGTGGCTCACCAGGCTGAACAATAACAGGGGAACAAAATTTTTGTTGCATTGACACCTGCAGTTGTTCTTACCCAATTTTGACATGCTGATTTCATATCTGAAGTTGGTTTCATTCTGTAAGCTCTAGTTCGTTTGCAATTCATATTTTTCACTTTTTACCATAATCTTTGTTTTTCACAATGCAGGAATTCAATATTTTATTACACACTATAAAAATACAGAAAAAATAAGATTGCAAAACAATAATTACCATGTGGTTAGGGTAGATCAACGTGTCAGTGTCCACTTATCCCCAGTGTAAATATGGCATATCAGCAAAATTCGGAAATTAAAGATAACTATAGCATGTACCCCCTTCATGGATCACTGCCTTGCCGTGGCGAAGGGGCTTGAAGAACTCAGAGAAGCTATGAACTACGCCGAGCAGGGCACACAAGATGAACAGGTCATAGTGGAGAGTTTTGACCAAACGTGATCCACCTGGAGTAGGAATCGGCAAGCCACTCCAGTATCCCTGCCAAGAAAACTCCATGGACAAAGACAACAGGCATATAAAAGTTATGACACTGGAAGATGAGCCCCTCAGGTCGGAAGGTGTCCAACATGCTACTGGGGAAGAGCGGAGGACAAGTACAAGTAGATCCAGAGCTGATGAAGCGGCTGGGCCAAAGCCGAAAGGACGCTCAGTTGTGGATATGCATGGAAGCGAAAGGAAAGTCCAATGCTGTAAAGAAAAACATTGCATAGGAACCTGGAATGTAAGAACCATGAACCTGGGTAAGTTGGATGTGGTCAAAAATGAGATGGCAAGAATAAATATTGACATCCTGGGCATCAGTGAGCTAAAATGGACGGGAATGGGCGAATTCAGTTCGGATGACTACCATATCTACTACTGTGGGCAAGAAACCCGTAAGAGAAATGGAGTGGCCCTCATAGTCAACAAAAGAGTGGCGAAAGCTGTACTGGGATGCAGTCTCAAAAATGATAGAATGATCTCGATACGAATCCAAGGCAGACCTTTTAACATCACAGTAATCCAAGTTTATGCACCAACTACTGGTGCTGAAGAAACTGAAATTGACCAGTTCTATGAAGACTTACAAAACCTTATCGAAGTGACACCAAAGAAGGATGTTCTGCTCATTATAGGGGATTGGAATGCTAAAGTAGGGAATCAAGAGATAAAAGGAACAACTGGCAAGTTTGGCCTTGGAGATCAAAACGAAGCAGGGCAAAGGCTAATAGAGTTCTGTCAAGAGAACAAGCTGGTCATCACAAACACGCTTTTCCAACAACACAAGAGACGACTCTACACATGGACATCCCCAGATGGGCAACATCGAAATCAGATTGATTATATTCTCTGCAGCCAAAGATGGAGAAGCTCTATACAGTCAGCAAAAACAAGACCTGGAGCTGACTGTGGCTCAGATCATCAGCTCCTTATAGCAAAATTCAAGCTTAAACTGAAGAAAGTAGGAAAAACCACTGGACAGGTAAGATACAATCTAAACCAAATCCCTTATGAATACACAGTGGAAGTGAGGAACAGGTTTAAGGATTTAGATTTGCTGGACAGAGTGCCTGAAGAACTATGGATGGAGGCTCGCAACATTATACAGGAGGCAGCAACTAAAACCATCCCAATGAAAAAGAAATGCAAGAAAGCAAAGTGGCTGTCCAACGAGGCCTTACAAATAGCGGAGGAGAGAAGGCAAGCAAAATGCAAGGGAGATAGTGAAAGATACAGGAAATTGAATGCAGATTTCCAAAGAACAGCAAGGAGAGACAAGAAGGCCTTCTTAAACGAGCAATGCAAAGAAATAGAGGAAAGCAACAGAATGGGAAGAACCAGAGATCTGTTCAAGAAAATCGGAAATATGAAAGGAACATTTCGTACAAAGATTACCATAATAAAGGACAAAAGTGGTAAAGATCTAACTGAAGCAGAAGACATCAAGAAGAGGTGGCAAGAATACACAGAGGAATTATACCAGAAAGATATGGATGTCTCGTACACCCCAGGTAGTGTGGTTGCTGACCTTGAGCCAGACATCCTGGAGAGTGAAGTCAAATGGGCCTTAGAAAGCACTGCAAATAACAAGGCCAGTGGAAGTGATGGTATTCCAGCTGAACTGTTTAAAATTTTAAAAGATGATGCTGTTAAGGTGCTACACTCAATATGCCAGCAAGTTTGGAAAACTCAGCAGTGGCCAGAGGATTGGAGAAGATCAGTCTACATCCCAATCCCAAAGAAAGGCAGTGCCAAAGAATGCTCCAACTACTGCACAATTTCACTCATTTCACATGCTAGCAAGGTTATGCTTAAAATTCTACAAGGAAGGCTCAAGCAGTATGTGGACTGAGAACTCCCAGAAGTGCAAGCTGGATTTAGAAGAGGCAGAGGAACCAGAGACCAAATTGCAAACATGCGCTGGATTATGGAGAAAGCTAGAGAGTTCCAGAAAGACATCTACTTCTGCTTCATTGACTATGCAAAAGCCTTTGACTGTGTTGACCACAGCAAACTATGGCAAGTTCTTAAAGAAATGGGAGTGCCTGATCACCTCATCTGTCTCCTGCGAAATCTCTATGTGGGACAAGAAGCTACAGTTAGAACTGGATATGGAACAACTGATTGGTTCCAAATTGGGAAAGGAGTACGGCAAGGCTGTATATTGTCTCCCTGCTTATTTAACTTATATGCAGAATTCATCATGCGAAAGGCTGGGCTGGATGAATCCCAAGCCGGAATTAAGATTGCCGGAAGAAATATCAACAACCTCAGATATGCAGATGACACAACCTTGATGGCAGAAAGTGAAGAGGAATTAAAGAACCTTTTAATGAGGGTGAAAGAGGAGAGCGCAAAATATGGTCTGAAGCTCAACATCAAAAAAACGAAGATCATGGCCACTGGGCCCATCACCTCCTGGCAAATAGATGGGGAAGAAATGGAGGCAGTGAGAGATTTTACTTTCTTGGGCTCCATGATCACTGCAGATGGTGACAGCAGTCACGAAATTAAAAGACGCCTGCTCCTTGGGAGAAAGGCGATGGCAAACCTAGACAACATCTTAAAAAGCAGAGACATCACCTTGCCAACAAAGGTCCGTATAGTAAAAGCCATGGTTTTCCCAGTAGTGATGTATGGAAGTGAGAGCTGGACCATAAAGAAGGCTGATCGCCGAAGAATTGATGCTTTTGAATTATGGTGCTGGAGGAGACTCTTGAGAGTCCCATGGACTGCAAGAAGATCAAACCTCTCCATTCTGAAGGAAATCAGCCCTGAGTGCTCACTGGAAGGACAGATCGTGAAGCTGAGGCTCCAATACTTTGGCCACCTCATGAGAAGAGAGGACTCCCTGGAAAAGACCCTGATGTTGGGAAAGATGGAGGGCACAAGGAGAAGGGGACAACAGAGAATGAGATGGTTGGATGGTGTTCTTGAAGCTACTAGCATGAGTTTGATCAAACTGCGGGAGGCAGTGGAGGACAGGGGTGCCTGGCGTGCTCTGGTCCATGGGGTCACGAAGGGTGGGACACGACTAAACGACTAAACAACAACAACAAAATAGCATGTACACGAAAATCAATTTCAGATTTAAAATCAGCATTGAAAGAACATATAAGAACAGTTGGAAAATCTCATGCAACAGAAAATGGGGGAAAAAAATGTTCCCCAGTGACTTTCACCTGGAAATCTAATACGTAGTTTCTGCTCCCTGGTATTACAGTAGTTTGCTTATGCTTTGCTGCTCTGCTCGATGGAGTTTCAGGAATTTGGCTCTTTTGTTGCATTTTCAAAAACCGGATTTCTGTTGTTTTATGGATATGGCTGTTGGTCACCTTGCAGGTCCTTTGGACTAGAGAGAGTAAATAGAATAGAGAGATAAATGTTTTTAACAGAGAATGTAAGTAACGAAGAGGTTACCCTGTTTCCGCTTTGATTTCTGCAACATGCCATCCCGCCTTTAATTCTCCACATTTTGGCTGCAGGAAATGGGCTTTTTGACTATTGCAACTGTTTTCCATCCCGATGGGTGTTTGTTAAATGCAAAAATCAAGTCACGCCCGTCTCTCTCTCTGGAGATGAGGGGGGGAAACCATCTGACCCACCGAAAGGATGATTAAAAAAAAAAGTCCTCATAAAAATAACGATGTTTCCACAAATGGGAAACAATTCCCTGCATCTCAAGCCCCATCATTTACTCTCCATTTTTATGACCTGAGGATTTATGGAAAGGCAGATGACAACCATTTATCCTGCCACAGATTGGGCACCATGCATTTAAAGGGACAGAACCCCACTCAAAACCCAAGTTTTTAAAAACATGGAACTAGAAATCCCTCCCTTTCCCCCATTAAACCAATTGATAGAACTTAAGGTTAGAAGGTGGCCAAAGTATTGCAGCCTCAGCTTCACGATCTGTCCTTCCAGCGGAAGTGAGAGCTGGACCATAAAGAAGGCTGATCGCTGAAGAATGGATGCTTTTGAATTCTGGTGCTGGAGGAGACTCTTGAGAGTCCCATGGACTGCAAGAAGATCCAACCTCTCCATTCTGAAGGAAATCAGCCCTGAGTGCTCACTGGAAGGACAGATCCTGAAGCTGAGGCTGCAATACTTTGGCCACCTCATGAGAAGAGAAGACTCCCTGGAAAAGACCCTGATGTTGGGAAAGATGGAGGGCACAAGGAGAAGGGGACGACAGAGAATGAGATGGTTGGATGGTGTTCTTGAAGCTACCAGCATGAGTCTGATCAAACTGCGGGAGGCAGTGGAGGACAGAAGTGCCTGGCGTGCTCTGGTCCATGGGGTCACGAAGAGTCGGACACGACTAAACGACTAAACAAACAAAACAAGGTTAGAAGAGGGACGCGGGTGGTGCTGTGGGTTAAACCACAGAGCCTAGGACTTGCTGATCAGAAGGTTGGCGGTTCGAATCCCCACGACGGGGTGAGCTCCCGTTGCTCGGTCCCTGCTCCTGCCAACCTAGCAGTTTGAAAGCACCTCGAAGTGCAAGTAGATCAATAGGTACCACTCCGGCGGGAAGGTAAACGGCATTTCCATGTGCTGCTCTGGTTCGTCAGAAGTGGCTTAGTCCTGCTGGCCACATGACCCGGAAGCTGTATGCTGGCTCCCTCAGCCAACAAAGCGAGATGAGCGCCGCAACCCCAGAGTCGGTCACGACTGGACCTAATGGTCGGGGGGTCCCTTTACCTTTAAGGGTAGAAGGGAATGAAATAGGTAGGTCCACTTACTGCCCCTGCAATGCATAGAATCATAAAAGAGACCTCAAAGGTCATGGAATCACAGAATCGTAGAGTTGGAAGGGACAGCAAGAAACACCTTCTTCTTCTTCTTCTTCTTCTTCTTCTTCTTCTTCTTCTTCTTCTTCTTCTTCTTCTTCTTCTTCTATCCCTCGTACCCGAGTAAGATTGTCTTCCACAAACATGCTTTTAACAGTGAGTCCGTAAGTGACTGTGGAGGCCAATTCTGGACCCACACGTCCTTCCACAGTGGGGACGTTGGTTTCCGAGTGGGAGTTGATCACGGTGTGCGTTTGCCAAGCGTGCCTTCCTCTTAGCACGTTTCTCCCTTGTGTCCTGAGTTCGAGTGTCTTCAAAGCCCAGGACACCTTTGGTCAAGACTGTTCTCCAACTGGAGCGCTCACAGGCAAGTGTTTCCCAGTTGTTGGTGTTTATACCACATTTTTTAGAAGAAGAAGAAGTGTGGCGTCAGAAGGGACCTTTCTCCATAGGAAAGTCGTTCCCTGCTGTTATAGGAATTCTAGGGTCCCAAATATAAAATTTCTGGCAATTTTTCTTCTTTGGCGATCCCTCGTTGCCAAGTAAGATTGTCTTCCATAAACACGGTTTATGGCCAGTGTTTCCCAGTTGTCAGTGTTTAACCTACAATCAGAGGAGTGCCTGGCGTGCTCTGGTCCACCATTGGGTCACAAAGAGTTGGACATGGCTAAACGACTCAACAACAACAACAACAACAACAACAACAACATACTACAATACAAGGGACACTAAGGCTCATCTGGTCTTCTGCAATGCAGAAGATCAGGAGGGTATGGAAGTGCCTTCTGGATCAGGCCATTGGCCTGCCCAATCCATCACCCTGTTCTTACAGATGCTCGCAGGAGACCAGTATGCAGGATCTGAGCGCAGGAGCCCTCTCCCTTCCTGCATTCTCCAGCAACTGGTATTCAGAAACATTGCACCCTCCTCTCCATCTGTGGCCTACAGGCCCTTTCCTGCCATAGAAGTGAATGGTTGCCAGCCAGCCCTCAGCCCAGCAGCTCATGTTGCTACGAATCCCGTTCCTCTGAGCCAGTGCGAAAAGAAACAAGCCAAAGCACATCGAGAATGCCTGTGCAATGACTCCTCATAAAAACCTGCGCTATATATAGCCTTCCTTTTAATGGCTCTTTACGGCTCAGTGCAGTATTTTACTTCAACGGCAATAAAACACGAGAAGCGAGGTATTAATCTGGTGGCTTTGAAAGAGCTAAATCATAGCCAACATGTGCCCAGTGGGCTGGATTAAGCCGGGACAGAGACTACTCTGTGGACCATTGGCCCAGTGCGGCGTTGAGCGATGTGACGGGGCCAGACTCTGACCACAACCTCATTAGTCTTTTGGATGGGTCACAGAGGGAGGCGGCAATGAGCGCCTGTCGGGAGGGGCAAGAGATTTGCCTTCCCACAGTCGCCGTAGCTATGAGGCAGGGATAATAGCAGGACTCAGGTTGCAAAGGTACGTATGAGACAGTGTTTTGCAAGACTCTCTGCTTTTCTTTTCTTTTAAGAAAACTTTTCATTTCCTTTATTTTAAGAAAACGTAAAATTTATATGCCACTTGATTCTTAAAATCAACACACCTCAAAACAGTTTACAGAAAAAGATAATAAAATTATCAGTAAGAAGGACTAACAACAATTTAAGACTTTCTAAAAGGTTGAGTAGACTAAAAACAGATTTAAAACGTGCGTCAACTTTCTAAACATCTGGGGTGGCTTGTCCAGTGCTTTTTTCAGGGGGGGGAGCACTGGGCTTGTCTAAACAAAAATGGTTTTTGCAGGTGGCAAAATAGTACAGGAAAGACCCCTGCCTGATGTTAACATGCAGAGAATTCCAACTGACTTGATCAGTTGTCAGGATGCATAGCAATTGACAGGGCAGGTCCCTGCCCCGATGAGCTTACAATCCCAAGTTCATTCTCTCTGCAGGAAACACAACACTTTGTAGCAGCTTCTTAGAATCTGTTGGTTGTGAGTTGATAGATAGATAGATAGATAGATAGATAGATAGATAGATAGATAGATAGATAGATATCTGCTGCCTTTCGTCTCCTTAGCATCAAGATTTCACCTTCATCCTTTTTATTCACTTTCAAGTATAGTGCATTTAAATTGCATTATTTCTCAGCAGCTGAAGTAGCAGTTTTGCTCCGAAAACTGTTGAGTCTGCCTTAGAACGATTTATTCATGATTAACCCTGACTTGCCATTTTCTCTCTTTCATGCATCAGGAAAGTATTAATCAATTCATCAATTGATTCTTTTTATCTTGCATTTTTTGCTCTGGACCCAGAATGCCCAAGGTAGCTGATACCATTTTTTAAATAAATAACAGTGCTGCAGTGCTATTTTTCTCGAAAAAGTAGTGCCAGAACTCACCATAAACACCTCCCTCGTTCTCATATAATGGCAATGGCGCACACCTGAGAGGGGCCAGAACTGAGTCCTGGTGAGTTCCAGCTGGAGAAAAGCCCTGACACACACAAACACACATCTAAATTAAAATAAAATAAAACCACAAAATCAGCAGAGCATCAAGAAACAAGAAAAACAAGAAAAAAAATCATCACTGGAATATTTTTTGAAGGCAATCAAAAGAGACACCGAATGCTAACTGGGTCTTCTTCAGCATATGGTGGAAGACCCCCCCAAAAGAGGGAAAGGGGTGTTGTCAAATTGGATGGGGGAGAAATTTGACCCGGTTAACATATAGAGACATATCCACACTTTCTGGGGTGAGGGGGGAAATGTGCATCCTTCAAATTGCACTTCTCTGAATTTTGCATGTGATGTGTACAACAGTGCACATACTCAGGGATTTTTATTCGGCCAGAACTCACTGGAAATCAGTTCCAGCATCAGAAGAGTGGCAGTACAAGGTCATGGACTCAAGGGCATCCTGATCAAATTTGCAGATGACACCAAACTGGGAGGGGTGGCTAACACCCCAGAGGACAGGATCACACTTCAAAATGACCTTGACAGATTAGAGAACTGGGCAAAAACAAACAAGATGAATTTTAACAGGGAGAAATGTAAAGTATTGCACTTGGGCAAAAAAAATGAGAGGCACAAATACAAGATGGGTGACACCTGGCTTGAGAGCAGTAGACGTGAAAAGGATCTAGGAGTCTTGGTTGACCACAAACTTGACATGAGCCAACAGTGTGACGCGGCAGCTAAAAAAGCCAATGCAATTCTGGGCTGCATCAATAGGAGTATAGCATCTAGATCAAGGGAAGTAATAGTGCCACTGTATTCTGCTCTGGTCAGACCACACCTGGAGTACTGTGTCCAGTTCTGGGCACCGCAATTCAAGAAGGACACTGACAAACTGGAACGTGTCCAGAGGAGGGCAACCAAAATGGTCAAAGGCCTGGAAACGATGCCTTATGAGGAACGGCTAAGGGAGCTGGGCATGTTTAGCCTGGAGAAGAGGAGGTTAAGGGGTGATATGATAGCCATGTTCAAATATATAAAAGGATGTCACATAGAGGAGGGAGAAAGGTTGTTTTCTGCTGCTCCAGAGAAGCGGACACGGAGCAATGGCTCCAAACTACAAGAAAGAAGATTCCACCTAAACATTAGGAAGAACTTCCTGACAGTAAGAGCTGTTCGACAGTGGAATTTGCTGCCAAGGAGTGTGGTGGAGTCTCCTACTTTGGAGGTCTTTAAGCAGAGGCTTGACAACCATATGTCAGGAGTGCTCTGATGGTGTTTCCTGCTTGGCAGGGGGTTGGACTCGATGGCCCTTGTGGTCTCTTCCAACTCTATGATTCTATGATTCTATGATTCTATGGAATATGTGGAAATAGCCAAATTAAGGGGGAAATTCGACAACAGGGTGATGGAACATTTCAAAAAGAATGGGGAAAAAATATGTTATACGTAGGATAAGGTGAAATAGTGAAATCAGTAGAATGGAAATAAACCTCATAATGGGAAATAAAAAGAAACTTTATTGGATGTTAATGACAATATGAATTAAAATGTAAAATACAATCAAGGTCACTGATTGTATCTGTAAATGAATATAGACAAACAACAAGACATGTATATACAGAAAGGTTTATTTGCAGGTTTTGGTGTCTTCGGGTGTCTTCCCGTGTAAGAGTCGGTGTGTCTGTGCGACGTTTCGACGAGGTCTCACTCGTCATCTTCAGGCTGGTGCTTTCGGCTTCTTGTTACTGGAACAGATTTATTTGTATATAGACACTGTATGGATAAAGTTGAAAGAAGAACAACAATACAGTGGTACCTCGGGTTACATACATTTCAGGTTACATACACTTCAGGTTACAGACTCCGCCAACCCAGAAATAGTGCTTCAGGTTAAGAACTTTTCTTCAGGATGAGAACAGAAATCGTGCTCTGGTGGCATGGGAGCAGGAGGAGGCCCCATTAGCTAAAGTGGTGCTTCAGGTTAAGAACAGTTTCAGGTTAAGAACGGACCTCCAGAACCAATTAAGTACTTAACCTGAGGGTACCACTGTATACAAAATTGATAAAGACAATGCAAAAAACTTAGAGACAACATAAGAAAAGCCAGAAGAAGGGAGGCGGGAAGTCAACTCTTAAGAGTAAATGTAAAGTAATGTGTATATGTATAGTATGTACAGTGGTGCCCCGCAAGACGAATGCCTCGCAAGACGGAAAACCCGCTAGACGAAAGGGTTTTCCGTTTTGGAGGTGCTTCACAAAACAAATTTCCTATGGGCTTGCTTCGCAAGACGAAAATGTCTTGCGAGTTCCTGCGGGGTTTTTTTCCTCCCCCCCCTTTTTCCCAAGCCGCTAAGCCGCTTATCAGCTGATCCTAAACCGCTAAGCCGCTTAACAGCTGATCCGCTAAGCCACTTAAGAGCTGATCTGCTAAGTCACTTATCAGCTGATCCGCTAAGCCGCTAAACCGCTTATCAGCTGATCCGCTAAGCCCGCTAAGCCGCTAATAGCGCTAATCCGCTAAGCCGCTAATGGGCTTGCTTCGCAAGACGAAAAAACCGCTAGACGAAGAGACTCGCGGAATGGATTATTTTCGTCTTGCGAGGCACCACTGTAATCATAAAATCAATAAAGGTCATCTTCAAAAGGAACCCAGTTCCAGCATCTCTCAGGTGGGTGCCGTTGCCATTAGAAGAGAGCAAGGGAGGCGTTTGTGGTGAGTTCCAGCATCTCTTTTTCTAGAAAAATAGCACTGAAAAAGTGTTCTGTGTGGCACTGCCCTTGAAGACGACTCAGAACTTGAGAACATAAGCAGAGCCCGGCTGAATCAGGCCGGTGTCCTTCTCTCACAGTGGCTGAAGTGGAGAACCAGCAAGCACAACCCAAACACAAGAGCAACTCTCCCCTCCTGAAGTTTCCAGGAACTGGGATTCAGAGAATTGCGGCCTCTGACTGTGGAGGCAAAACAGAGCCATCCTGGCTGGTAACTATCAGTTGCCCTCTCCTCCTCCATGAAGTTGTCCCATCCTCTTTGAATATAATAATAATAATAATTTATTATTTGTACCCCGCCCATCTGGCTGGGTTTCCCCAGCCACTCTGGGCGGCTTCCACAGAAACCAAAAAACACTAAAATATCATACATTAAAAGCTTCCCTGAATAGGGCCGCCTTAAGATGTCTTCTGAATGTCAGGTAGTTGTCCATCACCTTGACATCCAATGGGAGGGCATTCCACAGGGCGGGCGCCACCACCGAAAAGGCCCTCTGCCTGGTTCCCTGTAGCTTCGCTTCTCGTAATGAGGGAACCGCCAGAAGGCCCTCGGCGCTGGACCTCAGTGTCCGGGCAGAACGATGGGGGTGGAGACACTCCTTCTAGGTATTCTGGGACAAGGCCATTTAGGGCTTTAAAGGTCAACACCAGCACTTTGAATTGTGCTCGGAAACATACTGGGAGCCAATGTAGGTCTTTCAAGGCCGGTGTTATGTGGTCTCAGCGGCCGCTCCCAGTCACCAGTCTAGCTGCCGCGTTCTGGATTAGCTGTAGTTTCCGAGTCACCTTCAAAGGTAGCCCCACGTAGAGCGCATTGCAGTAGTCCAAGCGGGAGATAACTAGAGCATGCACCACTCTGGCCAGACAGTCCGTGGGCAGGTAGGGTCTCAGCCTGCGTACCAGGTGGAGTTGGTAGACAGCTGCCCTGGATACAGAATTGACCTGCGCCTCCATGGACAGCTGTGAGTCCAAAATGACTCCCAGGCTACGCACCTGGTCCTTCAGGGGCACAGTTACCCTATTCAGGACCAGGGAGTCCTCCACACCAGCCCGCCCCCTGTCCCCCAAAAACAGTACTTCTGTCTTGTCAGGATTCAACTTAGCCGCCATCCAGGTTGCTTCCTGTGGGAAGGTGTTCCATAGTTTAACTGTATGATGAAGGACTTTCTTTTGCGTGGCGAGTTCCCGCCCCTCCCCAGTGGAGATAAAGACACATGACACAATTATTAAGGTTAATGGGCTAAAAAAGGCCACAGGTTACAGGTGACGAGCGGTATTGGCTTAGGCATTGGTCCTAACAGACTATATCCAACTTCAGCCCGCTTGAAGTCCGGGAAGGGTCAACCACCAGTAGGGGGAGTCCTGCTGATGCACATCAACTAGGAACTCCCCCGGGGTCACTGATAGGGGGTGTGCCTTAGGCCCTCACCTCCCCAAGCTTCGGACAGAGCCATGCCCTCCAGAATCCTTTAACGGACTACCCTTCAATATGCGGGGCAGGTGATGGCGCTCCCTCCCCTCTTCCATCTACAGAACTATACAGTGGTACCTCGCAAGACGAATGCCTCGCAAGACGAAAAACACGCAAGACGAAAGAGTTTTCCATTTTTTTAGTCGTTCCGCAAGACAAATTTCCCTATGGGCTTGCTTTGCAAGTCTTGCGAGTTCTTGCGAGTTTGTTTCCTTTTTCTTAAAGCCGCTAAGCCGTTAATAGCCGCTAAGCCGCTAAGCCGCTAATAGCCGTGCTTCGCAAGACGAAAAAACCGCAAGACGAAGAGACTCGCGGAACGGATTAATTTCGTGTTGCGAGGCACCACTGTACCAAGGACTAACCGCCAATACCCAGAAAGTTGTGACGATTTGCTATGAGGTGGGTGAAAACCAAGTGGCTGGTGCCAATTTGCCAAGTGGAAAAATTCCTACCAGGCCCCTCAACAGCGACCAACCAAGGTCCGTAGCAAGGTCAAGGAACGAAAACCTTATAGGGCGGGAGGGTGGGAAAAGCAGGAACAGCTGGAGGCGGCAAAAGAGGGAGATCCCCGGCTGCGTCCTGGTTTAAATAGGGCAGGCCACGCCCCCCAGAGCCAGCCATTTGACTGGCCAGGAGGTGACGCGGCCGGGAATCCCCCCCCCCAGTCACCACGTGCGTGGTGGGCCCGTGAAGCCCGCAACTCCACCTCCTCCGAAGTGCGGAAGTGGCTTTATCAGTTGAATCTTGTCCTGAAACTGGGGTTCCCTTTAGAACTCCTATAAGCCCAGGAACAAATAGGTATATAGAACAGAGTATTCCTGGGTGCCAAGGACCAAATTCATGGAGGAGAGGGAAATTCATAGCTACTAGCCATGACAGAAGCGAAGTTCTGTCTCCAAAGTTGGAGGCAGCATTGCCTCTGAATACCAGGAGGCCACAGGAGGGGATAGGTGCTGCTGTGCTCAGATCCTGCTACTGAATTTCCCATAGGTATCTGCTTGGCTCCTGGGAGACCAGAATGCTGGACTAAACAAGCCCCCTTTGGTCTGATCCAGCAAGATCCTCTTATGTTTGATGGCTATGCTCTGCATCCACACTTGCTACTGAACACCGGTAGAAAAAAGACAGTCACGGAGCAGAAATTGCACAAAACAAATGAAATGCCGTGAAAATCCCTGAAACGAGAAGTAATCGACTAGAAATATTATCTTGTGGAAAGAAACTAAAGTTTTAGGAAACAAAAAGTTTAAGGGAAAAAATTAGAAAAACCTAAAACTGAACAAAGCCTTAACGGGATGCCGGCTACAAACCTCGTTTCACTGAACTATTCAGTTTCCTCAGAAGGAAATAGAAAAAATCATAAACCTTAAATGACCAAAATTCAAAAAAAGGGGGCAGAACTCCCAAAAATTCTGAAGTATTATAATCCTAACTCGACCTAGGTGAAGCAAAGCATGATAATAAAGGATTGAGCACTCAAAGGTACAGTTTCTAATACTGAATTTACAAAAAAGGAGTTTGGAAACCACAATGGCAAGTTTTAGACAAAGCCCAACTTGAAGAAAGCAAACCACAAAATTGCAGAGTTGGGTGGGACCCTGAGGGTCATCTAGCCCAACCCCCCTGCAATGCAGAAATCCCTAGCAGAGGGCCACCCAAGGTCCTGCTTGCGGGCTTCCAATTGGGGCCTCTGCTTGGCCCCTGTGAGAACAGGGTGCTAGACTAGATGGGCCATTGGCCTGATCCAGCCAGCTTGCCTTGTATTCTTATGTCCTTCAGCAGATGATCTGCCAACCCCAGATACAGCCTCCAGCAATGGCCAGGGCGAAGCTCTGCATCCGGATCCTGGGAGCTGCTCAGGGTTCCTCCATGCAGGGGGGTGGGGTGGGGTGGACCAGATGACCCCTGGGGTCCCTTCCAATTTTATGATTCTGTTGCGGAGCTGGGCCTAATTAACTGCCCACAAGGGTTTGTCTCCAGCTTCGCTCAGCCTTTCTTGGCTTTGCTGCTAATGATGACTGAAGCAGGCCTCCGAGTGCCTGGAAGCGAAGGCTGTCGAGAGATGCACAGCCAAAGATTATCGAACACCTCGCAGACACCTCAGCAAAAAAACGGAGTCGGAGGAGAGAGCAGGGAATCCCCCAAGGATCTCGCAAGGTCTCTCTATTCAGCAGACCCAAAAACATTTCCCACTGCCCGTGTCACTCTTTGGCCGAGGCCCAGCAAAAGCCTTGAACATCAGCCTTATTCAGCAAAGATCAGCCAATTAGGGACGGACAATTGCAAAAGCCTTTTAACCTCTCAGAGTGTTTTCTGCACCTCGTTCTCCGACTGCTCAAAGCATTTTCAAAGCAGCAGATTACCATGGCATTGTGAAGCTCCTCCGAATCTGGAGATTGCAATTAAATTCCCCTTCCCAACGCCCCATGCCCTGCGTGGGACCAAAACCTAATATGCTCCTTTCTGTCCCCCTTCCCCTTTCACCTCCCCTGGGTCTCATTATAGATTGTAAGCGCCTTGGGAACAGGGAAATGTCCTCTTGTGCTTTGCAGTAGCAGCAGTTCAATAGTTGAACTGAGGAGGTGATGGAGGTGATGGAGGTTTTTTAGCAGAAGTTGGATTGCCGTCTGTCATGGATGCTTGAGCTGAGATTTCTGCATGTCAGGAGGAGAGACTGTGGCCACCGAGGTCCAGCCTGGTGGGATAACCAGCTCTGATGGGAAGGCAGAGAGCACAACCACCCTGGGCAGGGAGAAAGAGGGTCTTGATTTAAAAACAAAACAAAATGCTTTGTGCATCCGCATCTAACCTTGCCCCTTTCTAAAAACAATTTATTAGTGTGTGCTTGTTGTTGTTTAATCTTTTAGTCATGTCCAACTCTTTGTGACCCCCATGGAACAGCGCACACCAGGCACTTCTGTCGTCCACTGCCTCCCGCAGTTTGGTCAGACTCATGCTGGCAGCTTCGAGAACACTGTCCCACCATCTCGTCCTCTGTCGTCCCCTTCTCCTTGTGCCCTCCATCTTTCCCAGCATCAGGGTCTTTTCCAGGGAGTCTTCTCTTCTCATGAGGTGGCCAAAGTATTGGAGCCTCAGCTTCAGGATCTGTCCTTCCAGTGAGCACTCGGGGCTGATTTCTTTCAGAATGGAGAGGTTGGATCTTCTTGCAGTCCATGGGACTCTCAAGAGTCTCCTCCAGCACCAGAATTCAAAAGCATCCATTCTTCAGCCATCAGCCTTCTTGATGGTCCAGCTCTCACTTCCATAGTGTGTGCTTTCCTTTTTGTAAATCTACCAAAGAATAAAATACAGTCGAACCTTGGTTTTCGAACAGCCTATTCTCGAACGTTTTGGCTCCCGAGTGCCGCAAACCCAGAAGTGACTGTCCCGGCTTGCGAACTATTTTTGTGTAGCCAAACGTCCGACGGGGCTTTCCGTGTTTTTTTGTCTCTTTTGTAATGCAAGAGACATTGTAAATCTCTAATGAAACCTTATTTCTCAAAGGCTGTCTAATCTCCCTGCAAACAAGAGTCAGGATGAACGTTCCATCAACGGCTTGTCTGGAAGTGACCTAACAGCAGAATCCATTCCTGCAAACAAGTCACTGGTCTCTCCTCTTATTCGTCCTCCTGGGAGGAAGCAATGACCACAAACTTGGATGGCTTTGAAACAGGGTTGGACAAATTCGTGGAAAATGCTATCTGTGGCTACTTAGCATGATGGCTCGTCTCTGGTACATCTGGAGGCAGCGGTGCTACCAGGACATTTCCGAGCACAATTCAAAGTGTTGGTGCTGACCTTTAAATGGCCTTGCCCCAGTAGACTTGAAGGAGCGTCTCCACCTGCATTGTCCAGCCCGGACACTGAGGTCCAGCTCCGAGGGCCTTCTGGCGGTTCCCTCACCACGAGAAACGAAGTTACAGGGAACCAGGCAGAGGGCCTTCTAGGTGGTGGCGCCTGCTCTGTGGAATGCCCTCCCATCAGATGTCAAGGAAATAAACAACTACTTGACTTTTAGAAGACACCTGAAGGCAGCCTTGCTTAGGGAAGTTTTTAATGTTTGATGTTTTATTCTGTTTTTATTATTCTGTTGGGAGCCGCTCAGATTGGCCGGGGGAACCCAGCCAGATGGGCAGGGTGTAAGTAATAATGCAGCCTCACCAGTTAAACTCCGTTAAAAACCTCCAACGAAGGACAACCCACCATCTTAGAATCATAGAATCATAGAATCATAGAGTTGGAAGAGACCACAAGGGCCATCGAGTCCAACCCCCTGCCAAGCAGGAAACACCATCAGAGCACTCCTGACATATGGTTGTCAAGCCTCTGCTTAAAGACCTCCAAAGTAGGAGACTCCACCACACTCCTTGGCAGTAAATTCCACTGTCGAACAGCTCTTACTGTCAGGAAGTTCTTCCTCATGTTTAGGTGGAATCTTCTTTCTTGTAGTTTGGATCCATTGCTCCGTGTCTGCTTCTCCGGAGCAGCAGAAAACAACCTTTCTCCCTCCTCTATGTGACATCCTTTTATATATTTGAACATGGCTATCATATCACCCCTTAACCTCCTCTTCTCCAGGCTAAACATGCCCAGCTCCCTTAGCCGTTCCTCATAAGGCATCGTTTCCAGGCCTTTGACCATTTTGGTCAAAGGATGTCACATAGAGGAGGGAGAAAGGTTGTTTTCTACTGCTCCAGAGAAGCGGACACGGAGCAATGGATCCAAACTACAAGAAAGAAGATTCCACCTAAACATTAGGAAGAACTTCCTGACAGTAAGAGCTGTTCGACAGTGGAATTTGCTGCCAAGGAGTGTGGTGGAGTCTCCTACTTTGGAGGTCTTTAAGCAGAGGCTTGACAACCATATGTCAGGAGTGCTCTGATGGTGTTTCCTGCTTGGCAGGGGGTTGGACTCGATGGCCCTTGCGGTCTCTTCCAACTCTATGATTCTATGATTCTATGATTCATTTTGGTTGCCCTCCTCTGGACACGTTCCAGTTTGTCAGTGTCCTTCTTGAATTGTGGTGCCCAGAACTGGACACAGTACTCCAGGTGTGGTCTGACCAGAGCAGAATACAGTGGCACTATTACTTCCCTTGATCTAGATGCTATACTCCTATTGATGCAGCCCAGAATTGCATTGGCTTTTTTAGCTGCCGCGTCACACTGTTGGCTCATGTCAAGTTTGTGGTCAACCAAGACTCCTAGATCCTTTTCACATGTACTGCTCTCAAGCCAGGTGTTACCCATCTTGTATTTGTGCCTCTCATTTTTTTTGCCCAAGTGCAAAACTCCGTTAAAAACCTCCAACGAAGGACAACACACCATCTTCTGAGAGAGTCCACTGCACTGTTGAACAGCTTTTACTCTCAGGAAGTTCTTCCTAGTCAGAATCAGCCTTCTTATATTTTGAATCCATTGGTTCAGGTCCTGCCCTCTGGAGCAGGATTCAAGCGCAAGAGCAGCACACAGTCCCCTCCTCTGGTTTCGAGCTACTGATATTCAGAAGCATGGCTGGTCCAAAAATGGAAGCAAGAAGAAATACCAACGAAAGAAGAATGGCAGACGAAATTAATGGACTACGCAGAATTGTACAAAATGACAGGAAGGATTCGAAACCTGCGGGACCAGAGATTCACAGAGTTTGGAAGAAATATACGAATTATTTGGAGAGCAACTGTAATCAACAAATAACGCTAGTAGGACTACAATAAGTTTTGTAAGGAGGAATATATGAAATATTGCAAAGAAGAGGACGAGAGATATTAGTTATGATATTTAAATGTAATAGTGAAAGTAAGAAATGTAAATTAAGTAGAAAAGATTGGAAATTTTCAGATGTGATTGATGGAAGTCAAAAAAAATGTATAAGATATAAAAGTATGTTTAATAATTGTTGAAAATGATATGTTAATTAGATAGATGATAGATGATAGACAGATAGACAGATAGACAGACAGACAGACAGACAGACAGACAGATAGATAGACAGACAGACAGACAGACAGACAGATAGATGATGATAGATATAGATAGATAGATAGATAGATGATAGATAGATATAGATAGATAGATAGATAGATAGATAGATAGATAGATAGATAGATAGATAGATAGATAGATAGATAGATATAGATAGATATAGATAGATAGATAGATAGAGAGAGAGAGAGAGAGAGAGAGAGAGAGAGAGAGAGATAGATAGATAGATAGATAGATAGAGATAGATATTCAGAAGCATCACTGCCTCCAATTGTACAGACAGAACATAGTCAAGATGGCTAGCATCCATTCATAGCTCTCCATGAATCTGTCTAATCTTATTTTAAAACCATGTAGCTTAGGGGCCATTACTGTCTCCTGTGGCAGTGAGTTCCATGGTTTAACTATGTGCCTACCTAACCCAGGCCAAGACTGGTGTTGGATTCCTTTATTGGGTTACACTGTGCTTGGTCCCTCCCTTCGAGAGCTCTGGGTCTCAGTTGCTGCCCTGGTCCGATCAGGCAGATGCTTCCATTCCCCTCTTCCGCATTTTGCAGACTTCAGCGCCACTTTCTGCAAACCCGGGCCTTTCTCTTCCTCCTCCTCCTCTTCCCAGCTTCCCACTCCAAATGCCAGCAGCTTTCCTCCCTGTCTGGTAAATTTTTTAACAAGACCACCCTCGGAGTGAGCAGACTTGCCAGCTTTTCATGGGTTTATTGCTGGTCTCAGGAGATTCATTGTATTATTAATGGCTTCCAAAAGTCACAAGCCTTGCAATAAGAAAATCATGATAGCATCAGCTTTCATGGTTTGAAAGAGAAGAAGGTGTTCTCTTCTTTTTTCCCCTCCCCTGTTCTTTTTTTAAAGCCCCCTCGGTTGAGAGGAAAAGCATTAAACTGCAGGAGGAACATAACCTTCAAGCTCGGGAAACGGGAGCAGGTTTGGCGGCAAAGTCACATTCAGAGGCGGAGCTCGCTCCTCGTCAAGGCACTGTGCCACTCAAGCTCAGCCCTTCCCCAACCAGCTGCCCTCTGGACCAGTGCGGACAATGTTCAAAGATGTTGGGAGCTATCAGAAGACCAGGCCCAATGGCTCACATTGCCCAGCATCCTGTTCTCACGGTGACCAAGCAGGATTTGAACACAAGAGCCCTCTCCCCTCCTGTGGTTTCCAGCATCTGGTATTCAAGAAGCATCGCTGCCTCCAACTGGGGAGGCAGAACAGAGCCATCTTGGCTAATACCCATTGATAGTCTCCTCCTCCTTGAATTTGGGAGTGAGTTCCATGGTTTAGCTATGTGCTACATGTAAAAGCTAGGGACACGGGTGGTGCTGTGGGTTAAACCACAGAGCCTAGGACTTGACGATCAGAAGGTCAGCGGTTCGAATCCCTGTGACGGGGTGAGCTCCTATTGCTCAGTCCCTGCTCCTGCCAAACTAGCAGTTCGAAAGCACGTCAAAGTGCAAGTAGATAAATAGGTACCACTCCGGCGGGAAGGTAAACGGCATTTCCGTGTGCTGCTCTGGTTTGCCAGAAGCAGCTTAGTCATGCTGGCCACATGACCCGGAAGCTGTACGCCGGCTCCCTCGGCCAATAAAGCGAGATGAGCGCGGCAACCCCGGAGTCGGTCATGACTGGACCTAATGGTCAGGGGTCCCTTTACCTTTACGTTTTACATGTAAAAGCAAAGCTATGGTTTTCCCAGTAGTGATGTATCGAAGTGAGAGCTGGACCATAAAGAAGGCTGATCACCAAAGAATGGATGCTTTTGAATTCTGGTGCTGGAGGAGACTCTTGAGAGTCCCATGGACTGCAAGAAGATCAAACCTCTCCATTCTGAAGGATATCAGCCCTGAGTGCTCACGGGAAGGACAGATCCTGAAGCTGAGGCTCCAAGACTTTGGCCACCTCATGAGAAGAGAAGAAAAGACCCTGATGTTGGGAAAGATGGAGGGCACAAGGAGAAGGGGACGACAAAGGACGAGATGGTTGGACAGTGTTCTTGAAGCTACCAGCATGAGTTTGACCCAACTGCGGGATGCAGTGGAAGACAGGAGTGCCTGGCGTGCTCTGGTCCAGGAGGTCACAAAGAGGTGGACACAACTCAACAACTACAACATGTAAAAGCACTTTCTTTTATCTGTCCTGAATCTTCCAATATTCAGTTTCATGGGGTGCCCATGCATTCCAGCGTTATGAGAAAGGCAGAAAAACAGAAGCATTTTTACATGGCATTGTAGGAGACAATATAAACAAAAAGGATTGTAAGTTGTTTTTCTATGCAATGATGGCAGCAAGAATATTATTGGCACAAAAATGGAAGCAAGAAGAATTACCGACGAAAGAAGAATGGAGGATGAAACTGATGGACTATGCAGAATTAGATAAACTGACAGGAAGGATTAGAAACCTCCGGGACCAGAGATTCTCAGAAGACTGGAGTAAATTTACGGACTATTTAAAAAGTAATTGTGATGAACAGATCATGCTAGTAGATCATGCAAAACAAGAAGTTTTGTAAGGTGAATTATTTGAAATACAGTGGTGCCCCGCAAGACGAATGCCTCACAAGACGGAAAACCCGCTAGACGAAAGGGTTTTCCGTTTTGGAGATGCTTCGCAAAACGAATTTCCTATGGGCTTGCTTCGCAAGACGAAAATGTCTTGCGAGTTCCTGCGGGGTTTTTTTCCTCCCCCCCCCTTTTTCCAAAGCTGCTAAGCCGCTTATCAGCTGATCCTAAACCGCCAAGCCGCTTAACAGCCTATCCGCTAAGCCGCTTATCAGCTGATCCTAAGCCGCTTAACAGCTGATCCGCTAAGCCGCTTATCTGGTGATCTGCTAAGCCGCTAAGCTGCTTATCAGCTGATCCGCTAAGCCCGCTAAGCCACTAATAGTGCTAATCCACTAAGCCACTAATGGGCTTGCTTCACAAGACGAAAAAACTGCAAGACGAAGAGACTCGCGGAACGGATTCTTTTCGTCTTGCGAGGCACCACTGTATTGCAAAAAAGACAATGAGGTGAATTCTTAGTTAAGGATGATTAAGGGTAATATGAAATTAAGAAATGCATAATTAGTGACAAAGAACGGAAAATCGGCAGATGTTCTTCTTCCCATTGGGCCAGTTGATCCCGTTATTGCATGCATGGTCTTAACTCGTTGAAAGATTAGGAAAATATCAATGACTCCCAGAATCCTTTCTGGCTTCAAAACCCATAATTTTACAGTCTTCCAGCAAGTTGTGGCACACACTCCGCTCATCCTATCACCACCACCACTAATTGGCATTTGCAGGCAATATTTTACCATGCCAGATCTGCCCGGGAAAGGGCTTAATGTGCAGGTTCCAGAGCTATTAAGTGGAGACGGATGTTTCACCCATCCAAAGAGAGAGGAGGAAGACTTCCCCCCGCCATTGCCTTTCAGGGCTATAATTGAGCTCGAAGCACTTTCAGATCGTTGAAAAATGGCTCTCAGTCTTTACAAGAGGTAGTTTAAAAAACCCTTTATATTTGAATATTTTTGACAGCTGTTGGAACTATTGCACGAGGAGATCAGATAATTAACTGGGGAGGTTCTTGGGGAGTTCAGTGTTGTCATTCATCCTGGCAATTCCAGACAAGAAGAACATTTCAGCTCAGACAGATACTCAGATGCCACTTGTGATGGCCTGGGACTCAGACTTGGACTCAGAACCAGAGGGGTCGCAGTCTGCACCGGATCCTTTGCCTCAGGCATCACCTGAACCAAGTCTGGGGCCTGATCCTGAAGAGTCCCAGTTTGCACAGGTTCCCCTGCAACAAACACTAGCTCCAGATGCGGGGATGACCTCCTTGCCCCCAGCTGGGCCATCACTTACAGCTGCTCCACTACCGGTTGGGTCAGGGGAGGCTGAGGCGGCCTCTGGGTCTAGTGACCCACCGACGTCTCCCGAGCTGCAGAGACTGAGGTCTGAGAGAAGGAGAGACCTGAGTACTCGCAGGAGGAGTGCTGGCCTTTGGGCGCGACAGGGAGGTGAGTCGCCAGGGGATCAGGACCGGCCGCTACCCTGACAAAGATAAAAGGCTGTCAGACCCCGTCCCAGGTTGCGGGAGCAACATTGCTGTTTTCCAGATCCTGCCTGAGATCCTGTACCTGTCCTTGCCTGGTTTCCTGCCTCGTGTCCTGCCTTGGCCCTGTCGGACTGACTCCTAGCGGAACCTACAGATTCTGGACCGGACCTGGACCGTGGTTCTCAGGTTACCCCCGGGCCCAGCACCCCACTCTTTTCAGATGGGTCCACATTTACATCGCTGTTGGAAGAGGAGGCGTCACGGTTTGGTATAGTTGTTGGGAAGATGGTTCCGTTGGGGCTCATGCCCAGCAGCCCTGGGTGTTCATCTGAAAGGCTGGCCTTTGTGAGAACAGGACTAGATGGACTACTGGCCTGACCCTGCAGGCTCTGCTTAGACTTGTACCTCCTGCTTTCTCACCTGTCCTCTCCCTCTGGCCCAGACCAAGTGAGCAAGAGAAGAAGGGCCATGGTGGTGGCAAGGAGAAGGTATATCTGCATCTGCGGAACCTTTTAAAAATGGTTGCATTCTATTTCATTGGGGGGCAAATTACGAGCTGAGCCCAAACTTCTCTGCAGTTTGGGCTGAGATCATAACTATCTCAACCCCTGCCTCCAACGTGAGCCTGAAGGAATGGGTTTCCCAAATCTAAAACCTGACTGTGCAGTCAGTCTGAAGTGGGCCCCAAAACCCCAATTTTTCCTTCTCCAAGGGTGCATTAGCTAAAAACCATTAACTTGAGCACTTGAGCCAATGTATAACAGGAACCCAGCTGTATAAACAAAGCCCTCTCCTTTATCAGTCCATGACACTTAATGGATGGCCTTGTCAGTTCCGAAGTAGAGACAGGATGGCAGAGCTGGGGCTTATCTTATCTAGTGGGTTGTAAATATCCTGACACACTGACGCACAGACCTTGCAAGACACCCCCGCGCTCGGGGATGGCGCCAGGAGTGCTCTTAGAGTTGGTGACCTTCTTACCCCAAGATAAGGAATACAGGAACAGGAACATCCTTTTATGGTCAAGAGTACAGGAACAGGAACATGTGTTTATGGTCATGGATGTCGACTTACGTGTATAAGCTGGTGTGGCTGCATTCCCGGGGAGGGGGCAAGGGGACCAGAAAGGGTATATAAGCTGTGTGTAACCACTCTTTAAGAGTGCTTGCTGTGAACCGATTCACGCAGTGCCTTCTGCTATCCGGAGAGGAGAATAAACTCTTTCTCTGAACCAACCTCGGTGTCATTTGACTCCTTTCTCACTGTTCTGGGAGCAACGCTCACCCTACCAATCGGTAAAGTCTAAGAAGGCTACAAGCCCTCTCTGCTGCCTCGGTCCCCTCTTCCCTGCTGAAACATCAGCTTAAAAGGGTTATCTCCATGGTGTGGGACACTGGTGGGCTGCCTGGCCTTGTAAAATGGTCTGCAAGAGAGTAAGCGCCACCCCCAAGTGAGAAGACAGAGGAAGCTTTATAGAACTGAAGAGGCTTCCACTCTCCCCCCTCCCTTTTTTAATGGCCCTCGATTGGTTAACGTTCGGTGGGCACAAGGGCTACTCAAAAATAAAATAAAAGGCGGGCTTCTGCGGAGTCTGTCACTTCTTTGTAGCCAAAGATTCCATCTCAATTGGGGAAGCCGGCATATGTTCCAGTCGGCTGCAATCTGTCAGATGAGCCCATCTCGTCCCATCACTTACGATGATGGATGCACTTTATTTATTTATTTGTTTATCTCCCCCCTCCCACTCCTCGCCAGCCCTCGCGAAACATTTGGCGAGCGTCTTTGTCGACTGCCATCTGCGTGGGCGGGGAAAGTGGTCCAGGGATTTTGCAGGGATAATGTCGCCGTTTGAAATCTGAAGGTTAGCTGAGATTTAATCAAACGGAACATTTTTTATTTTTTAAAAAAATCGTTTTGTCACTTCCTGATATTCTTCACTCAATTTATGAATGGGATTAGGAGGAGGGCTGTGGGCCGGTAAAACGGTCTTTGTGGGCCGTATCCTGCCCATGGGCTGCACGTTGCTGACCCCTGTTGTAAACCATTAGGCGGGAGGGAGGGAAGTCGTTAGGCTGTGTTGAGCCAAAGAGATTAAATAAGAGGGTACAATGTTATGCAATTTGATTATGTGTAAAACTAATAAAATTATTATAAAAAAATTTCTAATGATACTTGATGCTAGTTTCAGGGTTTGTCCATTAGTCCTAAAGTCCATTAGTCCCATCAACAACTCCCATGAACCCCGATCATTGGCCGTGACAACTGGCAGTGATGGCAGATGTGGTCCAGAATATCTGGACTCCAAGGCATCTCTCCCAGCCAGCCTGCAGCCAGCCTGCCCAAGATGGATCCCCCTCCTTCTTCCTCCTCCTTCTTCTCAGCAACCCTTGCTCAGGACTCTCTTTTCCTGTCACCTCACACCCAGTTACTCTGGCAACCTTCCCAAACCCCAGTCTCTGTTGACACTTCAGGAGCAGAGGGGACAGGGCAGTTCTCTCGCATTGCCAACGCCCCTCGATGACCATCTATTATTTCTGAATGGCTCTAGCCTGGCCAAGTCTTTTTGCACAGGCTAGCCCAGGAATTCATCTGTAGCTTGTATTCTCCCTTCACATCCCAAATAATCAAAATCCTACCATTTATAAATTTATAGGGTTGGGGGGGGTCCCCTCCAAATCTATAACAGCATTTTGCATTTTTTTTAATTGTCATTTGTGAACCACTCTGAGATCTACATATAAAGTGCAATTTACAAATTTAACAAAGAAACTAATAGTAATAGTAATAACAACAACAACAATAATAATTGTTTTTTCCATATCAAAGTTTCTAGCGGAAAGAGCAAAAGAAAAGGGTGAGTGATTAGATAAAGTCAGATGGGAGGCTCTTTATTGTGGCTGGTGCTGTGGGTTAAACCACAGAGCCTAGAACCTGCCTATCAGAAGGTCGGCGGTTCGAATCCCCGTGACGGGGTGAGCTCCCATTGCTCAGTCCCTGCTCCTGCCAACCTAGCAGTTCAAAAGCACGTCAAAGTGCAAGTAGATAAATAGGTACCGCTCCAGCGGGGAAGGTAAACGGCGTTTCCGTGAGCTGCTCTGGTTCGCCAGAAGCGGCTTAGTCATGCTGGCCACATGACCCGGAAGCTGTAGACCAGCTCCCTCGGCCAATAAAGCGAGATGAGTGCCACAACCCCAGAGTCAGTCATGACTGGACCTAATGGTCAGGGGTCCCTTTACCTTTACCTTTATAAGGCAGCTTCTGATTCTCTTATGACTGTTGCAGGAATTTATGTATAGGTTGGGGGGGTTGCCCCTCCAGCAGATATGCACATGCAGCCCACTACCAAAACCAGCACAATCGCTTTTGTGACTTTTGTGATTTGTCCCCACAAAACACTTCATCACAGTTTCTTCCTA
The DNA here is from genome assembly GCF_965113315.1 of Podarcis vaucheri. NCBI lineage: Eukaryota > Metazoa > Chordata > Lepidosauria > Squamata > Lacertidae > Podarcis > Podarcis vaucheri. The sequence goes on from NC_138759.1 coordinate 2,848,013, forward strand.
TCTATTCAAAGGGCCTTCGCTGCACGATACCAAATGTAAGAATTCACTGATAAATGTATCTATGTACTGGCTCACTCACTGGAAACTTCAGAAATTCATATAGACATGTGAGCTCAGCTACTCAGCAGCCCCTCTGCCTGAGTGATAATTCCTGGCATCCTGATACAGGTGGCCATTGCAGAAATAACATACCCAGATGAAGACAAAAGGGTGTGATTAACTTGGCTGGGAAACAGGGAAATGTAAAGATCTCTTTGGTTACATTTTATGGGTGTTTGGTGGAGGGCGAGGGGAACCATGGGGCAGGGTCCAGAATGCCCAGATTACTGCCACCAGATCTCCCCTTTCATGATGTAACCATGATGTATTAGTGATGTAGTTTTTTGGGGGGTGTAACATGGGGATTAGCAGCTAATAAAAGTTTGGGGGCTCTTTTGTTCGGTGCTTCCATCTTGTTCCACCTTGTGGCAGGTGGGAGTCCTGTCGCAACAGTCTTCAATAAAGACCAAGTCTACTGACTGCTGTCCTTGTTTTTTGTCCAAGGGAGCCCTCAGATTTCTCTGTTAACATGACACAATGGAAGTGAGATTTGGAAGAGGGAGTTCTAGTCTCAAATTGCTGAGTCGCTCTGCTGCTACTTTGCATTCCAGCGTTCTTTCTCTCTTCCTCTCAAGGTGGACCAAATTCAACCTCCAGGATTCATTAGAAGATTGTAAAATGCAAAACGTCATTTGCAAACTTTTAAAAAATAATAATGGTTTGTTGCTGGGTTTTTTAAGCGCTCATTCCTCCCAGCTCAGATTCATAGACCTGGGACATTATTGCTGCAAGACATAGGAGGGAGAGAAAGTCATTAAAAAAACTAGGCAGCTGACTTTTGCTTACAGCCATACGCTGCCTGGAAAATCAATAAGAATTAAGCTCGATGCATAAAAACATTATTAGAGTTTTATAGGGTTTCTTTATGGGCTGCCTTTTTAATTTACAATGCGAGATTGCCATGTCTATAAAAACAGGGAGAGAAGTTTAATAAAAGACGTATTACGAGGAAAGGACCGCGTCAGAAGGAGGGGGGAGTTGTTACCATACCAGGTTCTTTGGCCCCTGAGAACAAAATGACGCAAGGTTAATTGAGGACAAAAGATGAGGGACCAGACAGGGAAGGTGACAGTGGGTAGTAAAGAGGCAGTCAAAGTCAGCTCCGGATGTCCGGTGTCGGGAGATGGAGAAGTCAGGAAGGAACAGGTTGCTTGCAATGCATCCATCCAGGGACCAGGGAAGAAGAAATGGAAAGGACCAAAAGTCACAGGGATGCTGTAGCCCAGAGGGAACAAAAGAACAACCTCCAGAAGTGTGGGAATGTTCAGGGTGGCAGGAGAGGATATATTGTTTATTAATATCCTTCCTGACTTGCACTGGCAAGTTCCTTTACTTAGCAGAGTTACATTCCCCTTTTACATGCACAGCAGATAGCTGGTTGCAGGCTCGTGTGAGCCTCTCACTATTGTACAGTTCAATCTGTCTCAGACTGAATTGTATGCTCCTGGTAGGTTCCCTTGATCCCTCTTAATCCCTTGGGAGAAAATGACAAACCTAAACAGCATCTTAAAAAGCTGATACATCATCTTGCCGACAAAGGTCCGTATAGTCAAAGGTATGGTTTTCCCAGTAGTGATGTGTGGAAGTTAGAGCTGGACCAGAATTATGGTGCTGGAGGAGATTCTTGAGAGTCCCATGGACTGCAAGAAGATCAAACCTATCCATTCTGAAGGAAGTCAGCCCTGAGTGCTCACTGGAAGGACCAATCCTGAAGCTGAGGCTCCAGTCCTTTGGCCACCTCATGAGAAGAGAAGACTCCCTGGAAAAGACCCTGATGTTGGGAAAGATGGAGGGCACAAGAAGAAGGGGACGACAGAGGACGAGATGGTGGGACAGTGTTCTCAAAGCTACCAGCATGAGTTTGACGAAACTGCGGGAGGCCTTTGTCAGCAAGGTGATGTCTCTGCTTTTTAAGATGCTGCCTAGGTTTGTCATTGCTTTTCTCCCAAGGAGCAGGCGTCTTTTAATTTCGTGGCTGCTGTCACCATCTGCAGTGATCATGGAGCCCAAGAAAGTAAAGTCTCTCACTGCCTCCATTTCTTCCCCTTCTATTTGCCAGGAGGTGATGGGACCAGTGGCCATGATCTTCATTTTTTTGATGTTCAGCTTCAGACCATATTTTGCGCTCTCCTCTTTCACCCTCGTTAAAAGGTTCTTTAATTCCTCCTCACTTTCTGCCATCAAGGTTGTGTCATCTGCATATCTGAGGTTGTTGACATTTCTTCCGGCTAGAGATTCATCCAGCCCAGCCTTTCACGTGATGAATTCTACATATAAGTTAAATAAACAGGGAGACAATATACAGCCTTGTCGTACTCCTTTCCCAGTTTTGAACCAATCGGTTGTTCCATATCCAGTTCTAACTGTAGCTTCTTGTCCCACATAGAGATGCAAAAACACTGCCCTGCGTAATGGTCAAGAGACCACCTGCAGGAAGCCCATCACTTCGGATCTTTGCACCATCATCGCTCTGTGGTCCAGCCGCCTACTCAGCAATAAGAAAATAGCTGTGGGGCACCTCTGGAATGTGTGCGTCCCCCCCTTGCTTTTTCATTGTCGCTTATAATTGCACCCCCCTGCAAAACGTTTCCTTGCCCTAGAGGGAAGAAGTTATTACTAGTGCGTGTTCCCTTGAGTCAAGCAACCAAGCAGAAGGCTTTTAATAAATGTATACCAGAATAATGTGCTCCCTATTGTAAATAAATCCTGACAGCATAAGGGGGGGGGACAATATGGGAAGAATTACACCACCACAACCCAAGAAACAAACTTCCCATGAAAAGACTTTGGCCACCTGGGATTGCTCAAAAGCCCTAATCCTGCATCTCTTATCTCCAAGCCCATACAGCCATACATTACCCCCATTTAGGAGATGACGGAAGGGGGGAGGGGGTATCAAAATCCTGCAATTAATTGATTCCGCCAATTAACGCCTTATCCAAGCATTTGGATTCTGATTCAGCAGCTAATCAATTTGTTTGATAGCAGGCGCAGTACAGTTTCCAAATGAAAGGGCTTGCTGTTTCATTCCGGTTTGGGCTAATTAGCGAGTTTTTCTTCCCCCAGAAGAGAGAAAGGAGTCTCTCTCCATGTTTTTAATTGCCTTTTGACCTTCTTCGTCAGCTTTGCTGCCTTCAAAGGTTCCTCATCATCACAAGGCAAATTAAAATCCTGTTGACACTCAAGGGAGAAGGAGACCGAGAAAAAACACACCACTTTGTTGGGCCCAGAGGAAACTTTTCTGCGTAGCTGCAAATTGTTTGGAGGTCTCACTCATGTGGTCTGCGCAGAACAAAATCCAGTTAGCATGTTTTGGGGAATGGCATCCCAGGTGACCTGCAAGTTAGGCACAAGCTGCAAGCTGCAAACTCTGCCTATTAGGACTAGAGAGGCAGGGGTGTTGCAGAGAGAGGGAGACAGTGAAGGGCCATTAGAATATTGTTGTCTTGTTGTTGTTTAGTCGTTTAGTCGTGTCTGACTCTTCCTGACCCCCTGGACCAGAGCACGCCAGGCACTTCTGTCTTCCACTGCCTCCCACAGTTTGGTCAAACTCATGCTGGTCACTTCGAGAACACTGTCCAACCATCTCGTCCTCTGTCATCCCCTTTTCCTTTGTGCCCTCCAACTTTCCCAACATCAGGGTCTTTTCCAGGGAGTCTTCTCTTCTCTTGTTGTCTATATGATCCCAAAAACTGTTTGAGGCATTTTCTCCTCTCTCATATGTTATGCCCAAATCCCTTCCTTAAAGGGGGAAGGGAGGTTTTCACACTAGGCTTTTTTTAGATGTTTCAGTGAAAATAGGCCTCCTTCTCTGGAATGTCTGGCTTATGCGCGTAGCGATAATAAGCAAGGTTGAATGGGTATAATTGTAACCCCAGACAAGGGGAGGCAAGGGGAGGCTGAAAAGGAGGAGGCGAACTGAAAAGGAGGAGGGTAACACAAGTGTAAATCACATGTTATGCATGTGAACACGTGTCTATGCATTCTAAGGGGTGTAAAAAGTGGGCGCACCCTGACTGAGGGGTGCAGATTGCAAATTTATTGCTCTGTGCCTTTGTCCTGCATATGCATTTCAAATAAATCCTGTTAAATCCTGCAAGGTTGGGTGCCACTTTGTGTGATTCTTTTTAAATATATATATGCAGCACAGAACTTGGTTACATTGGAATAAGAGATGGAATGCTTGATTTCAAAAGAGGGGAACTTTCTCCCCAAACAACAATCATTTTTACCCCACCACCACCACCACAAAAAATGCATAAAATTGGGAGTCATGGATTTGTGATTATTTTTCCGCAAGCTGAAAGAACGCTGCAGCCTCCATTCAGTACAGCTTTCACATGATCAAGAATTGGAGCGCAGTGCCCTTCCTAGAAGCCTTGGATCCACAGCTTCTGTCAATTTAAATATTTATTTATTAATACCTCCCCTCGCCTCCCCTGCCTCAAATTCAGCACACGGGGGATTAATTATTCCAATTTAGTTTTGAGTGTGATTTCCCAACTATTTTTAATTAATGATTTGCCTGCCAGGAAGCTTGTACAAACTGGTGCAGGGGGCAAAGGGTGAGAATCGTGTTTCGATTCAAGGCCCCTGTAGGATTGCAACATAGCACAGAGGGGCGCAGAGATGCCACTCGGTCGACATTCCTGGGCTGTCGTCCTAATTAACAAGCTCTGGTTCCGACAGATTTCCCCTTCCCTCCAGAATTAAGGAGCACCGGCAGAGACCAGCTGATTTTTTTTTTTAAGCTACATTCCCTTATGGACATCCTTCCAGAGATCATGTTCCCAAGATGGGCGAAGACTGGTGATGGGTGAAGCATCTCATGTTTCTACATCACTTGGGAAGACAGGCGAACTAACGCCAGTGTACTGGAAGAAGCAAAGATCACCCGTGGTGAAGCAATGATTCTTCAACATCAACTTCGTTGGACTGGTCATGTTGTGTGGATGCCTGATGATCGTCTTCCAAAGCAACTACTCTATTCCGAACTTAAAAATGGAAAGCGTCATGCTGGCGGTCAACAAAAGAGGTTTGAAGACTCTCTCAAGGCAAATCTTAAAAAATGTAGTATAAACACCGACAACTGGGAATCACTGGCCTGCGAGCGCTCCATATGGAGAACAGCCTTTACCAAAGGCGTCATGGGCTTTGAAGACACTCAAACTCAGGACGCAAGGGAGAAACGCACTAAGAGGAAGGCACGCTTAGCAAACCCTCACCATGATCAACTCCCACCTGGTAATCAATGTCCCCACTGTGGAAGGACGTGTGGATCCAGAATTGGCCTCCACAGTCACTTACGGACTTATTGTTAAAACCGTGTTTATGGAAGGCAATCTTACTTGGCTACAAGGGATCAACGAAGAAGAAGAAGTTTCTACACAGGTGACATTTCAGTGGCGTAAAAATCAGAGGGTTCTGTGCCTGGGGACACAGTAAAATGACTTGAAGGGGCTACATAAGGACACATTAATTTTGCTACATTTCTTTCCTGCCTCTACTCGTAGCATTCAAGGCGACAGACATAGCTTTCCTCCAGTGAACTTAATTGCTGAATGAGGGATTGAATCCTGGACTCTCCCAGGTCCTAGTCTGACACTCTAACCACTGCACCACACTGCCTCTTGCATATGAACACCATGGGAAGCTCTCATGCGCTGAACGTTCCTTTGTAGTCCCTCCGAGACCCTCAAAGGGATTTCTCTGGTTTTCTTTCAGGGCTGCTGTTGCGGATGTTCCCAAATCAGAGTGCAAAATCCAGACTCTCCCCCCTTTGCCTTGGGCCGCAGGGAGAATCCCAGCTTCACGTCCTTGTTTTGCATCCTGAATTTTGCCCTAAAGCAAGACGGGCTCCCCAGGGCCACCTCCCTTCCCCTGCTTCCCCTCTGCATCGTCAGCAGCCTTCACCCTCAGAAGAAGAAAAAAAAGCTCTCTAGGAAGGCACACAACTCTCTTCATTATTAAAAAAAAGAGCATGCTAAATACAGCATGAAATATTTATGCTGCATGACTTGTATGATAAGAATATTAGATCGCTAGAGATTGCTCTAATTGAAATTGTCTTCAAGTGATGCAAGAGCTCGCTTTTGCCTACCCTCGTTAAAAACTTAAAACAAACAATAGACGGGGAAGTTGCAGACCGGAATATTCTTTCCATCATCATCTTTTGGCTGTATGTGGTTTTTTTGAGGTCTGCAACATGAGGTCTGCAACATGGATCCAATATATCTTTGGCACAGACAGGATTTTGTGATGGGTCCATTTTTTAAAAATCCCATGCACTATATAGTCATATATAGTAGTGATGTAGTGATGTATGGAAGTGTAGTATAGTATAGTAGTGGTGTATAGTATAGTAGTGATGTATGGAAGTGAGAGCCGGACCATAAAGAAGGCTGATCGTCGAAAAATTGATGCTTTTGAATTCTGGTGCTGGAGGAGACTCTTGAGAGTCCCATGGACTGCAAGAAGATCCAACCTCTCCATTCTGAAGGAAATCAGCCCTGAATTCTCACTGGAAAGACAGATCCTGAAGCTGAGGCTCCAAGACTTTGGCCACCTCATGAGAAGAGAAGACTCCCTGGAAAAGACCCTGATGTTGGGAAAGATGGAGGGCCCAAGGAGAAGGGGACGGCAGAGGACGAGATGGTTGGACAGTGTTCTCGAAGTGACCAGCATGAGTTTGACCAAACTGTGGGAGGCAGTGGAAGACAGAAGTGCCTGGCGTGCTCTGGTCCAGGGGGTCACGAAGAGTCGGACACGACTAAATGACAACAACATATAGTCATATAGTCCCATCCTACCCTTCCTCTGCTGAGCTTTGGGCAGCGTGCGTGGATGTTGGTTCTAGAATCTCCGCTAAAGAATCCTTGACAGAGGGGAGTCATCTCTGCTCCCAGTGGCAGTGAGTTCCATAGCTTAACTATGCACTGTGTGAAGAATACTTTCTTTTATAACTTTCATTGGATGTCCACAGGTTCCAGTGTTAAGACAGAGTGGGGAGGAAACTTCTCTCTATCCACTTTTCCCATGCCGTGCACGATTCTATAACCTTCTATCATTTTGCCTCTTGCTTGTAGCTTTTCCTCATAGTGGAGTGGCTCCATCTTCCTGGTCACTGACCATTCCTTCCCTAATGATCCCAATGGATTCAAGTTACAAGAAAGGAGATTCCCTCGAGCTTTTTAAGGTTGGATGGGCATTTGTCATGTATGCTTTCCATTGAGATTCCTACATTGCAGGGGATTGGACTGTGTTATGTACTGACTTGAATAGGATCCAAAATGCAGCAGTCTGATTGGTCCTAGAACAATGCAGCAGTATGATTGGTCTGCAGGAGCCACCCAATCCAGCTCCAGATGGAAGTGAATCCACAACCTGATTGGCCTACAGGAGAATTCCGGAATTAGCCAATCGCGTGCAGCCCATTGTGTAAATAATGTATATAAAGCAGATACTTTGGGGGAACTTTCATTCCTCCTCACCACTATGAGCTGAATAAAGAGCATGAAATCCACTCTCGACTCCGAGTATATTTCAGACAGGACACCCTAACGAAAAGCGGGACGTTCCAGGATCAAATCAGAAACTGGGATGCTTCTATAAATTCAGGACTGTCCCTGGAAATTAGGGACATGTGGAGGGTCTGCAAGAAGGCTCTCTGCCTGGTTCCCTGTAACTTGGCTTCTCGCAGTGAGGGAACCACCAGAAGGCCCTCGGAGCTGGACCTCTGTGTCTGGGCAGGACAATGGGGGTGGAGATGCTCCTTCAGGTATACTGGGCTGAGACCATTTAGAGCTTTAATGGTCAGCACAACAACAACAATTTTTTATTTATACCACGCCCATCCGGCTCCGGCTGAGTTTCAGAGGAATTTCGTAGGAACGCTGCAAACCCACAATCTTATGAGGAGAGTGTAGGCAGCAAATTATTTAATACTTCTTAAGTGCCCCAATCAATAATGTAGGGGCTGCGCGCAAATGTAATGGCAGTCCCTGACCAGGATGTTAGCATCTGAAGAAAGAGAAGCAGAAGCGGATGGGAAGAGGGGCGAGAGAAAGGTCACTGGCTTCCCAATGGGATGCTGAAAGTCAGGTGACTTGCAAAGAGCAATAGGGGATGGATTCGATTCAGATTAAGGTGGTGATCCTTAATTCACACTTTCCAAGAGAATGTCAGAATCAAGACACAGCCATCCTTTTTCCATTTTTTTTCAGCGCACTGGGGGGGGGGAGAGAGAGAGAGAAGGAATATGTATGTTAGGCAAAATTACATGCAGGTAAAGTGGAACCTCGGTTGTTGAACATAATCCATTGTGGGACACGGGTGGCGCTGTAGGTTAAACCACAGAGCCTAGGACTTGCCGATCAGAAAGTCGGCGGTTCAAGTCCCCGCGACGGGGTGAGCTCCTGTTGCTCGGTCCCTGCTCCTGCCAACCAAGCAGTTCCAAAGCACGTCAAAGTGCAAGTAGATAAATAGGTACTGCTCCGGCGGGAAGGCAAACGGCGTTTCCGTGCGCTGCTCTGGTTCGCCAGAAGTGGCTTGGTCCTAGGAGTTGGCCACTTGACCCGGAAGCTGTACGCCGGCTCCCTCGGCCAATAAAGCGAGATGAGTGCCGCAACCCCAGAGTTGGTCACAACTGGACCTAATGGTCAGGGGTCCCTTTACCTTTACAGTGGAACCTTGGTTGTTGAACATAATCCATTCCAGAAGACCATCCAACTTCCGAAATGTTCAACAACCAAGGCACAATTGCCGGTTGGAAAAATGGAGAAACACGCTTTGGAAGCCATTCAACTTCCGAGGCACGTTTGAAAATGGAAGCATTCACTTCCGGGTTGTCAGCATTCGAAATCAAGATCCCACTGTATTTTGTTGCTGCTGCTGTTGCATGGTGTACACTGCCTGTTGTGCATAGGAAAGTGTGTTTTGTAAATATTCAAGGAAATCAACAAACACAGACACGGGCATATTAGAAATTCACACTGAAGTGCTGATGGTGTTCATAGAACTTGAAAAACTTAACAGAGCTTTCAATGAACTTAAAACAAAAAACCACCGCAATGTGGAGAATATAACTTCAGACCAGAAAAATGAGAAATCGAGAGAAACTGAAATTGACAGATTCATCCATCTATCCTTATTTTAAAACTGAGGGAAAAGTCACTTAGCCATTGGTCACACAGTTCCGGATTTTAAATGGTTATGCAAATATCTTCAAAAACCTCTGGTTTCCTATGTGCTGCTCCAATGCTCTTGTGGAACTCTGCCTGCTTGTGTTTCCCAATTCAGTGGAAGAGTTTGCTCTGCACACATCTCCTCTTTAGTCCCTGGTTGAAAGCCGCCTCTTTGAAATCACCATCACGGAGATTACCCTATGTGAGAACAGGATGCTGAATTAGCATAGAATCGTAGAACTGTGGAGTTGAAGGGGACCCCAAAGGTCTTCTAGTCTAACCCCCTGCAATGCAGGAATCACAGCTAAATAATCCCAGACAGATGGCCATCCAACCTCTGCTTAAAAACCTCCAAGGAAGGAGAGTCCACCACCTCCCAAGGGAGTCCAGTCCTCTGTCAAAAGCTCTTAGAAAGTTCTTCCTAATGTTTAGAAGGAACCTACTTTCTTGTAATTGGCATCCATTGGTTCGAATCCTATCCTCTGGAGCAGCAGAAAACAAGCTTGCTCCCTCTTCCACGTGGCAGACCTTCAATTCTGCCAAACATTCCTCTTAAGACTTGATTTCCGGACGCTTTTATCATCTTGTTCTTCCTCCTCTGCTCACTTTCCCAGCTTGTCAACATCCTTCTTAAATGGTGGCACCCAGAACTGGACACAGGTCTCCAGGTTAAGGTTACCAGATTTTTTTCATTGAATCCGGGGACACTTTAAATAAATAAATACATAAATACTATGCATTCAGGACATTGATGCTGCAGCGATGGCAGTGGCAGAGGGGTGGCCGCTGCCTTGACCTCAACCGCCACGTTTCCCCTTCCTCTGAGGCTTCTATCTCCTTTCTCCATGAGCCTGGGCAGCCCCTGAGTTGTTGGTTCTTCGGTGGTGGTGGTGGGGAAGCAGTGCGCGGTGGGTCAGGCATGGAAGGCGGAGAAGGAGGGCCAAGAGCGGCAGTGGTGGCAAGGCTCAGACAGTGCAATGCCCCCCTTTCCATCTTGTGTGCAAGCAGGAGGGGGCGGGGATCCCTCAGCTGGGAAGGGAGGCTTCACATTACCTTTTGGAGCAGCCCCATCTCAACTTGCGTGCAAGCAGGAGGGGGCAGGCAGCGCGATGCCTCCCTTCCCATCGGAGCAGCCCCAATCCCATTCCTACTTGCTTGCAAGTGGGAGGGAAAGGATATATCAAGAACTCTGGCCAAAAGTTTCAATATAAGGAATAATTCCTACTCAAGAGTTGAAGTGAAAAACGTGTGCATTCTGCTAAGAATAACAGTTTGAAGCTAGTAGTAAATTAAAACACAACGTGTAAGTACGATAGTTTTAAAGTAATGGTAAGTTTGGATACAACGTTTAAGTACAGAAATAATGTAGTTTCAAATATACAGTGATATAGTACAAAGGTACATGAAACACCAGTGCACAACAATACAAGTCTCAATAGCAGTCAAAAAGAGTCCATATTATATAAAATCAGAATAAAGAATAAAGAATAAAGGATCAAATAGGGCCAAAAAGGAGTATCCGGAGTGTGAATCAGATGTACGACTCAGTAGTGGTGACCAGGACAGGGCCCTGTTTCGGAGTACACGCCTTCTTCAGCTGGTAATATCAAAAAATGTCAAGATAGATCAAGGTGCCTCAATCCATAGATCATAAATATAATAAATTATATACATTCTAAAGTATGTTAACACATATCATGATATTTGGTTCCATACCTCGGTTTTTTGACAACTATAAATCTGTTGGAAGTCTGTATCATTTAATTCTTTTATGTTTCTTTTTCGACATACGTCTAGAAATAAGGATTTCCAAGAGTTATTATTTCCAGTCAAATTATTTGCAAGCGGGAGGGGTGGGGATCCCTCAGCTGGGAAGGGAGGCTTCCCATTGCCTAACAGAGAGATCCCTGCCCCCTCCTGCTTGCACACAAGCTCTGATAGACAGCGTGAAGCCTCCCTTCACAGCTGAGAGATCCCCGCCCCGCTCCTGCTTGCACGCAAGTAGGAGTTGTGAGGCTGCTCCGATAGGCAGCATGAAGCCCACTTCACAGCTTAGTTGCTGGGTCAGGGAAGGTGGAGGCAGCCCGGAAGCTGCGTCTTTGAGCCCCTGCACCACCATCATATGGGGACTTCCCAGCAGCTCCTGAAGCCAGCCAGAGCTGAGACTGCCGCTGCTGCATTTCCCGGGACGTTAGATGAAATCTGGGGACATTCCGGGGCTGGAATTTGTCCACGGACTTATTTGCAAACCCAGGGACTGTCCCCAGGAAATGGGGACATCTGGTAACCCTACTCCAGGTGAGGTCTGACTAGGGCAGAAGAGAGTAGGACTATCCCTTCCCTTGGTCTGGAGGCTTGATGCAGCCTAGAATTGCATTAGAAGTTTTTGCTGCTGCATCGCATGGTTGGCTCATGCTAAGCTTGTGGTCTACAAAGCCCCTAATTGGCTGAGGCCCCTTTGGCTTGATCCAAAAAGTTTTTCTTATCTGTGTCCTGGAGCGTCTGATCCTGCTAGGAAGGGCTAAGAAGAGGGGTGTTCCTCCATTGCCTTCTTAAATGTACAAATTCTTTTGAATCTGCAGATGGACTTAGTATGGATTTTCAATCAGGATGCAACAGTTAACTCAAAATTTACGGCCTGCTTCTTAAAACGGCTAAATCAAAGGATTCATAGCTCATTTTATCGGCACAAAGACTCTGCATCAAAAAGAGGGGAGGGGGGGATACAGAAAAACAATATTAGTGTGGTGTAGCATTCATCTCCACTCTGTGTTTAAATATTTAGGTATTGTTTGCTCCCAGGCTTGCTGTAGGATATTGAATCATCTCTTCCACATTAACTTTTATGTAGCAAATATTCCCGAAACACAAAAAGGCGCCTTTCATCTGCCAAAATGAAAAGAGAGAGAGGATATCAATAACTAAGCTGCTTTTCATAAGACATATTAAATCAAGACATACGCTGATAGCATTAATGATTGTGCAGGTTTCCCATTAGAGAAGAATTATAGTAAATATGGCTCTTTGAACAGATGTAAGAATGTGTTTGTCTAGGGCAGAGAGAGAGAGAGATCCGGTTCTATTATTTGAGATCTTTAATCCTCTTTTATGCTAACCACCTTGGTGGTTTGCAGTAAATAACAGAGCATTGGCTCAAGTGTCAGTTGGGTTAGGAAATCTGGCTTCCAATCCTCAAGCAGCCAGGGACTTTTACTGGGTGGACTTGGGCATGACGAGGGGTTGGACTAGATGACCCTAGCCAGTCTCGAGACCTTAATCCCATTGAAAATCTGTGGAGGGAGCTGAAGGTTCGAGTAGCTACACATCAGCCTCGAAATCTTACTGGCTTGGAGAAGATCTGCAAAGAGGAGTGGGACAAAATACCTCCTGAGATGTGTGCAAACTGTGGGATGTAAACACAGGAGCAGTCAATGACAACATTCCTAGAGTGTACATGTTACAACATGGGGAGGGATGTCTGTACAGCAAGCAGGTAAACTTCCTGGGGACGGACTTCCTCTGCATGTGACCAGAGGTGGGTGTGGCCTCACCTGTGCAGGTAATGACAAAAGCACAGGGCAGGCAGCCATCTCTCTCTCTCTGCCATCACCTTTCGAAGAAGCAGGATGCCCTCTTGGCTCTCAGCCAAGAGAGGAGAGGGCTATCTTCCTATAAGATAGATTCTAAGTGTATTTTACCTTTTTAAGCCTGTCTGCCGTCTGGGATCATATTGTGAACAGATCGTGAGTAAACTCTTTTATACTTTTATAAAGACTGTGTTGTGTCTTATATTTTAAGAGGGAACAAAGGGGAAATTACCAGAGTAATTATTATAGAGGTTCTAGCGAACCTGTGCACACGTTACCGTTGCGAACTTAAAGGGGAATGTCTATAAACTCTGCTGATATTTTGGGAACTTGTTAGCACAAGTTGGATAAGGATATAACTAGTCAATATATCCTCTCCTGCACCCCAGAACATTCCCACACAAACCTGGTGGCCACCTACAAGAAACGTCTGACCTCTGTAATTGCCAACAAGGGTTTTGCCACCACATACTAAGTCATCTTTTGCAAAGGGATCAGATACTTGTTTCACTCATTATCATGCACATCAACCTTGACTTTTGTCTTCTGGGTTCCTGGGGGAGAAAACCAATGCTTAGTATCAGGGCCATTTGATTCGCTACTGAGGCACTAAGTCCCAAATCTGGGTAATGAGCAGACTTCTGGCCATCATCACAGGCTCCTTCCTCTCCCATGCCCCATGCTGGGCAAAAGATGCCTGCATTGCAGGGGGTTGGACTAGATGGCCCTCAGGGTCCCTTCCAACTCAACAATCCCATGATTCTATGAGCTATTTTGGTCCTCTGGTCCTGAATGGGGTAACTGTGTCCCTGAAGGACCAGGTGCGCAGCCTGGGAGTCATTTTAGACTCACAGCTGTCCATGGAGGCACAGGTCAGGTCTGTGTCCAGGGCGGCTGTCTACCAGCTCCATCTGGTAGCCTGGATGAGATCCTACCTGCCCGCAGACTGTCTGGCCAGAGTGGTGCATGCTCTGGTTCTCTCTCGCTTGGACTACTGCAATGCGCTCTACGTGGGGCTACCTTTGAAGGTGACCCGGAAACTGCAACTAATCCAGAATGTGGCAGCTAGACTGGTGACTGGGAGCGGCTGCTGAGACCACATAAATCCTGTCTTGAAAGACCTACATTGGCTCCCAGTGCGTTTCCGAGCACAATTCAAAGTGTTGGTGCTGACCTTTAAAGCCCTAAACGGCCTCAGTTCAGTATATCTGAAGGAGCGTCTCCACCCCCATCGTTCTACCCGGACACTGAGGTCCATCTCCGAGGGCCTTCTGGCAGTTCCCTTCCTGTGAGAAGCGAGGTTACAGGGAACCAGGCAGAGGGCCTTCTCGGTGGTGGCACCCGCCCTGTGGAACGCCCTCCCACCAGATGTCAAAAACAACTGTTTTACTTTTAAAAGACAGCAGAAGGCCACCCTGTTTAGGGAAGTTTTTAATATTTAATGCTGTATTGTTTTTAACACTCGATTGGGAGCCACCCAGAGTGGCTGAGGAAACTCAGCCAGATGGGTGGGGTATAAATAATGATTTATTATTATTATTATTATTATTATTATTATTATTATTCCTCAGACAACCTTGTTTGGTCAAGCCATGCCTTCCAGAGACTCCTCCAAGGAAAGGACAGTCTTCTGTCCCTGGATTTTGGAAATGTTATTAGCCGTGGGTTTCAAAGTCAGTTCCACTCAGGTTCTATATGTATAAAAAAATGACATTTTAAGACTTAAAATAGGACATCCTTAATTGGCTGAAAAGCAGCATTAATCTGGCAAGTCTAATTCTGTAAATTTAAGGCCTCTATTTCCTCGTGGATCATATCTCGCGCAAACCCCAGTCTTCCTTCCCGAAGTTATCTCCTTCCTTCCAATGCCAGAGCCACGAGAAGCATCTTTATTAAACATTTTCATCTTACTTTTGCAAATTGACATCACGGCGTCGTTTCCAACGTTGAAAATAATGAAACAGAAATAACTCCAAGGACAAAATCCATCCGGCAAACATGGTTTGCCAATCAGAGCGTGGCCCAAATAGGAAGATTACTAAATGTAGATCAAAGAGGCAATTCTCGAGGAGAATTTGGTCCTTTTACAACGGCCGCACATAATCTTTAATGGCATGTGAATGGATGGGAGGGGGGGACCACACGTAATGTGATTTATTTTCCGGCAGGCAAACCTCCTGTCCATAGCTGCCAGCCCTAGAGCAATGGGACTGTATTATACCGTGGGCGGAAGAAGGAGGTGTATTGATACTCAGCAGAAAGTATTGATTCGATCTTGCTTAGAAGGCTTGAAGACAAATCTGTTCCAGGATGAAAGGCAAAAGGATGCTTCTCTGTTGGGCATAAGCGAAAATATTTCTCAAATCGTTTGAGAATTGTTTGCAAAGCGATAAATGTCACGGGGGGGGAGGGGAGGAAATGGAATTAATACCCTGCAAACTTTTTTGTGGAGAGAATTTTAATGGTGTTGGAGTCAACTCATTAGATATTCCAGAGCAGCTTGTAGCAAGAAGGCTCCCGTTTCCTACGGAGGAAGTTCCAAGTTCCCTTTCGGCTTTTGATTTTGATTTATGGCCCATCCTATTCTCAGCGGGTTCAAGGTGAGCGGCGATCATGCTCAGTTCAGAACTTCCCAAGACGTAGCGTAGCAGGGGGGTGGGGAGCAAAAATTAAAAATAATGATGCAAAGATTGGATCGGTCTGTACAAGCATCTTGGTTGCTTGGTGACTGCAGGATCAAGTTGTGATTTGCAAGGATCAAAAGACCATTGCACTTCAAACAGCCCAGGCAGAACTTCTGCTTTGCAACCAAGAGAAATGCTTTT
The DNA here is from genome assembly GCF_965113315.1 of Podarcis vaucheri. Lineage (NCBI taxonomy): Eukaryota > Metazoa > Chordata > Lepidosauria > Squamata > Lacertidae > Podarcis > Podarcis vaucheri. The sequence goes on from NC_138759.1 coordinate 2,863,706, forward strand.
CGTTTTTCTACATGCAGTTGTAGATCGCAGAGTGCTGAGCAAACTAAAACATTTGTCATGGATGCTTTCGTTTTGATTTCAGGGGGTTGGATTAGAAACCAGGCATCCCCAAACTCTGCCCTCCAGCTGTTTTGGGACTACAGTTCCCATCATCCCTGACCACTGTTCCTGTTAGCTAGGGATGATGGGAGTTGTAATCCCAAAACAGCTGGAAGGCCTCTACTGTATTGTATTCTTGTATGTTTTGTTTTTTGTAGTGTTGTGCTTAATTTGTTGGAAAATTAATAAATATTATTTTTTAAAAAAACAGCTGGAAGGCCAAGTTTTGGGGTTCCTGGACTAGATGATCCTCAGGGTCCCTTCCGACTCTACAATCCCAGGATTCTTTGAAGAGGTGGCTTGATGGAAGTTTATGAAATTATGTGTGGCATGGAGAAAGCGGAGAACGTTTTCCTCCCTCTCTTGTAACACTGGAATGCATGGATATCTTCTTCTTCTTCTTCTTCTTCTTCTTCTTCTTCTTCTTCTTCTTCTTCTTCTTCTTCTTCTCTACTTTCACATAACAAATTATTCCAACAAATCATCTTTATTGTATTCCCCCCCCCCATTTTCCCCCTCCCATCTCCCTGAAACTATAACTAATCCAGAATGCGACAGCTAAACTGGCGACTGGGAGCGGCCACCGGGACCACATAACACCGGTCCTGAGATATCTGCATTGGCTCCCAGTACGTTTCCGAGCACAATTCAAAGTGTTGGTGCTGACCTTGAAAGACCTAAATGGCCTCACTCCAGTATACCTGAAGGACCTGATCCAGCAGGATCAATCTTATTAAAGAAAAGGTAAAGGTAAAGAGACCCCTGCCCATTAGGTCCAGTCGTGGCCAATTCTGGGGTTGCGGCGCTCATCTCACTTTATTGGCTGAGGGAGCCGGCGTACAGCTTCCGGGTCATGTGGCCAGCATGACTAAGCTGCTTCTGGCGAACCAGAGCAGCGCACAGAAATGCCGTTTACCTTCCCGCCAGAATGGTACCTATTTATCTACTTGCACTTTGATGTGCTTTCGAACTGCTAGGTTGGCAGGAGCAGGGACCCAGCAACGGGAGCTCACCCCATTGCGGGGATTCGAACTGCCAACCTTCTGATCAGCAAGCCCTAGGCTCTGTGGTTTAGCCCACAGCACCACCCGCATCCCTCTTATGAAATAGGTAGTTTCATATTTTATAGTTTCATAGTGATGTATGGAAGTGAGAGCTGGACCATAAAGAAGACTGGTCGCCAGAGAACTGATGCTTTTGAATTAGGGTGCTAGAGGAGACTCTTGAGAGTCCCATGGACTGCAAGAAGATCAAACCTCTCCATTCTGATGGAAATCAGCCCTGAGTGCTCACTGGAAGGACAGATCCTGAAGCTGAGGCTCCAAGACTTTGGCCACTTCATGAGAAGAGAAGACTCCCTGGAAAAGACCCTGGTGTTGGGAAAAATCGAGGGCACAAGGAGAAGGGGAAGACAGAGGACGAGATGGTGGGACAGTGTTCTCGAAGCTACCAGCATGAGTATGACCAAACTGTGGGAGGCAGTGGAAGACAGGAAGGCCTGGCGTGCTCTGGTCCAAGGGGTCACGAAGAGCCGGACACGACTAAACGACTAAACAACAACAACAACAAGTTTCATATTAAAATGCTGGAGGGGCCAATCTCCAGCCTCCCCCCATCCCTGTCCCAGGGACCCTTGGGGTGGCAATTCCAAGTCCTTAGTAATGTCGCGGTTTCCGCAGCGTGTGAGATGTCGGAGGGTGTGCCGTTGATACGAATTTAAGCAGAAAGGAGGCTAATTGAGATCACATGAATTAAAAGCATTCAAAAAGCAATGCTAAATAATTTAAGAGGCAGGATCGAGATGCACAAAATACTGAAGCAGTAAAGCCGAAATGGCATAAAATGAGATTACAATGAGGTTGCAAAACAAAGTACAAAGTTGACATAAACTGTGTTGCGTTCCAGAGTTATGAGCAAAGCATTAAACGCAAAGTAAATGTGGAGAAGAGCCGTAAATGCAAAGTAAATGAATAAACTGAGCACAGAAGACAAATTGCAGCACCAGGAAAGAACTGCAAGAGCGTGCATTGGCGGATGGGAAGTCGCTGATTTCCCCCAACCTGGAGATCTTGAAATATCTGAAGAGCTCTCAGTCTCTGCCTCTCAGCTTGTCCTAAAATGGCTTGTCCATTTGTCTGTTTGTCTAGTATGCATTCAGAGGCCTCTTGAGATAGAATCATAGAATTATAGAGTTGGAAGGGACCCAAAGGTCATCTAGTCCAACCCCCTGCAAAGCAGGAATCTCAGCTAAAGCATCCATGATGGATGGCCATCCAACTTCTGCTTAAAAACCTCCATGGAAGAATTCTCCCACACACACAGTCAAATAGCTCTTACTTTCCAATGTTCAGTCAGAAACTCCTTTCTTGTAACTTGAAGCCATTGGTTTAAGTCCTCCCCTCGTGACAGCCCTTGAGATATTTGAAGATGGCTATCATTCTCCTCCTCCTCCTCCTTCTTCTTTGGCAATCACTCGTAGCTGAGTAAGATTGTCTTCCATAAACACGGTTTTAACAATGAGTCCATATGTGACTGTGGAGGCCAATTCTGGATCCACACGTCCTTCCACAGTGGGGACATTGGTCTCCGGGCAGGAGTTTATGACAGTGAGGGTTTGCCAAGCATGCCTTCCTCTTAGCACGTTTTCCCCTTGCGTCCTGAGTTTGAGCATCTTCAAAACCCATGAGACACCTTTGGTAATGGCTGTTCTCCTCTGAGTCTCCTCTTTTTCAGGCTAAATGTACCCAGATCCTTCAACCGTTACTCATAACGCTTAGTTTCCAGACCCTTGATCATCTTGGTTGTCCTCCTCTGCACAACTTCCAGTTTGTCAACTTCCTTCCAAAATTGTGGTTCCAATATTGTCACCAAGCTAAGCCCAAATCTTCCCAAGGTAAGGGTGGCAGTCTTTGTCAATGTTTGGGTGCCAGATTCCATTTGATTCAAGATAGCAGACCTAAACAGGACTTTGAACTGACTTCACTCAATTTTTGGCATGATGGGTCCAAACACACAAATTGCACCATTTAAAAGCAAAAACAAAACAAACGAGGGACATTGCTCTGTAATCCTCACTACTTTATACTTGTCAATCCATATATTAGGACTGAACTGACATAATTTCAATTTTTTTCTTTGTGCCAATTTGCAATGAATGGGCAGTCATCAGAAGCTCCTTGAACTCTGAGATTTAAAACACTTGTTGAGTGTATCTTGAAAGAAACTTCCATCAAACGACACTTCAACAAATTGCCTGAGGAGTTCAAACAAGCCACACATCCTTGCTGGCGGGACTGGAAAATTGCTGACTGAATTAACTTTGGCTCCTGAGAATTAGAACGCCTGCTAGGAAGGGGGTGGGAGAAGCTTTTAGGATATTTTTAGTCATCCCTTCCCTTGGGGAAGGTGGCTCGGAATCCGAGTTTGATTGCCACTCCTTCAGCAGCTAAGAAAGATTTGGTTATAAGCCAAGATGGTACATGGTTCAGTCACAAGTTTTCAGCGTGCAATTCTGTTGAAACTCATTAAAAGTGAACCTCAAGTTTCTATGTCTGTAGCAGAGGTGGAATCTTTGGTGAAGCTGAACATCCATTGAGAAAATTGCATGAGCAATGGATTTGCACATCACCCAATGCTTGTATTTCCCTCCTGTGAGACGTAGAGGCATGCATTGGGTTTGCATTCAATTTGTATTGTTTTTGATGGCATCCTTCTGTTTCAGGACAAAATGGAGGAGGGCGTCTTTGGGGGTGAAGTCAAACTGTTGGAAGGTTATAGCACCTGCAGTGGCTGTTGAGAATGATATGGGAGAGACAATAACCCTTCACCCCAGATAGAAACAAGATCGTCGCGTTTCTATGAATCACAGGCAGGATTTTAAGAACTATGTGGGACGGAGTATAACAGGAAAGAAGACTGGAGAACGGTGAGAAAAGAGGAAAATTTTTATGACGCAGTTTAAAAATGGCGTCTCGCCATGACAGGTTTGCCGGAGGAAGAAGGACTGGGGGAGGAGAATCAGGATTGTTTGAATGAGAAGGAATGCTGGAATGTAAGTTTGACCTGACAGAACCCCCAGACTCATTTGATTTATTTGGTAAGCCTGAGAAAAACAAAGGAAAGATTGGAGATTAATTTTGTTTATGGAAGCGTCGTACAGAGGCTGTCCCGGATCGATATGATTTTTGGAAGAGTACAAAACCCACATAGAATGCCAGCTTTCAACCTGCTTGTGAAAATCATCAGAGATCGCAAAGAAAGGCATTTATGATAACAACAAGAGAAAGGAAGTAATAAAGGACTATCCGGATCAAACTGGACAGAACTGTCTAATTAATGCAGTAAGATAAGTGATGCTGTTTTGGACTCGAGCTGAGCTTGATGTTTGGGTACCCCCAACAAAATTTAAAATTTGGCTGTATAATTTGGAATCAATGTGATATGGATAATGTGATGTGATTGGCCTGTTAATAAAAATTATTTTTTTAAAAAAAGAGAATGATATGGGAGAGACATGTTTTGTTGCAGCTGGGGCAGATGAAGGCGTCCGGTTGAGCTGCTTGCAGGTGCACCATTGCATTTCTTCTCTGAGCCCTCGTCCCACACTAAAAAGATAGCAAAAACAAACATTAAAAAGCAAGCATTGATAGAATTAAAACTATCTATATCAAAGGGGACGTGGGTGGTGCTGTGGTCTAAACCACTGAGCCTCTTGGGCTTTCTGATCAGAAGGTTGACGGTTCGAATCCCCATGACAGAGTGAGCTCCCATTGCTCTGTCCCTGCTAGGGTGTGAAACCTAAGACGCTGGCAAGTTAGCAATGTCATGTAACTTTAAGTAGTCAAGCTTGTTAAGTTGTTAAGTTGCTCAGTATATAAAGAGTGTTTGTTTTCTCTGTGTGTGGGGGCGTGAAGCAAAAATGTCCGAAAGCTCCGGAGGTGTTTCTGTTATCTTTCTGCAATAAACCTGTCTTTGGAAGGACAGGCTCCCCTGTGTCGTTATTTCTTTGCTGCTGAGACTCTGAAGCTTGTACTGCAACAAGAATCTCTGCACTGGACTTAATTAATGCTCTGCAAAGAGAGCTGTTGCTGGTGGCGCAGCGGAAGCGTTTACTGGACCAGTACACAAACTCTCTTAGGTTATGGACCCCTTCTACGTTTCTACAGCTGTATTGTGTGCAGAGAAAGTGAGAGCAGCTTTCGGATGAGAGAAGACCGGCTTGGTCGTAAATCCAGCTCTTAAAGGAACTGAGAGGCTTCAGAGGAGGCTGCAGGCGTCTGAAAAGTGAGTAAGACAAATCCCAAGGGGAAAGAAAAGAAAGGGCACACAGAGGGAGTAGCAGCAGACCCCAAGAATGGCAGTGGAAAATTTCCAGGTTCCCTTTACAAAGTTGAACTCTGCTAATTACGTGCAGTGGTCTAAGAGGGCTCAAGTCTGGTTGGAAGCCAAAGAAGTGTGGGCTGACTATGTCCAGAGGCGAAAGCCGTTTGTGGCTGTTGCAGCAGATGCCACAGCAGAGCAACAGGCTGCTGCACATGCTCAGAACAGGGAACATGATAAAATGGACACTAAAGCTAGATGCATGTTGATGGTATCGATAGACGATTCCCAATTACCTCATGTGGAAAATTTAAGGTCTGCATTTGAAATTTGGGAAGCTCTTAGGCGAATTCACCATAGAGCCACGCCCGGAGAGAAGGTGAACATTATACGTGCTTTGTATGAGTTGAAATTGAAGCCAGGGGATAGTGTGGTTGAACACACGTCACAGATGACTGAGTATTTCAACCGACTGTCGTCTTTAGGTGTGAATTTTCCTGAAAATATTAAAGTTTATACTCTGCTTAGCAGCCTGCATGCAGGGTTTGAAAACTTAGTACTAACTTTACAAGTTTTGCCAGAGGACCAGCTGAATATGAATTATGTGACTGGTAGATTGTGTGAGCAAGAATATCAACATCATCGAAAACGTATTGATAATTCAAATACCCCAAGGGTTGGATGTTCAGATAATTCCCAGCGTGGGGAAACTAGCAGGCAGAGCTGTAAGGAAGCCTCACAAGTGTCTGCCATGGCCAGCAAGTCATGTTTTCGATGTGGCAGCAGGTTTCATTTGATAGCAAAGTGTCCAGAAAAGCAACAGGAATTTCAACAGTCCAAGGCCAGTTTCCGGAGTTACAGGGGAAGACGACGTGAGAACTACAAGAATCAACGATCCAGAGGGGGAGCAGGTGCTGATAAGGGACTATCTGCAATGGCAGCACAACAGAGTCCTAAAAGGAGCCAACAAACTTTGAAGTGGATAATTGACAGTGGAGCAAGTCACAGTTTAGTTCCAGCGACATCTAGTGGCCGCTTGATGAACTGCAAGACATTGCCAGTTGCAAAAACCGTGACTATAGCAGACAATAGTAAACGAGAAATGAACCTTAAAGGCACAATTTATGTTAACTGTTTGCATACTAACCTTCCTGTTTTTGTTCTTCCAGGAATGAAGAATGGACTTTTGAGTGCGTCATGCCTGGTAAAAAGTGGTTTTAAGGTTGAGTTTGAAAATGATGTGTGCACCATTTCGAAACAGGGGAAGGAGCTAGTTAAAATTCCCTGTGAGGATGGGCTTTTTGTTTTGGTTGAAGAGCGGTTAGCAGCAGGTAGATGTTCAACAGGTGAAGCGCAAGCTAAGTGTGTAAATAAGGCTCCTCATACAGGTTGTGCACATCTACTACACAGAAGGTTAGCTCATATATGTTTTAAGTATGTAAGCAAGATGCCAGATTTAGCTGAGGGGTGTAACATTAAACCCTGTCCAAATTTTCTGGATTGTTGTGCTTGTAAACATGCTAAGGTTAAGACATGTAACTATCCTAGATCTGATAGAGTAAGCAAGAAACCCTTTGAACTTGTGCACACAGACGTGTGTGGCCCTATGCCAGTCAAATCGCTTGGAGGTGCGAGATTTATGCAAATTTTGGTGGATGACCTTTCAAGGGCTAGTTGGGTTTTCTTTCTGAAAGAAAAATCACAAGCAGCTTCCATCCTGATGGATTGGATTGAAGAAGTTGAATGTAAATTTGACACCAGGGTACGTAAAATACAATCAGATCGTGGTGGGGAATATGTGAACCACACGCTGGAGACGTGGTTAAAAAGGAAAGGTATAGTTCATAGACTTACCAATCCCTATTCACCACAGGAGAATGCAGTTGCCGAAAGAAAATTTCGAACATTACAGGAAGCCATTACTGCTTTGCTGTTTGATTCTGGACTTCCACAGAGTTTTTGGGCTGAGGCTGCACTGTATGCGAATTATACTTTTAACAGAGTGTACAATAGCACAGTTGGCAACACTCCTTACTTCATGCTATTTGGGAAAAAACCAAAAAATGATCATCTAAGAGTTTTTGGATGTCGTGCTTATGTGCTGGTGCCTAGGGCACAACGTAGGAAAGGCGATCCTAGGTCTAAAGAAATGTTTTTCTGTGGTTATCAAGCAAACACAAAAGGTTGGAGATTTGTGAATGTAGAAGGAAATCAAACGAAAATCACAATCAGCAGAAGTGCGGAATTTTGTGAACAGGATGGTTGGAATAAAATTCATGGAAATCCTGACATACTATTTGATGTGGTGAACAGTAGCAATGAAACTCAGGCCCCAGGGCAGGTATTAGTTCCAGAACAGACTGAGGAATTTAAGTCTAAGGACGAGGGTGAGAAATCGCCTAATTCACCCAAGTCTGTAAAGTCAGAATCTTCTAGCTCTAAAAGTTCACCTGTACAGCAAGAGAGACGTGTAAAGTCAGAATCAGAAAGTTCTTCAACTACTAGTGACAAACAGGTGACGACTAGTGATTCTGGGTCAGAGGGGGAAACTGAAGGAACATCGCAGGAACTGTTAAGGCGTTCTAAGCGTACCAACAAAGGTAAACCTCCTGAAAGGTACCAAGCTATTAGTGTTTGGGCAGGTTTGGCAAATTGCAAACCTGAAAGTTTTGAGGAGGTTGAGCAATTACCCCAGGAGGAGGCCAGTAGGTGGCGTGAGGCCATGCAAAAGGAGTTGAATTCTATGAAAGAACTGGGTGTGTTTTCCATCACCAAACTGCCAGAAGGTACCAAGGCAGTAAGTTGTAGGTGGGTGTACAGGATAAAGACAACAGCGATGGGGAAACCAGAGTACAAAGCAAGACTTGTAGCTCGAGGTTTTACGCAAAGAAAGGGGTTACATTATTCCGAAGTCTATGCACCCACTTCAAGGAGTGAAACCCTACAGGCACTGTTAGCAGTTGCTGCTCAGAAAGGGTTCAAAGTGAATCAATTTGATGTCTCTACAGCTTATCTTCATTCAGACTTGGCTGAAGAGCTCTATATGGAGCTACCGCCAGGGTTGAAAGTTGGTAAATCAAATCAGGTATGGAAACTACATAAATCTATTTATGGACTCAAGCAATCTGCTCATAATTGGAATGAGTGTTTGAATGACGTTTTGGTAGGCATTGGTTTTAGCAGGAGCAAGGCTGACAATTGCTTATATTTCAGAAGTTCAGGAGATGCTCAAGAATCTTTGCTTGTTTATGTAGATGACCTGATTTATACTTCAAAGACACAAGAACAAGTAAAAAAACTAGCCAAAGAGTTAAATAAACACTTCAAAGTTAAGAATCTTGGTGATGTGAAGGTCTATCTTGGTGTTCAGATAGATAGGACCAAAAATGGCAGTTTTCTACTGAATCAAAAAGGCAAGATATTGCAAATGTTGAAAAAGTTTAACATGACGGAGTGTGCAGGTGTTAGAACACCAATGGAAATGGGTTTTGTAAAAGAGAATGAGTTCAAGGATAGTGCTGAATTCAAGCATGCTGAAATCTTTCAGTCAGCACTGGGAAGCTTACTTCATCTTTCGCAATGGAGTAGACCAGATATTGCTTACGCTGTTAACTTACTCAGCAGAGAAGCTTCGAAACCTAGTGTAAATGCATGGAAAGGAATTCAAAGAGTGTTAAGATATTTACAATACACCAAAGATTTTTGCCTTGAATTATCTTCGGAAGGACAAGCACAGATTACATGTTGGGCAGATAGTGATTGGGCAAATTTAAAGGATAGAAAATCAGTGTCTGGCTGTGTAATAAAATTTGGTAACTCTCTGATTGGGTGGAGATCCAAGAAACAGAACCTGATTGCTTTGTCGTCAACAGAAGCTGAGTTCTGTGCCTTGTCTGAGTTATGTAGAGATCTAGAATTTTACAAATGCTTGGCACAAGAGATGTATGAAAAGGCCATCACTCCAATCACTGTATGGGGTGATAATCAACCGTGTCTTAAATTAGCACAAAATGGGCAGTTTAAAGGTCGTACAAAACATTTGGATATCCGCTTTCAAAATGTTTGTCAAACGGTAAAAGCAGGAATTGTTAAATTAAATTACTGTCCCAGTCATGAAAACCAAGCTGATGGTTTTACAAAACCGCTTGGGTTTCAGCGGCATGAAAATTTTTGTGAAGAAATGGGTCTGAAGTAATTTTTGTTTTTTGTATTGCCAGCGAGAGGGGGTGTTAGGGTGTGAAACCTAAGACGCTGGCAAGTTAGCAATGTCATGTAACTTTAAGTAGTCAAGCTCGTTAAGTTGTTAAGTTGCTCAGTATATAAAGAGTGTTTGTTTTCTCTGTGTTTGGGGCGTGAAGCAAAAATGTCCGAAAGCTCCGGAGGTGTTTCTGTTATCTTTCTGCAATAAACCTGTCTTTGGAAGGACAGGCTCCCCTGTGTCGTTATTTCTTTGCTGCTGAGACTCTGAAGCTTATACTGCAACAAGAATCTCTGCACTGGACTTAATTAATGCTCTGCAAAGAGAGCTGTTGCTGGTGGCGCAGCGGAAGCGTTTACTGGACCAGTACACAAACTCTCTTAGTCCCAACTACTGCCAACCTTGTGGGAATGTTCAGGGCAGCAGGAGAGGATAGATTGTTTATTAATATCCTTCCCAACTTGCGCTAGCAAGTCCCTTTTGTTTAGCAGAGTGCATTCCCTTTTTAACGCACAGTGGCTAGCTGGTTGCAGGCTTGTTTGAGCCTCTTACTATCATGCAATTCAGTATTGAATTGTATGTTCCTAGTAAGTCCCCTTTTATCCCTCTCAAAAGAATAAACACACAGCCATCTTATTTAAAGTCAGTAAAAGAAGTTTACTCACATCAGTTCATCAGTTCACAGTTGGATCTCTGAAGGCAGACTTAGTTACAAAATATATACAGAGCATCTCTAGCTAAAAAGCTGTTGCTCCTATGACGGGGGAAGAGAGAGAGAGTGCTGTGTGCCTTGTGCTTTTGTTACCTGCACAGGTAAGGTCATGCCCACCTCTAGTCACAGGCAAAGGGAATATGTCCCAACCCAGGAGGAAACAGGAAGTTCCAACTGGCTGGACCAAACATCCCCTTGCACGTCCACTCTGGGAAAACAATGCTGTATTTGACTGCTTCTTATGTATCACATCCCACAAACCAAGCACTTTGAAAGCACACCAGTGCAAGTAGATAAATAGGTATTGCTCCAGCGGGAAGGTAAATGGCGTTTCCGTGTGCTCTGGCTTCCTTCACTGTGTTCTGTTGCGTCAGACGCGAAAACAGCACTGCACCAGCCCTTTCCTTAAAAACAATCGGTTCCGAAAAGCCTTCTGAATAAGCCAGTCTTCACCTGCCAGCAGAAGGACCAGTAGGGAGTCGGTCTCGCTTCTCTAGGAAGAGAGCTCCAGAGTCTGGGAGCAGCCCCTGAGAAGACTGCAATTGTAGCCCACAAAACCTGCAGAGTGCGGGGCAGCCAGGCCCACTTGCCCTGAGGAGAGGGGCTGCCACGGTTTTGCCCAACTTACACTGTCATGCAAAGAACAAGACGCCCAAACCAGACCTCTCAGACCAGCTCTGCGCAGGTTCGTATGGGATGCACCACCTTGGCATAGATGACCAACACCTGAAGCGAATGGAGGTGAAGGTCCCCTTTTGACCCTCCTGGATGACTTTTCGTTTCATCAGCCAAGGCATCTGTTTAGACTGCTTCTCTAAACGGCCTCATTCCAGTATATCTGAAGAGCGTCTCCACCCCCATCGTTCAGCCCAGACACTGAGGTCCAGCGCTGAGGGCCTTCTGGCGGTTCCCTCATTGCGAGAAGCCAAGTTACAGGGAACCAGGCAGAGGGTCTTCTCGGTGGTGGCACCTGCCCTGTGGAACGCCCTCCCACCAGATGTCAAAGAGAAAAACAGCTACCAGACTTTTAGAAGAGGAAGAAGAGTTTGGATTTGATATCCCGCCTTTCACTCCCTTTAAGGAGTCTCAAAGCAGCTAACATTCTCCTTTCCCTTCCTCCCCCACAACAAACACTCTGTGAGGTGAGTGGGGCTGAGAGACTTCAGAGAAGTGTGACTGGC